>NC_057406.1:36099990-36424762 GCF_019320065.1 Cervus canadensis | reverse complement strand
TTAAAGTACATGACTGTAATAAGAACATCTGGAAACAAACAGAACTGAGCCCTGTTAAGCGTATCAGGTAGAGCAGGTGTGGAGGTGTCCCAGAGTAGTCTAGCTGGGAACGTTCAGTGTGCTGTGGGCATCAGTAAACATGCAGCATGATAATAACAAGTATTTGTAGTGATCACCTTCCTCATCTTTTCTGGCCTCTTTATCATCCCATTATTGTTCCAAAGTGGAAGTACGGTGTATTAGATGTGTTTGTTTCCTAGGGCTGCTATAACAAAGAAGCAAAAACTGGGTGACTTAAAACAACAGACATTAATTCTCTCACAGTTCTGAAACTAGAAGTCCAAAATCCAGGTGTCGGCAAGAGATGGTTCCTTCTGGAGGGTCTGACGGAGAATCTGGTTTAAACCTCTCTGTCTCTCTCCTAGTTTCTGACAGCTGCTGGCAATTTCCGGCATTCTTTGGTTTGTAGACACATGACTCTAATCTCTGTCTCCATCTTCACATGGTATTCTCCCGTCCTCCATTTTTAAGATTTAAAGCTTGGCCTTTAAGTCAGATGGATGTGGGATTTGAATCCAGACTCTGTTTCTTTGTGATTTTGGGCAAGCCCACCTACACTCTCTGAGCTTCAGTTTCAGAGAAAATGGGAACAGTATCATCTTCTTGAAAACCCCTGTGATTAGGTGAGTAATGTTTTCAAAGCCATAATATAAAAGGTGGCCATTCAAATTAAGCTTAGGGTCAATGCAGCAACCACTTTTTCTCTCAATTTTGTATATTTTAGTAGAATAAAGTGCAAGTCCTATCCCATAGACATTTAGGGACAAATGTGCATGAGTCCTTAGAGAATTAGTTCATGTCCAGAGACTTCTCAATTTCTAAGCAAGATGTTAAGAGATTCAGTTCCTCGTTCAAACTGCTTATAATTTCTTCCTTTTGTTTTACTCTCTTCCTAAGACTAAAGTAGATCAATATAACTGGAATTAGAAGAGCCAGAAAATTCTTATTGTTTTCTCTGACATCAAATACTATGAAATTTGTTCTATATTAAAATTTAAAATGTCACTTGTAAAGCTATAAATGGGCAATAATGCTGTTTCATGCAGTATAAAGAGTAAAGCATGTACCATCATGTACAGGTAGTAAGAATAACATAATTTTTCAGTTAGAAAAGATGCTGGAGGTATAATCACTCAATCATGATAAAAAATCTTTTTTTTGAGGCTTCATGACCAAATAACCCAACAAAAGGTAGAAGTCAGGTCAGTTTCGTGGGCTTGGGACTTACACATAGAAGAGCCCTGTGCTTGGCTTAATATTTGTTGTCTCTGTCTTGAAATTTTTTACAAAGGGCTCTGCATTTTCAGTTTGCATTTGGCCCCACAAATTATGTAGCCAAGTCTGTGTAGGTCAATTTTAAATATTAAGATTTTTTTTTTTTACAGTTGGTTTTTGCTATATTTGAAATCTGCATTAATCCAATGACTGTCAGGGAGCTATTTTTAATAAAAAAAAAACATAAAATGTAAGTGAATCAAATTTCCAGTTATAGGATAAATAAAGTACTAATGATGTAATGATAACATGATGATTATAATTAATACTGCTGTATAGTAAAATTGAAAATTGTGAAGAGAATAGATCCTAAGAGTTCCTGTCACCTGGAAAAAAATTTTTTTTTCTTTTTTCTTATATCTCTATGAGATGGATACTAAGTAAACTTATTGTGATAATCATTTCATAATGTATTAAGTCAAATTATGATGATGTACACTTAAACTTATCTTGTGCTGCATGCCAATTATATCTCAGTAAAGCTGGAAAAATGGACTAAAAAATAAATACATGCTTACCAAAAAAAAGAGTGAAGTTTGTTGATTCACAAGCATGTTAAATAGACAATATGTAAATGTCCAGGTATGTGAATGGACTTCGGAACCCAAATATCCATCCAGACAGTACACATTAAATATATCATGGTGTATACATACAACAGAGAGGACTACTTAGACATATCTTAATCCTAGTTGAACATTATAATTACTTTAGGAGATTAAAAAAAAAAATCTATCTCGGTTCCCTCTGAGATACTGATCAGTTGGTCTAGGTGTGTTTGCAGCCTTGGTGTGTTTTTTTTTGGTTTGTTTCCCAAGTGACTCTAATATGCACGCAGGGTTGAGAACCACTGATGTCAGCCCAGAAAAGAAGAAAGTGAATATAAACGTATTAACATGGAAAATTGTCCACAATATTCAGTGAAGTTTTTTTTTTAAATGCAGGTTATAAGGCATTTGTAGATCATATGATTACACTTGTGTAAAATATGTTTAATACACAATACAAGTTCTGGAATGGTAAACAGTAAACTGGTACAGGGGTCAGTGTAAGACTCATGAAGAAGTAACTTTCTATTCTTCTGTACTTAAATTTTTACACAAAAATGCTGATTTAGAAAAACATGAGAATACAGTATTTTTAAAATCAGTAAAAGTTTCACATCTTTATTTTCATTAAAAAAAAACATGGTGAGTCTTTGATTTATATCTTCCAGCTCTTTATCACATGAATACTTACAATTTGTACTACACACATCAAAATTTTGGTAAGCTTACCCTTCAATAAAATAGAGAAGTGTTGTCACAAGCATTGTCTCTTTTGAATTAGCTGAAGTCATTCATCTTTCACAGATAAAAAAAAGAGTTAAACCTCTAGACTCTACTTTTAAAAAGAACTGAGACTCAAACCCACATCTGATTCCAAGCTGCATACTCTTTTTTACTCTATTATACCACCTCCTTGATAGCTTGCTCTACACAGCACTGATGCAGACAGGGGTCACTCTACAAGGAAACAGAAATTGACTGAGCAGTATAACCTTCCAGGCACATTCCAAGTAGGAATCATTATTGCTTAATAACATGAAGTGATGCCTTTCAGGGGCATTTGTACCCATTTATTGAAGACAGAGGACTAAAATATTTTCCTTGAACTTTTGGTTTCCTGGAATGAAGGAATGTCATATTTAAGAAGTTTGGAAATAAATGTTCTAATTGTGATATATTGCATCCAATCATCAGCAAATGATGCATGCTTTACCATCAACTGTTCCTAATCTGACCTCTTCACACCTTCTCTTCGGCCAGTTTGCTTGAGGCCACTCTTTTCTCTCATATGTGTATGTGACTGTGTGTGAGCACGCATGCATGCTCAGTCGTGTCCAACTCTTTGTGACCCCATGGACTATAGCCGACCAGGTTCCTCTGTCCATGGGATTTCCCAGGCAAGAATACTGGAGTGGGTTGCCATTTCCTTCTCTAGGGCATCTTCCTGACCCAGGGATTGAACCCACGCCTCCTGCATTGGCAGGAGGATTCTTTACCACTGAGCCATGTGGGAAGCCCCAGGTCTTTTTCTCACCTGAGT
The DNA here is from genome assembly GCF_019320065.1 of Cervus canadensis. Classification (NCBI taxonomy): domain Eukaryota; kingdom Metazoa; phylum Chordata; class Mammalia; order Artiodactyla; family Cervidae; genus Cervus; species Cervus canadensis. Next base: position 36,421,339 of record NC_057406.1, on the reverse strand, counting down.
ATTATAAGTTTCCTAGCTGCCCCGTGGGCTCTGCTGCTACTCTTTCCTCCCTACAGTCTAGTCTCCACCCAGCAACTGAGTGAGGGTTTTAGTGTCTAAGTCAGATCACGGCATGTCTGTCCCCATAGCACTCAGAATAAAATCGAGTCCTTACAAGTGTGATCTGCTTCTCCTGTTTGCTGGCTCCTTCCCCGACCGTCTCCTGTCAGCCTTCTCCCTGCTCACTCTGCCTCTGTTACTGTGTCTCGAACACATCAACTCCACTCCCAGGTCAGGCCCTTGGCATCTGCAGATTCCTATGTCTAGAACACTCTTTCCCAGATACCTGCACTGATGATCTCTCTCCTTTCACATTTCTGGTAAATTGCCCCTTCTCTCTGAGGCCTTCCTTAACCACCTCAAAAAATAGTTATCTCCTTTTTCTTTATACCACCCCTGACATTTATTTAAATATGCATTTAAAATATATGCAGGTATTTATTTATTGTCCATCTTCCACCATTAACAGGGAAACTCCCTGAGAGTGGGGACTTTGTTCTTTTTACTGCTGGACTGGCAAGGCATAGAACAGGACCTTTCAAGTAACAGGAATTTAACAATCATGTGTGAATGAATCAAGCTTCCCTTCATACTTTTAAGCATTCTTTTTGCTTCTGTCCTCTAGAAGCATAGAGGAAAAATTATTTTTCCCTCCAAAGAGTGCTGTTTTAATTCACCCCAGCTTTTAAGTAAAGATAGTTTTTATATATGAATATAGTTTTCTTACTGCAAATGCTAAATAGATATTAATCATTATTACAAGGGATTGTGATCTGGGTTAAAATCTTAAGTAAAGCTAACACTCAAACGAGTCCCAAAGGGATCCCACCAAGGCCCTCTCTGCAGAGAGCAGGCAGCTTGGGATGAGGTGGGAGCCTGGGTAGAGAGGAAGAGAGCCAGGCTCAGGTTTGCTTATGTGTCCTGAATTGAAACTGATTTTGTATTAATAAATACAACTAAACCTTTCTGTAGTCTTATGCACCCCCTTGTCCTCCCCACCTCCCAGCCACAGCAGTCAAAACCCATTTTACACTTTTAAATGCTAGACTTACTCTTATCAAACACAATTTGTTTTCAAGTTGAACCTGAAGGGTGACTTTATTATCCTTTCCTCCCACTTTTATTGTTGAATAATAAATAAAAGATTAAGCTAAATTTTTCCATTTTCCCTGAAATACAGGTAGGCTTTTTTTCTGTCCATAATCATGACCCTAGGATGTTTTGACCCAGGAGGTGGTTTTCATTCAATGTGGGGTGGGGGGGAGGGGAGGAAAAAAATCCCATGAGGGGATAAACTTGCTTATTAGAAGCAAATATTTTTGTTTCCTTTTTATCTTACAGGCCAGTCTCATCTCACACGGCCAGTTCAGAGGATGCTAATATAAACCTTGCCCACCTCTCTCAGCCAGTCTTTCTTACTCAGACAGTTTCCAAGCAGCTCCCTGATGGAGATACAATCTTCTGTTTCCAGGATGAATCGCGCCACAGCTGTCCCTCCCGGCAGACGACCCTTCATTGTCTCTCTCTTGACACTGTCCAGGACAACTCCTCGGATGTCTTTAGGGTTTCCTGGCACACCAAAGATGATACACAGGCCAACGCAGTCCTCTCCTATCAGGTTACAGAATTCTTCCAGCTTGTCAAACCTACTTTTCTTGCTGGAAGACTCCTCTGCCTTGGAATCTGGGTTGGAGGGGTCAGATTCCACAGGAGGAAGAGAAGCCATCTGCAGTGTCTGCACGGCCAGCTGGAGCTGTATTTGCTTATCAGATCCCCAGAAGGTCCAAACCCAGTCTGCCCCGAACATGAAGGCTTGGTGCGTGGTCATCTTGGTGGTGGTGAGCCACTTGTCAGCTCCTTTCTCTTGGCAGAAAGTGACAAAGTGGATTAAGAAGATCTCATTGAGAGTGTTTGGAGCTGGGCACAGATTGCTCACTGTGTCTTCAAATCCAAGATAGGCCTTCAGTTTCTGAGCCGCGTGGATGATAGCTCCACTGACCACCTCGCAGACGCTGAGAACCTCTTTGTCCTTTGGAGCCAGCTGTTGTGATGGTTTCTGCCCCATTTCCCTGCACACGCTGAACACTGCTTCTAGATATTGAGCACGTGAACTGTTCTTTTTCAGAGTAAAAATTTTGCGTTGAAGTCACATCTGTGAATGTCGTCCAAGTTTTTGAACTCTACAAGTTAGCATATATACACACAGCTAAACAAACATGTTAGGTCTTCCTGTTTGCCAACTGGGTGTGTTGAACTCACATCGAGTCCTGCTGGTTTATTAAGTCAGAGATACTAACTTTCACAAAAAATCATCTGTCTTCTAGTTATATTCACCTAACTTTAAATATTCGGTAACCTCTTCTGAGACAAGTTTCCTTTTTTCAAGTTTTAGTTTCATTAAAAAATACGATTTAGTTCTTTAAAGAAAGAAACATACGTATATAACTAACTTCTTTCTACAACTAACTTCTTCAAACTTGTAGGCAAGTCATTTCTGTTTGTGTTTCCGATACCCCTTTGCCATGATTCCTCATCCCCCAAGCTCAGCGGCCTGTGTTTCCTTTCAAGAGAAAGTTTTTGAAGCGAAGGCCTTAAATTTTCATCTGTTGATACAGGCTATGCACGCTCAGTGGCTTCGGTCGGGTCCGACTCTTTTCGACTCTATGGACTGTAGCCTTCCAGGCTCCTCTGTCCACAGGATTCTCCAGGCAACAGTACTGGAGTGGGTTGCTATGCCCTCCTCCAGGGGGTCTTCCTGACTCAGGGATTGAACCCATGTCTCTTACTTCTCCTGCTTTGCAGGTGGTTCTTTACCGCCGAGCCACCGGGGAAGCCCTGATACAGGTTATAGACCCCCCTCAAACAAATTTCTGAGAGTCTGTGAGCTGTAAAGAGTTGGTGTTACTATTCTTTAGATCCAAAATAAAGGTGACTTGGTTATTCCCAGTAAAGGAAAACAAAGTAACACACAATAAAAATATGAGGCAGTTATCAATTGACTTTATTTCTTTTCATATGGTAATACCAGCAGTGTAAATATCTTGTAAAAAGAATATATATCATCAAAAAAATTTAACCTTATCACATATCATCAGTGATGTTACACTGTCCTGAATAAGGAATATTTGGCATCTGTAACAGTCTCCTGGTATTTTTAACCAGGACTGAATAACAAAGTTTTTTCAAATGGTGACATATGTTAAAATAAAACACAAATACAGAAAGAGTCCAATACAGTTACCAAATAGTGCATAACAGGGAGCAAAACTATTATTAGCATTGAGTCATTTTAATTATGAATAAATAGTAATTTAGTATCACAGGGTTCCTTGATAAGAAACTTGGAAACTTGCTAACTTGAAAGGTCATATCACTGACATTCAAATATAGTTTATTAGGCAAGTCTTCGGACATATATTGAACTGCCCACCCTACGCTAATTTTTCAAAACCTGTCTTTACCACCACTGACTATCATAAGTAATGACACAGTAGTGAACAAAAAATTGGATATTTTTCTGATACCTCTAGAAAATAATAAAAAACAATAACAGTTTTTATTGCAGCTTTCGATTTTCTTGATAAAGAATATTTGGAAAAAAAATATTTGGGCCCTGTGCTACAGAAAAACATGAACTGCATTTTAACATCACACTATAGCTATTATGAAACTAATTTTGCAGTCTTTGAGTTACTGAAATCTGAGATAAAATGTTCAGACAAGTATTCAGCTTTTAAAAAAAAATCCATTTGCTGATAGTCTGAGAAGTGTGCAATTAATAACATTAGGCAGACTGTTAGTATTTTGATGCAATGATATGTTTAGCAAAGATCGGAAGATAAGAAGCTTAATACTGTAAAGGGTTTTGTTTTGGTTTCTTCAGGAATTATTTCCACAAATTTTGGGGGAGTTTCTTGAATGCACTCAGGTTACTAGCACTTAAAATGTCCCTCAGATTCTTCCTTATGAGTTAAGAGGATCCAAGACTAAGGCTGAAATTCTTAAAAAGCTATTCAACAATTTTGTGAGGTGTCATCAAAGAAGGGGTATTTCACATATGTTAATTTAGTCTGAATGATCAACATGATTAGAATTCAGTTTGGGGAAAAGAAAGATCATTTGAACTTCTCCAAGAAACAGCTGGTATATGAAAATCACTGTAGTTTTTTAACGTGATCTTTTTACCATCTTCCTTATGTTACAAAATAAAAGTTCTATTTTCTATGTACTAAGTATATACATATATTTAGAAAAATATATAAAAAATAGGACAATGAGAGGCAAGTGGAGGTGTGGCTGGCATATAGTGGGCACACGGAACGCCTAAGAAATCCCACAATTTGATTTCGAAAGCATGTAACATCCTGCTTCGAGGGCCGCAGTGGTGTCACAACAAGACAAAACTCATTCACATACTGGTCACTGCTTCCCAAATCCTCCATGGTGTGAGTGTGGATGGAAAGACTATGGTAAAATACTCATATTAAATGCAACACTTTAAATATAATATATCACAGATTTTTTTTTACATTAAATAGAGGAGAAACAATTATACTCTCATTCACCAGTGTCTCAATTGTCATGGCAACTTTAGAGTCAGCACCTATTCCCTGCTTTCCATCTCCACTTCCACATGAGAAGTGGGAATGATAAACAATACACAGTCTGTGGCTTGCTGTAGATACTGTGAGTGTCCGAGGGATAAAGTGGAACAAAGATGAAGGGCTCCCTGCTCTCATCCAGGTGCTATGGTCAGACGTTTGAGTCTTCATCAGTGATGCTGGCACTGGGAGAACGGGCAGCGAAATCTTTAAACATGTCATCTTCCTTTAACATGTGCTGGAAGACAAGGAGGTAGGAGTCACACACACCGGGCACCTTGAGCTCTCCACGACACAGGCAGTCCCCTTTGGGGTGACTGTCAAGCTGATTTTTAGAACATTTGAAATTCGTTTTACAACTTACAGTTAGGTTGTTGATGCCCTCAGAGAATGCACCTATCTGTCTCACTGTCCCTTCTGAGTCTTCCATCTGCAATGAACACACCATGACATGACAGACGCATTTGCACAATTTCAAGAAAAATGCAGCAAAATGGACACAAGTCTAAGAAGAAACAGTGGCAAGTGGCACTGAATGGGGTGGGAGCAACAGAACACTTCTGACGCCATCTCCTCCTACGACTGCAACTGGATGTTAAAAATGAGAAGAAAAACGCTTCGCTGGCACATTGAGCCCAAAGCTCTGATGTTGACAATGGCACCAAAAAATATTCATTTGAAAGCAATACTCAGATCCATGACCTGATACTGAAAAGGCTAAGGAGTATGCGGTGTCCATTCCTGACTTGTTCTAGTATGTAGACTTCCTTAATACTGAGATAGGCATAACATAGGTAAATAGTACACGCTTTGAAGCCAGCCTGGCAGGCTGGAATCCCAGCAATTCTACCAGCTCTTCTGTCTTAAGTTACTTAACCATTCTGTGCTTCAGTTTCCTTATCTCTAAAATGGGAATAACAATGCTCCCTGTATTTTAGGATGCCCTGAACATTAATACATGTTATATGCTTAGGATAGTACCTGGGATGTAGCAAACAATCTGTAAAAGCAAACCAAAGCAAATCCACTCAGTCGTGTCCGACTCTTTGCGACCCCGTGGATTGTAGCCCACCAGGCTCCTCAATACACAGAATTTTCCAGGCAAGAATATTGGAGTGGGTTGCCACTTCCTTTTCCAGGGGATCTTCCCAACCCAGGGATCGAACCCGGGTCTCCTGCATTGCAGGCAGACGCTTTACCGTCTGAGCCACCTGAACTGTGGTAAACAATCTGTAAGGGCTTGCTATTATCTTACTATTATCGTTATTATTAGGTATTTGTGGAAAACATCTTTAGTTAGTAACAGCACACAAACTTTTCATTTAGTGTTTAAATACTGAAAGAACTTTGAAACAGGCCTATGGTGTTACGTTTACCTGCTCTAATCGGTCCAGGTCATCCTCATCATACAGGCGTACATCCAAACCAGGCTTAAATCCTTTCTTAGATGTCCCTCCTGATGCCTGTCCCAACTCCATCGGACAAACATATTCCTCCCCATCTTCCTGTTTCTTCTTTCTCAGGTTCCCAAAATTGCTGAAGGTAAGCTTCTTTGGCTTTAAAAGAAAAGCAAACAAAAACAACCAGGGACTTGATAAAACTCACATGACAAATGACCAGTAACACAAATAAGCTAAGTATTCACACCACCAAGAAGAGCAATCCGGTGATTGACAAAGACATCTCAGGCATGTGAGTAACACCCCAATATAATAAACGATCCTCATTATGGATCTCAGAAAGTTAAGCTTGTTCTCCTTACTCACATCACTAGCTGGGTAGTCACTGTGAAAAGCCAAGAGCCTTAATTGTGGTTGACCTTAATGCAATGAGATTCCTCAGGGCTGAATCCAATTTTGCAAGGTCAAAAAGAGGAAAGAGTCATTACTGTATTTTCTTTTTGAGTGAGGCTATGATTATCCATACCAGTAACTGCTAAAAGCAGCCCTCATTTTCTGGGAGAAAACTTTGAGAGAAGAAAAAAATCCATCTTTTCACTGGATAGTACCTGAGACTGTATTTAAAGGAGATGCTGATGTTGAGAATTTATACAGAACAGACTCAGAGGTTTCAAATCTGACACATTTTTTAAGGGAGAAAGGGAGCTAAAGAGACGTACTGAGTGGGTGTGGGGACTGGTTTTGTTTTTCTTTTAAAAGGGTTTTGTGGAGGAACTGATAAACCCTATCTTCACATTAACTTAGTTGATATAACAGACTCAGAAGAGTTCACAGAAGAGTGATTTAAAAAACAAAAAGTGATCTGAACTTGGTGTGATCCATGAATCCAGGTAAATCTGAAGATATCTACTCTGTGCTGGTTCACCTTGAATCATTGCTTGAGTATCCTTTCCTAACTTGCAAGTCTGGTTATTTATGAGAAAAAAAAATCCTCCTCTTATGCTTGATTTATCCATAGGATAACAGCAATCAATATGGGGCCCAAGACATGAACTTTCCCCATTGGCAAAAAAATCAATGGTAGACGCCAATATCATGTTGTTTACTCCTATTAACTCCAATAAAATAAATAATTTGAGCATAGATCCCTCCAGAAGGAAGCCTTCAAAAATGCATTTTCCTAATTACTCTAAAGAATCATTTACCTTCAGCTCATCCACAAAACTTAGAAAACCTAAGAAAATGGGATAGCCAGGTAACAGCCAAGACTGAGTCTTTGCTATAGGCAATTATAAAATGGTAGGAGCTTGAACCAACCTTCACTTTGGCGGTCGCAGTCAGAAGCACGTAATCTGGTAACTCCATGGCGTCCCGCTTCTGGTGCTGGGCCTCCGCACCGATCAGAAGGTTGAAGTGAGTGGCCAGATGTCTTCGCAACAGGGTCTTACTTGGTGGGATGTTCAGTAACTGAGCCATTGTTTCTACATTAAAACGAGGTTCTAGAACCTACAGGAAAAATTAAGATTGTTGAAGGCACCATGGATCACATATGCCTGGATCGTGCTTTATAGTCTGCAAAGCTCTTTCATTTAGTTATCTCCAATGACTCTCTGGATAGCCTGGTAAGGACAGACAAACTGTGGACTTTGATCTTCAATTTAAGCACCTTTACTTTGTTTTGCTTAAGCTACTAGTGAGAAGAAGGGCTGGTCCTGACACCCAAGCATTACAAAGTTGGGGCTTCTACCTCTGCAGTGGCACCTTTGGGAACCAACTCCTCATGCAACATCTAGGTGCAGCAATGCAGTATCCCTTCAGGGGTTTTATTTTATTTATTTATTTTTTCCAGGCGTTTTAAAACAGGATCGTATGCAAGACGATGGCCAGACGTTATCCAACATTAGTGAAGACAGTAAAAGAGAAATCAGTTTAAATTCAGTTCAGATTATATGGTGATATTAATTTTAAAATACGGGGAAGAATCTTCTGAAAGTAAAGATTCACTAGAAATGGTGCAGAAAGGTTCAGTTAGGTGACTTCAGGATTATGACAATCAACTGATAATCTCCTACTCATTAGACTAATGGAAACAAAATGATAAGGAGTCAGTTTTAAATGAAAGCAGTTTTACCATGAGCCCACCATGGACACCACTGCCTCTGAGGTTGGGGGCATATTCAGCCAGGTCCACAGAGCGCAGCCACTCCATCACTCGATGATTGGTCCACTGCTGAACTTCTGATGGGGTGATGCTGTTCTATGGGGACAAACAACCACCCAGAGCTTTAGTCACTGACTACAGGATTCCAAATATTAAACCTGCCTGCCAATTCTACAGAGCCTGCCTCAGGGGAGGAAGCCTCTTTAAGAAAACAGTTTAAACATTTTGTTAAAATTTTCCGTCTTAATTCATTTCTGCAACAGCTGATATCTAGCTGTTCTTTTTATAAGAGTGAGAACTTTCTCTGTCGTATCTGATAAACGTTGGATAACAATGTGTTATCCAAAATGCCAATTTAGTTTGTAAAGATGGAACTCCAGGTTTTAAGTATGTATGCCAGACAAATGGAGATGGTGAGGAGATAAGAATATAATGTGAAATAAACTCAGTATTTTAATAAAGTAAAAAAAAAAAAAGTAAAGAACCTGCCTCATGGAGAGGAGTTTAGCGTAAAGGTAAAAAGGTTGTTTGCTAACTTGAACTCTCTTTTAATGAATCTATGTCCCAGAGTTTTAAGTTTTTTACACACTAGTAAAGCAGTGTTCTATGAAAGGAAGTCTTCATAGTGATACTTCACTTTGTGGCTTAAAGAGGCAGAAAAATAAAATGTACCCAAGAAAGGAGGAAGTACATCTAAAACACAGTTCAGTTACCCAGGCAGAACCACCGTGGGGGAAAGGAAGGAATGCGTGTGTGCTCAGTTGTGGCCAGCTCTTTGCGACCCCATGAATTGTAGCCCACCAGGCCCCTCTGTCCATGGAATTCTCCAGGCAAGAGTATTGGAGTGGGTTGCCATTTCCTCCTCTAGGGGATCTTCCCAACCCAGGGATTGAACCTGGGTCTCCTGCACTGCCGGAAGATTCTTTACTGATTGAGCCACCTGAGAAGCCCAAAGGAAGGAATACAGAAATACAAAGCCTAAGCAGTAAATGAGGCTGGATGTGAGGCTCTGAGGGAGCCAGAAGTCTCCCTTCTGTGTAGGCATCGAGAAAGAAAAAATGGGTCTTAGTTTCTCTACCCGGCCTGTCACACACATGGAAAGGAGGGGCTGCGGAAACCTCAGCCTCAGGTGCTACCTCGTCAGAGGGTCGCCTCCGTAGACAGTTTGGCTCAAAGTTATTGATCCTTAGGACCTGGATGGCCCTTTTGATACTGAGATGGTGGAGCACACTCACAACCTTCAAAGACAGTAAGTCATCCTGCAAAACAAAACAAAAAAACTGAGATGGCCTAGAGCAGGAGCACCTTCTCGGGAAGATCTCAGAAAACTCAAGTAAAAATAGAAGGGCCCCTCCAATGGGCCTCGAGGGCTCGTCAGGTTTTTCAAAGTTTTTACTTGGTAACAGAACCCTTTTTCCTGTTCTGAACAAAATTTTCTCCAGGACCTCAATATATTAGTAGAAGAGAACCAAAATTCACATTGTTCCAACTGAAGCTGACTTCTTAACTGAGCTGTTAGGCCCAAACAGCTCTGAAACACGCAATGTGAAAAGCAGTAGCTAAGCCACTATGAAAAGTGACCCGCTTTGACGTGATTTGATAAAGCAGATAACTGGGTGCAAGTGATCTTCACTGATGACTGAGAGCTGGTTCTCTGAGTTGCAGCATAGCACAGTTTGGAGGGAAATCAGAAGACTGTTCCTGCTATACCATTCCCCAGCCTCAAGAAATCTCTGGTTCTAGATTACTGTGCTTCATCCAGCAGACAGTGTGAACAGTTTGGGAAAAGTTATCTTAATCAATGCAAAGCTTTTGGTGAGAGGTAGAGAGAGAAGAGAAATGAAGATGCTATAAGTAGCAACATATGTCGCCAAGCAATTCCTTTAAGGAATAACTTTCACCAGTCTGTGGCTATAGGGAACTTCTCAAACACACCAAAACAAATATTTTACAAGAAGGTGGTGGGGGGAGGCAGTGTCAAGGTAAATACCAGTCTACTTCCAAACCCACCCAGAAAATAAAAAAGGAAAATATCCACTTTAGGCATACTTTACAGAAAACATATTTCTTTTCTTTTCTTTAAAACAAACAAAAACAAAAAAACTTTTTATTTTGTATTGGGGTATAGCCGATTAACAATGTTGTGATAATTTCAGGTAGACAACAAAGGGACTCAGCCATACACACGCATGTATCCATTCTCCCCCAAACTCCTCTCCTATCCCGCCACCACAGAACAATGAGCAGAATTCCATGTGCTATATAGTAGGTCTTTGTTGGTTATCCATTTTAAATACAGCAGTGTGTACATGTCCATCCCAAAGTCCCTAACTGTCCTTTCCCCTCATCCTTCTCCCCGGCAACCATAACTTCAAGAACATATATCCTATATGGGAAAAATTAACCTATTACAGAGATATTTTAAACATAAAATGATAAGACAGCTTAAATCCAAGCAAAAATAATTTCCTGAGCTTTCTTCTAGATTAAGTTCTTTTTTTTTTTATGTAACTTTTACTTTATATTGGAGTATAGTTGTGTATCTTTGTGTCATTAGACTGACTCCTTAAAAGCAGAGCTTGATGATAAGTCAGAAAGGGCATTTACCATATTTTAATCTAAGATTGACACACCTATTCAAAACATTTCCACATGGGCTATTCTCAACCAACTGAAGTCTGTCAGATTGAAGAGAAAAATCAAAATGCATAATGTTTATAGTGTAAATAAAATGTTAATTATTTTAGTTTAAGGGATTTTAAAAGTAGGGACCATTTTTCTTTTAAATCAAAACACACTTTTTTGAGGGGAGGATTTTTTTTTAAAAATCCTTCATTTTTAAGTGATTTTAGATTCACAGAAAAGTTGCCAAAGATAGTACAGAGTCCCACACACCCTCTGCTCAGCTTGCTCTAATGTTAACTCTACATGCCATGCTCTACACAATCATGAGAGTCAGCGAAACTAAGAAATTAACACAGACAAGAATGAAATTCAATTAAACCCAGGCTTTACACAGACTTCTCCGCTTTTTCTACTAGTCCCTTTTTCTGACCCAGGATTCAATACAGGACACTGTATACAAACAGATTCTTTTATCACTTAGGATTTCTGGAGTCAAATCTTCTAAGGCAATTTATTCTTTCATAGACATGAAAATGATGTTTGCCTTTTGTGATTTTCAGTCTGAATTTGCTCACATTCTCAGGTGAGCAAATTCTCACAGCTCACATTCACACTGCTCTCAGTCTGAACATCCTCATTCCTAAACAGGCAGGCCAACAGCCACCAATGAACTCTGACTTTCCACTGCTTTCTAACAGTGGCAACATGGATAAGTTACCCGATTTCTCAGTTCTTTTGTTTCCTCATCTAAAAGCTGGGGATAACAGAGTGTTACCTCGAGTACTGCTGAGACCTGAGCATTAATTACGAGTAAAGAGTTTCAAAGAGTGCCTGGCTCACAGCAAACGTGCAACACACCACACGTTGGTGTTATTTTACCTGTAATTTACATGATGTACCCACTATGGTTCAAACTTTTGTTTCAGTGATGGAGAAGAAAATGAGCTGGAGCCCAACTTTCTTTGATATTGAAAAATTCCTCAATAAATTAGCTCTTTGAAACTTTCCACTTATTTTAAAAAGATACTTGTCTGAATTGAGAGAATATCATCGATATATAAACACACACACACACATATATATATATGCAATGTGTAAAACAGAAAGCTAGCAGGAAGCTGCTATATAATACAGGAGTTCAGCTCAATGCTCTGTGATGACCTAGATGGGTAGGATGGGGGTGGGAGAGGGAGGTTCAAGACAGAGGGGATGCCTGTATACCTATAGCTGATTCAGTGTTATACACTAGAAACTATATAGTAGAAACTTTACAATACAGTAGAAATTGTAAAGTAATTATATTCCAATTAAAAAAATAAAGCTATTATATAAAAATAATGGAAAGTTAATATGGGTATATGATTCTTATATAAATTAAGAGAAAAATATACTATAAGACTTTCATATTTAATTTTAAAATTTTGTTCAAAAGTAATTAGAGCAATTTTTAACAGCTTTCACCAAATAAACAGCAAGGTCCAAGTCAATAAAATTAATTTAACAGTTTCCACTGTCTTAAAAAAAAAAAAAAAAAGACACTTGTGGTAGTTGGATCCATATTCTAGACCACAAAAAAGCCATTTAAAAAAAAGTATCTTAAGCAGGACACTCCTAGTACCATGGAGTCTAGAATAAGTTCTCCTGCAACCCATCTCTCCCTGCTGTTGTAAAGTAGGGAAAAGTTTTTCTATCCATTGGACAGAAGGCTAGAAATACACAACAGTAAGGAAGGAATCCGAGTGAAGTCCTACTGTCTCTTCACTCCAGCAGAACTGGGCTGAAGTGAGAAGGGCTAGGGGGTTTTAGGAAATAGTTCTCAAAAGTGGAAGGGAAGGGAAAAGACAGTTCTAGCAGAACTGTCAGAAGGGCAGCTTTTCCAGTGGTCACTACTAATAGGAGTGTACCACTTAGAAACTGCCAGGGCTGCAAAACTCTACTTTCACTTTTAAATCTTTTTATGGGATGTTATTCTATATCATAAAACACACCCATTCAGAAGTGTACACATCAATGTCTACGTTGTTGAATATATATAAAGTTTTATGTAGCTTAAGTCAGGGTTTCAAAATTTCCCAAGCCTACTACGTTCACTAAATCCCACAACATTAACTTAGAAAAATCTGCCTGCCCCTCTCCTCAAATTAAAGCAATACCTTCAAAATCTGGTGGAACCATTGTGAAAACACTATATTTTGCTTACTCAATTTCTGTGTTTTTCAGAGAAAAGCAACTTTAGCCTCCCCAAACCCCAGGAGTGAGTCACTTACAACAGTCATGTAATGAAGCATTCGACCATCTACCCGTCCTTCATCAAACTGGGTCTTGTACTGGGGGAGGCCAATATCATCCAACCATCCTATGGATAGAAATGAGTTCCGTTAAGGAGCCACAGAACATTGGTTCTTGTGATGAAAAAGAAAGAGCAGCTATATATGTGTGTGTGTGTGTGTGTGTGTGCGTGTGTATACTTTTATACACACTCAATTCATGAATTGAAAACCTCTTACTAGTGACCCAGTTGAAATCCAGCTTTCCATGATTGGTTTCTTCTTCAGATCCCAGGGCTTGCAGTGCCAGTTGGAGTTTCTTTCGATGAAGGGAATGCTTGATTCCAAGCTCCTGAAACAGTAAACAGAAACACTGGCATTACAGCTCTGTCAACATAGGCTGGCGGCCAGTGGCAAAGGATGCCAGTACCTCCAAGATCAAGCTAGTATTGAAGACTCAATAATTACATTAAATCAGAATACTAACCCCAGCTATAAAATGTTGCTGAATAAAAGGCTCCTGGAAAGCCAAGACCACTGCAGTTGATTTAGTGGTATGTTAGATGTTCCCACTAGGTTCCTTCCTTTGCAAGATTGGAACTGCAGGACGCATAACACAAATTCTACTACTCACTTTGTGCGTGTGTGCTAAGCCGCTTCAGTTGTGTCTGACTCTTTGCGATCCTATGGACTATAGCCCACCAGGGTCCTTCGTCCATGGGATTCTCCAGGCAAGAACACTGGAGTGGGTTGCCATGCCCTCCTCCAGGGCATCTTCCCAATCCAGGGATCGAGCCCACATCTCTTATATCTAACATGCATTAGCAGACAGGTTCTTTACCACTAATGTCACCTGGGAAGCCCATTCTTATTTTGTACCAGATGTTAAATAATTGGGAAGAAATGTTAAATAACTGGACATAAAATGTAGGGCTTTTCTCCCTTGTGCAAAGTGCAATTGAATTGCACATATTACGTTGAGAAGATGGACCAATGATAAAGCCACAGAATGGTTTTGAGAATATGAACTGAAACTTCAGGATTATGGCTCTATAATTATCCTTTCATTAAAATGCCCAGTGGCTTAAGTGTCTCAAAGGAATCATTAAGACCGGGTCCTCCATTTTTAAGTCCACGAGATAAAATAAGCACAAAGCAAGAAACTCAAGCTTTTTGCAGAGTACTTACTAGCCCGACCCACTTCCCTTTCTGGAAAATAAAACAAGCCAATATTCACATTTTCTCTCTGTCTTCACTGCATAAACAAAATAGAGGCATTCACCTTCTCTAGGTCTTGTTGAGAAGCCTGCAAAAGTGTCTGGCCAGATGCAATCCAGTGCTTGCCAGAATTCAGGTAGGACCCCAAACCCTGTTCCACCAGCCAACTGCAAACCTGATCCTTGGTCCACTTGGCAAATGGCATATCCAAGTCACTATGGGAAAATGAACAATCATATGAAAAAACAATTCAAAGCCAATCCTGTAACTTATCATGAGGGTGGAACAACTGCATGTTCAATAGATACAGAGATTCCCATCTGACTATGAAAAGTCTAATTTTGAGGATGTATTTGGTGAAGGAAATGATACTTCCTCACAAGGGAGATGAACGCTCCCTTGTGTCAAACAAAGCCACAAAAGATTCAACATGATTTAACAAGACCATGTTCTATGGAAGAAGACTGAGTTAAACAAACAGATCAAGGTGTTATACTAGTATCAACCAATGTTGTTTAGAGGTTGAATCTTCAGAGAACACTAGATCAGACTGAAAGAAACTCAAGTCTAACTTGAATTAACTTTAGTAGAACTACGATTTCTCTCCACATGGTATTCATTGAGAAGAGGGCAATGTGCCATTACTGAGTATGAGAAAGTGCAGTCAAAGTAAATCTTTACTTTCTTTTGCTATTTTTAAATTAATTTTTAATCTGGAATCTAGTTGATTTACAATATTGTACTAGCTTCTTATGCTATTTTTACAAATAGCATTCTTGTTTGGAAAAAAAGTGTGGCAATGAACAAGAAAACTTCTTTTTAGAACAGCACAGAGTTCCTCTACTGTGTACAAAGAGAACATATGGCAAACGAGACTGCAGTGTTTGAAGAAGGTCAAAGAGAGTTTCCTCCTTGATGAAACTGGTGCCCAGCGTTCTGCCTGGGTGGGAGGGACCATGTGTAAAAGGTTTCAAGCCTATTCTCTTTTTAAAGACTTAGTATCAATGACTTGTGCTGTATGTTTGCCAACCACACCCTTTGATGTTTAGCGAGTCTGTGTAGCAGTTCCAAACCAGCCCTAAACTGGGATAAAGGTGTAGGAAAAGTTCTTAGAGTCTTAACAGATAAAACATTACACAGTCCTGGTAAAGTGAATTCCAATAGAATGTATGTCTTTTAAAGTGCTTTCACAGAATCTATTAACAGTTAATGTTTGGTGGCTTAGTTGCTAAGTCATTCCCCATTCTTGCAACCCCACGGACTGTAGCCCGCCAGGTTCCTCTATCCATGGAATTCCCCAAGTAAGAATATAGGAGTGGGTTGTCATTTCCTTCTCCACAGGATCTTCCTGACCCAGGGATCAAATCCAGGTCTCCTGTGCTGCAGGTGGTCTCCTGCATTGCAGGCAGATTCTTTACCGTCTAAGCCACCAGGGAAGCCCTGTTAATGTATACTGAACAGTTATTTTTTTGCCAGATACTTAAAGCATATTCACTCATTCAATCATCACAATAATCTTTCTGGGGTAAGTACTAATTCATACTATGGGAAACAGAGGCAGAGAGCATGAAAGTAATTGGTTAAGGTCACTCAGCTTACAAGAAGTGGTGAAGTCAGAAATCAGGTCCAAGCAGTTTATCTCTAGAACCTATTCTCTCTTTTTCTTTTCCCCTTAACTATAGTTGAGTTACAATGCTGAGTTAGTTTCTGGTGTGAAGCAAAGTAATTCAGATATATAAATGTATATATAATATATATATATATCCTTTTTCATAGTCATTTCCATTACAGTTTATTACAGGCTTTTGAATATGGTTCCCTATGCGATACCATAGGACCTTGTTGTTTATCTATCATATATATAATAGTCTGCATCCGCTAATCCTAAACTTCCATTCCATCCCTCTTCCGTCTCCTCCTCCCCTTGGCAACCACAAGTCTGTAGAACCTATTCTTACTACACTTTCCCATCTTTCCAGAGCTACGCTTTAGAGTTCCTATAATTATTTTTATGTAAAATTTAAATCCAAAAGTCAATCTAGTACAGATGTTGCTGACATTTCAGCTCAGGTTACTCGCCTAGCTCACAGAGCCCTCACCTTCTGTATAGTTCCTCATTAACCACAGTCAAATGGCACTGCTCTAGAGATGACAGAGGTTTCCATAGGCACAGCAGTAAGCAAAGGATTCAGCTGTCTAGCCCAGGGTCAACAATAACACTGCAGATGCTCACGAGACCTTGATGCTTGGGAGGTGATGCAAACGTCCATGCACGTGGCTGTTCCTACCTGTTAGACTGTCCCAAATCACGAGACCAACCCAATCGGGGCCCCGCAGTCGCCCTTGTCCCTCCTCTTCTGAATTCAGACTCAGACATGTCATCTGGGTTGAATGTAGTGGACTGACTTCTCCTAAGTCTGTAAAGAAGACACAGCACATTAGACCTGAAGACGCCTTTGACTTTAATTTGAACATTTTAAACTGATGCTTATATATGCATGGTTAGAAAGGACATTTGGATTTAAACTTTGAGACTCAATGAGTTAATGAATCCCAAGTCACAATCTTCCCTCTGTAAAAGGATCACAAAAGCCCTAAAGTTTTGTAACCATTTTTAGCCAGTTTTCCAATCATCCCTACATTTGAGCCACATATAAGACAAAGCTCTGTTACTTACTTTCCGAAGAGTCTCATAATACCCCGGGATTTCTTCTTGGAATCTGGAGATGGTGGAGACATCTGGAAGGGACTACTTCCCTGTGAATTTTTCGGCCGAGAAGATACACCAGCCAGATCTAAATGCTCGGGTGTCTCCTTTTCCGTTTCAGCTATTCCAAGAACAGAATACATACTTGATGAAATTTAAAATATGGGCTGAGCATGCCTAGATGTTAACCTCCTCGGTTTAAGCAACTGTTAAGAATTCTTCTTCTGTTGATCTATAAACTGGTGACTTAGGAAGAGCACCCTGTAAATATTAAAAATGGAACACAAATCTACATCCTTCTCTACCATCTACTTTGTTGTGTATCAAGTTTATTAACTTGGAAATTACACCTTCTTTGAGATAAAAGGTAAAATAGCATTACCATACTCTTTCCTTGACTGATTTTAATCCATAATGAAATCATTTTCAAAATTACTGCAGTACTTGGTACTGTTGACTACTTCCTACAAAGCCATCCTCTCCTTTGGCTTCCTGACACAACACGTTCCTAGATCTGTCATCTGAAAGTTTCTTTGCTGTACTGCTGTTTTCTCTTCCTCTTTCACTCCAAGATTCTCTCCTGGGTTCCTTCTGCAGGATCTTTTGACAGACTCACCCACTCTATGCTCAGCATGAAATGATGGCTTTGCTCATTTCATGAACAAAGCAACGGGTTATCAGAATCTCTGAGCCTGATAATCTCTCTCCCCAGCTTCAGTATCTGAATGTCAGTGGATATTCCCAATTTGGTGTCCTAAGAGTACCTGGGACTTAACAAATCCATCCAATTTTCCTGAGAGTCTTCTTTTACATTTTCTTATTTCATATTTCATTAATACCAGGCAATTTTCTCCCTGTTACTCCAGTCCAACCTCTTTGTCATTTTCTTTTCATTCCCTTCTCCCCTTTGGCATTTACATTAAATTGGTTACCAAGTTCTAGGAATCCTTTATTTAAGAAATTTATTCTTAATTATCACCTGTTATGTTCCAGGAACTGAGAAAAGAACGAGTTGGATAGTCATAAATTTTTCTTGTTTTTTATTAAAATTTTTTTTCTTTTGATATGAAACTAGTGCCTGTTGATTTTGCCTTAAAAGAATAACATCCAAATCTGCTATCCTCAGACTTCCCAGCATCAACTCTCCTCATTTGTTTAGCTGTCGATCTCACACTAAAAAACACAAGGATGCTGATTCCTCCATGTGAGAATATGCACTTTTACAGAGCAAAGTAAAAGTTGTACAAAAATCACAGGGACAGTGTTTCAGCAAGATCTAAAAGTTGCAGAGGCTGACTTGTCTATGAAGCAGAGCTGTGACTATAGGTTATGGTAAGCAGCATTGATTGGCCTCTCAGCAACAATACATTTCTCCTAAGAAAGATGCAAACACATTTGAGAACAGTTGTCTGGATAGATCATTTTCATTCACCCTGTGTATATGCTGGACATTTAAGGCTATGAAGAGAAAGAAGTCACTTTTGTTGACCCATATTAATATGTGGATACCTACACAAGGTAATAGGACCTATTGGGAAAATCCAATGTAATCTATCCATTCAAAGCCTATAGCCATGATAGAGGTACTGGGGTCTCTGAAAATGCTGCTCAGCTCCCCCTCATTTTAAAAGCATTGTGTTTTTATTTATTTTGAGGATAACCTCCCTACCACTGTATTCTTTAAAAAGGAAAACAGCTTTCCCTCTCCTAAAATCGCTTTGGTGGCGACTCCTTAGATATTGCTGTAACTAAATGTCACCTCCATCTTCAAATCAATATGTCAGAAGGATGTTCCTCTAAGAGAAGTCAGTCTAAAATGATCATTTTTGGTGTCTTCCACAGACCTGTTCAGCTAAAAACATGTCTTTCTGGAGTCTGGGGAAACATTACCAACGAGGAGGAGCTGCAAGGCCCTGGGAGTTAGAGTGATGTGGTGTACTTTGGGGTGAAGGAGCTGGATTTATGACGCCAGGACACTCCTGCCCTGCACTTTGCCGGCCGCTGGGCACATTTGGTCCTCACAGAGCTGCTTGCAAGGTGCCATTAGCATGGGTTACAGCAGCATTTAGGCTCAGAAGCGGAGGCTCTACAGAGAGTCCTGGTGAGCGGAAGGTGGAAGGAGCACTCTGGAGTAGAGGACTCCATGTTGGGATGCTGCCAGCTCGCTGTCTAGAGATCAAGATGCCAAGAGCAGGGGTTAGCTCAGTCGGGAGCACAGCGCTGGCGAAGGCAGGCATGCAGGGGTACGGTACCTAAGGTGGGTGCACTGGCACTTCGTTTACGATCTTCAGAAATCCCAACAACGCACACAATCACACGCAGCGCAATGGAGAGAACACAGGGGAATGACAAAATGAAACACAGATCAAAGTCCTACTCACAAAATGCACAGTGAGAGGGAGGGCGGGCGCCACACTGCGCTTCCGATGCTACACACAGACTCTGCTGGAGGTGTCAACATGGGGTGAATCTATCCGCTTTCAGAGCAGATGGGAAGCTGTTTGTAGTGATGTCAGAGAGAGCCAGGGGTTTTGGTTTTTCCTCTAAGTTTACACCCAGAACTGGGAGCAGAGTGAGAGAGCCCACACCAAGCTATCTTTACCTCTGAATTAAGCCTGTGGAAGCATTTTTTGTTAACTTTTCCCCCCAAGTCATTCACCTTCATTTCTGAGAAAAAGAAATGTACAAATAGATGAATAAGGGAAGAGACTGATCTTTTCCTGACTCTGGAAGAATTAAGGAAATGGCATTTTGGCCACACATACCCAAGTTTGGCGCGCTTGCTGTCCTCTTGTTACTTTTAATTTTAAAAAAACCACGACCAAAGGAAGATCTGGCTTTCCGAGTGCCAAAGGGATTGTCATCCCCGGAGGCATCATGTCCTGGAGCTTTGGGAGGGAGGGTCCCAAAGGGACTGCTCTCTACTGGAGCTTTATCCTGAGAGAGAAGTAGTGATGAATGTGACTCAGCATGAACATGCATAATTACTGGTGCATAGCAGTACTAAATACTACACACGTGATTTTAGCTAAAAAAGGATAACTGAACCAACACATTCATTATGAATGTCAAATGTCCTGTTAGGAGTTTAAAAAGTCAATTCTGATTTTTACTTAAGGAACAACAACAAAAACATGGTCATCACCAATCTTAATCCATGTGTTTAGGGCTTTAAGTATTTAGGATAGATATAGACATTCTCAAATTTTATTTTAATTTAATTGCCTCATTTCCTCAAAGACACAGAGATAAAACATTACATCACTGGAGTAGCAGCAGATTTCCTACTTTCCTAATAATCATGACAAAGACCTGGTTATGATATAGTTCACAGTCTTTATAACTACAACAATAAAATCCCAATATAATGTAATTATTCTATAAAGTAGACATTAGTCCTGACCTTCTATACCAGCAGTATAAGAACTCCAGTTATTTCTACTCCACTTATTTTAAATATTTCCTCTCAAAGAATTAATGATAAAATGAAACCACAAGCAGCAACTATTTAAGATATATAATTTTGAAATGGGATTTTGGGTTATAGTCATATCTCACCTGCAAGTTACTAAACATGGATCACTGGTTTTCAATGACTGTGATACATTCAAATATGATTAACCAGTAAAATGAAATACACTGAAATTAAATTTATCTTGATTGATTCAGAAGCCACTTGAGATCCTCACAATATTTCAAAATCCTTATCAAGAATTTTAACTGTGACTTTAAATACAGGTATACCTCATTTTATTGCATCTCCCTTTATTGTGCCTTGCCGATATTGTGTTTTTAACAAACTGCAAGTGTGTGGCAGCCCTGCATTAGAGCTATTTTTCCAACAGCATGTGTTCACTTTGTGTCCCCGTGACACATTTTGGTAATTCTCACAATCTTTCAAACTTTTCCGTTAATATTATATTTGTTACGGAAATCTGTGATTGGTGACCTTTGATGTTACTATTGTAAAAAGGTGACAGCCTGCTGAAGGCTCAGATCACGGTTAGCATTTTCCAGCACCTTTTAATGAAGGTATGTACATGGTTTTTGTTCATATCATGCCACTGCAGATGTAATAGATTATGGTAGTATAGTGTAAATATAGCTTTTATATGCACTGGGAAACCAAAACGCTTGTGTGACTCACTTTATTGCAATATTTGCTTTATTGTGGTGGCCTGGGTCTGAACATACAATACCTCCGAGGTCTGCCTGTAACTTAATTTTGAGCTTTCTGGTTATTTAAATTGGTAATTATACTGTTTTTAGTATTATCCAAGGATTCTTTTGTCTGCATGTTCTCATTTCTTGAACATCTCTTGTCCTCTCTCTTTTCTGCAGAAATAGAGAGAAGGGCAAGGAGCAACAAGCTTTTAAGGTGGATATTTTTCTCGACATTTCTACCATTCATAGTAACCAAACATGTACCGATGGCACAATCCAGTGATTCTCTTATCAATATCTCAATGCCCTATGTCAACGTCATTTCACACCACTTACTGAATTAGCAAGACAAAAAGAACAGTGACATGAATTGTGACTGGATCCACTTTCTGTGCTTTGTTAGTTACACCCACTCGTGACTCAAGGCAGTGAGAGCCAACAGTGAGAGACTGCATCTGGAGAGAGTGTGCTTACCAGACTGTGACCTGTGCAAGGTCAACATTTGAAAAAGAGAAGAAAGAAGAGCCAGAACCCATGCTGACGATGCCTTTAAAATACCAGAATGTCTGCTGTGGACAGACACTGGTTATATAATACAAACAGCTGGTGATCTTTCTAAGAAGGGCTTTTTGTGAAGTGTAAGGAAACCCAGGTTTGGTTGTTACTGTCATCAAGTAGCATAACCAAGAGTTTGGAGCTTCGCTTTTATTTTGTTCTTATTGACGTGAACGTCATATAACATTAAAGTAACTATTTTAATTTTTGGCTGTGCCACATGGCTTGTGGGATCTTGGTTCCCCAACCAGGGATCAAACCCATGACTCCGGCATTGGAAGTGCGGAGTCTCAATCACTGGACCAGCAAAGTCAAAAGTAACTATTTTAAAGGGAGCAAATGTAGTGGCATTTAGCACATTCATAGTGTTGTGGAACCAACACCTCTACCTAGTTCTAAAACATTTCCATCATTCTAAAGTAAACCCCTTATTCACTATGCAGTTTCTCCCCATCCTCTCTCCTCCACCCCTGACAACCACAAATTTGTGTTCTATCTCTATGGATTTACCTATTCTGGTATTTTACATAAATGGGATCATATAATATGTGACCTTTTGTGTTGAGCTTCATTCACTTGGCATGTTTTGCAGGTTCTTAGAATTTTACTTTATTGGAGACATTTAAGTAGTCTTATGTTTTATATATTAAGCAATCTTATGCATTATGTATTAAGAAGTTTGATGTATGTATTAGAACTCTCAAACATTTCTACATTGTAATCTGGACATAAAACTTACTTCTGAAGGCTTTGGAATAGACTCCTTTTCCTGTTCAAAACAACAACAGTAGTTAAATATTGTTATAGGAATTAATCTATTTAGAATTTCTCACATATAATTCAACAAATTAAAATAAATTTACATCTATTTCAGGGCTACAAAATCTCATCTTCACTTAATTTCTACAATACTTTATTAATGTCTCCACATTTGACTTTATGTACTACTTTCAATCCTTTACACTCATATTCCTTAATATTTATCATTAACTGCAGTATCTAATACTTTTCCATTACTGAAACCACAAATGGGACAAGATGAAGATCCCTAAATATTTCGCCTCAGGGTAACAGACAGAAAAAACACAGGACCAACCCCGTCTGATGACTCTTTCTTCAGATTGCCCAGGCTGCTAGACTTCTGCAAACTTGAAGTTCTAAAAATAATAACAATAATAATTATGATTAATAGTAAGTGGCTCTGGTGCCACTGCTTCTAAGTAGAATGCCTTGGAAAGAAACTAAAATTGCATGTGAATGGAGTCCTGGTAATAAAAGAAAATCAGGATTCAGACAGTCATTTATGTACTTAACTAAATTACAATGTTTAGTTCTTTTAAAAGCAGGGGTGGTTAACTGTCCCGCCAATAACTTTAACTGTCTTGCGCACGTTAGAATGGCTGGAAAAACACTTAGGACTATCCTGTGATGTCAATATTCGAAAATAAACCAGTGTTTTCCACAGGCTAGTGGTGCATCCTTTGCATATACACATTTACACCAGGAACTTTTACAATGGTCGTGTACTTTTTATATTAATCCTTCTAATGAAAATAAAGGATGAAAAAGTATTACTTTTCAGTTCACAAAGGAGTCAGTTTTCTGAGTCTGGCAAAGCACTTTATTTTCCAGTCCTAATCAAGCATAATAGAGGAATCCCTGTTGCGATAATAACTCGTTTAAAACCTTAGTAAAGGCACAGTGACAGTGTGAACACCTGGGAAAGTCTTGCTCTTCTCATAAGTTGCATTCAATTATACGCAGCTGTCGTTACTCAGAAACTGAAGGCAGGAATATCTGACCAGTTTAAAAACAAGAGCAAATAAATAACTTTGCTGTAAGATACAGGATAATGGAATATACTAACAAACTTTTAAAAGGCATTTCTCATGTATTTATGTGTAAATAAGTTGCTAGAAATGTCAACTACCAAATAAAGAAAAAGATAATGGAGAAAAAAGATCTCATCTTTGAGTATAGCTCTGAAAATGTTTTTCTAATTTCATCCAGACTTTAACTTGGATAAATGTAGCCATTAGGTCAGCTTAGTAATCTGAAAGTACAAAATACCATGGCAGCCTTACCAGCCGCTGTGATGCTTTTCTAACAGACATACTCAAAATACAGGTCAGTACAAAAATGAAATTTAAAGCACTGAACTTCACATGAAAACTGATGAAGGAAGGCTCAAGATCAGCAGAAAGGTGGCATGAAATAATGGTAAAAGAGCAAGTATTTATTTGTTTCTTTACAACCCCCACCCCCACCCGCTCCGGTCATTACGGCTGCATTCACTCATGCAGGCCTCAGGGACACCTGCTTCTAACACTAGTCATTGTTAGTGTAACAGACACTTTTTGTGTCCCAAGCAGCAAACATATTTTTCACATTTGATAAAACAGAACTTACGCAAGACTATCACACAGTTGAGCTTCAGCAGCAGAACCAATTCCATCACTAAAATATTGTAAAAAAAAAATTTTTGATGAGTTTCATGAAGAAAAAAAAAGACCATATATATTCCAAGTGAACAAAACTGTCAATAACAAAAAATTGTGTAAGAACAGTTACTTCTCTCTCTTCTGATATTCTACTTAATTTTATTTAGTCTAATTGGAAGATTAGGCAATTAATTTGGGAACATATTCCCCCCACATTCTATTTGCCTAGGGAGAGGCTATCGGATCCTCATCCTGGCTCCTTGACAACATCTTCCAAACAGCCTCAGGAACACGACTGTTGCTATTCTCCTTGCAGTCCTTTGATGACCACCTGGGACCTAGGATATACAAGCCAAGTTCCCTCTCTAACCTGATCAGCATACTTCCCCAGCCGAACCTCCAGTTACTTCCTGCTTCACACCTCTTATTTTAATAATAGAGAACTGCTGTGGGGCTCCCTGGCCAGTGTCTTACTGTTTCTTGCTTCTCTGGGTTAAAGATCATGTCTGTAAATAAATGCAGCCCACTCCTGCTTTTGGCGGATCTACTTTTCTGAGTATTCATATTGCAGCATTAGGTCATAGATTACTTTTTTTTTTTAAGTCACTCAGTTGTGTCCGACTCTTTGCGACCCCATGGACTGTAGCCTACCAGGCGCCTCAGTTCATGGAATTTTTCAGGCAAGAGGCTGGAGTGGGTTGCCATTTCCTTCTCCAGGGGATCTTCCCAACCCAGGGATCGAACCCGGGTCTCCTGCATTGCAGGCAGATGCTTTACCATCTGAGCCACCAGGGAAGCCCAATAAATGACATACCTCTCCTCAAATGGAGTCTCTGGCTTAGAAGGCAATTTTGCTTTTTCAGAAGTTTCCAAGCCTTTAGATGCTGGCAATAATGAAGGGATTGAAACTTGCAAGATGCTTGTGTTGAACTGTAATGTAATAATAAAAAACCTCAAATCAATCCATCAAACAAACAGAATATAATGCACAGAGTAACAAAGAGAAAAATAAGACAATTAAGTGGTCTACTGCTAAAATTTCATACACCTGTGTTTAGAACTCTATCCTTATATTGATAAAATGGTTTTAGGACATAAACATCCAGACGCGGTAATCAGAGGAAACATTCAGAAGAAGGTAATTTTTGAACACGCTTTTGAAGAAGACACTGAATATTGAGAAGAAGACATAATAAATACCATTAAGAAAGTTAACAGAAAATCCTAACCATGTTAAGTCCTGACTGACATCTTGACCCTGACACACCTGACTAAGTGAATTTGACCTTAGGTAAGTTAACTGTACATTCATTTTCTCCCCTGTAAAATGACAACATCAATGCCTACCTTACAGGGTTGCAATGATTGTAGATGAAATTTGGTTAAAGAGTTTTGTAAACAAAGCACTATTTGCACTTTAATTGCTACCATTAGTTTAATATGGTAGTTAATTATTCTGTATGTGCACAGGTTAACTAACTTCAGTTAACAGAACTGATGAAAAGTGTCATTAAAACAAATTATAATAGATTTTGTGGCAACACTACTTAAAACACGAAGCTTAGTAGTAACAATATTATAGCAAAAACAACAAAAAAGCATAATACATTTTATCCCCCCAAATGCTTTGTATATCCTAAGGATGGATTTTGTGAAAGGCTTTCTAAACACTGGTTTTCAGTAATTTCTGACAACCAGAGAGCAGTTAGATTGTGAGCCACACCATGAAGTAATAAATGAAGCACTTAAAAAAAAAATTCCAGTAAAAAATGAAAAAAACTTGCCTCAATGAACTCACTTTTGAAAGTCAGCCAATCCAAGACAGCTCTTGGCTTCTGGGAGTAAGTTAATCAGGTAGGGACCCACACCAGGAACACACTTCTGAGTGTCAACCAGTCAACAACAGCCTCACCTTCACAACCACACACAACTGATGCAACTCACTCCTGCCACTGAAAGCCCAATGTCCTTGACCAACCAACAAACTCACTTACTTAAATAAGCAATGAAAACAGCTTTGTGAGATTTGTTTCAGTTACTGAGTGGCAGTCCCATCCTGTGATACTAGAAAAAGTTATAAAATGCAAAGTCTGTTAAAGATTGGGCACAAGATGGAGTCACTCATGCTAAGCCCTATATTAGCAAGCCTGGACGTAACTATATTTCCTATGCTCAGCTTTCCAAGAAAAGGAAGGACTAGGTCAACCAGTCAGCACTTCCGGTTCAGCACAAGTTACCTGGCTGGGGCCCAAGACCTCTATTCTATGTAAGGGAATAAACCTGCATTAACCAAACAGCGCATGCCAAGTAAGACTTCCCTTTTCTGCTCCACTCTGCCTATAACAGTTGATGGGATGCTGCTGGATTCATGAATCACTGAATAAAGCTAACAGATCTTTAAAATTTACCCAGCTGAATTCTGTTCCTTAACAAGTCGTATTATTATAAAATAGGCGATTACTTCACTATCACTTTTTTCAGTTTGAATCTTTATGATTCATTCTGGGCAATTTATTTAACCACCATACCCATTTTCTGATGTGCACTCACTTCCTTGGGTTCCTTCCTTGGGAAAAATAGCTACACTAGCAAACTGACCCATTTTCTAGATTTCTTTCAAAATTTAGGGCTTTCACTCCAACCTCAAATTGCCCTCCTGACTTTTCTTTAAAAATGTGGCTGAACATCTTCAATCATCCTAAAATCATTCTTGTTCCAAACTTATTATCTGTCATTAAACTGCAATTCACATAGTGAAGACTTTTTCTTTTTGGTAAAGATATGAGGTTATCCAGGTATGTCCCATATGGAACAGCACCTGCTCTCAACAAATAGAGCACATGCTGTGGCCATCATACAGTATTTTTTCTTTTAGTGTAAATATTTAACAACTAGAGAATTTTTCCCTCTAAGATAATTCTTATTCCTTAACTAATTCCTTAGGTTTTTTTCCCTTTCAGTTTTATTGGAAAAAAAGCTATGACAAACCTAGACAGTGTATTAAAAACCAGAGATATCACTTCACCAACAAAGGTCTAGATAGTCAAAGCTATGCTTTTTCCAGTAGTTATGTGCAGATGTGAGAGTGGAACCAGAAAAAAGGCTGTGTACCAAAGAATTGATGTTTTCGATTGTGGTGCTGGAGAAGTCTCTTGAGAATCCCTTGGACTGCAAGATCAAACCAGTAAATCCTAAACGAAATCAGCCCTGAATGTTCACTGGAAGAACTGATGCTGAACTTGATGCTCCAATACTTTGGCCACCTGATGTGAAGAGCCAACTCACTGGAAAAGACCCTGATGCTGGGAAGGATTGAGGGTGGGAGGAGAAGGGGGCAGCAGAGGATGAGATAATTGGATGGCATCATTGACTCAATGGACGTGAGTTTGAGCAAACTCTGGGAGATAGTAAAGGACAGGGAAGCCTGGTGTGCTGCAAGTCACAGGATTGAAAAGACTTGGACACGACTTGGCAACTGAACAACAACAACTGACATAGCCACTGTGAAAGTTTTAGGTGTACAGGATAATGACTTGACTTACATACACTGTTATATGATTGCCATAGTTAATTAAATTAACATTTACTACCTCATATAGATAGGTGAAGAAAAAGTTTTTCCCTCATGATGAGGACTTCTAAGATATACTCTCTTATCAACTTTCAAACACACAATACACAGTGTTAACTGCAGTCATCATGTTGGACATCACATTCCTAGTACTTACTAATAGCCTTTGTACCTTTTGACTACCTTCATGCAATTCCCCTTCTCATTAATACCTTTTTAATGACACATTTCAGCTAAGAGAAATGTTGTTTTCTCATTGAACTCTTTCTCATTCAATTGAAATCTCATATTTTCATTATGTAATTAGGAGCAACATATATAAAAAGATGCCATTTGATTCCTTCTTACAATTTCTTACAATAAAATGTTAGGAGAGATGACCAAAGAAGGATCTGTTAAATAAAAAGGAGCCAAGATTTAATTGAAAAATAAAACTGTTTCTCATTCCTAGTTTCCCTAGATGGAATATTACATATCAAAATTAAGAAATGGTTTCAAGGCAAAGATCAAACACAGGTGTCGTCAGGAAAACAGCCTTAAGATGAAGCCACAGGTGTGGCTTTGTTAAGAGAGGAAAATTTGAGGTGGTGCTCTCCTTAAACCTCTCAAACAGGTCAAAAAACTCTAAAGGGGATATCTCATAGTGGCCTCACAGGGAACCTAAAGTAATGAAGGGTTTTTTGTGAAGATATTTATGGATATGATTTTATCTAATGGAGTGAATTATACATTGATTCATAAGAAATTCCAAATGTTTAAAATATTCTGTCAATTTAGACTGAAAGGAATATAGCTAGTAGAAAATGAGAAGAAATGAAGGCTTTGTGACCTAAATGGACACTCAACAGAAAACTACTCATCTGCAAATACAGGCTTCTTCTTATTAAAAAGAAGGATGGCTCAAAAGGAAGCCAAGAGCCTAGAGGACTAGCCTCCATGGAATTGCTAGGGACTAGTGACACATGTGTGCCTTGTATTTCTCTATTTTTCAATGGGAGTGCCTACAGCAGCTGCTGCTGCTGCTGCTAAATCGCTTCAGTCGTGTCCGACTCTGTGCGACCCCATAGACGGCAGCCCTCCAGGCTCCCCTGTCCCTGGGATTCTCCAGGCAAGAACACTGGAGTGGGCTGCCATTTCTTTCTCCAATGCATGAAAGTGAAAAGTGAAAGTGAAGTCGCTCAGTCATGTCTGACTCTTCGTGATCCCATGGACTGCAGCCCACCAGGCTCCTCTGCTCATGGGATTTTCCAGGCAAAAGTACTGGAGTGGGTTCCCGTTGCCTTCTCCAGCCTACAGCAGCTACATTATGTTTATCCCACCACTGTATACTGGATGTGTGGGGGACAGACAGCTTGTCCTTTAAGTTCCAGGTTCCTTAAATAGAATGGAATGGTATTCACAAAGCTGTGCCCAAGGTAATGTACCTGAAAAGCTTCATCTATAACTTGACCTGATTGGTATGACAAGATCCAGGGATACTGATGCCAAATTGGAATGAGGCTGAGGGGTCTTTGAAGAGGGGATGAATGTTATTTTCCATGGGAGAGGGATATGTTGGAGCCAGACAGCCAAATATGGTTGCCCCAATATATCCCATCCCATGTATTCTTATGATATTGGCACTTGTTCATCAAGAGGTAGAGTCTATGTTCCCACTCCTTGAATCTGGATGGCCCTGTGACTACAGGAGAAGAGATTCTACATGACTTCTGAGATGCGTCACAAAAGGTGGTAAAATCTGCCCAGTCCTCTCCTTGGGACGCTCATCCTTACGACCCACCACCACACTGACAGGAAGCTAAGCAATCACATGTAGTTGTTCCAGTCTGAGTCTCAGCTGAGGTCCTAGTCAACAGTCTGCCTCAACCACCAGACACGTGAATAGAGTATCCTTCAGATGACTCAAGCCCCTAGGTTTCTCACCATTCCAGCTGATGTCCAGGGGAGCAAAGACAAGATGTTCCTGCCAAGCCCTGCCCAAACTGCAGATTCATCAGCAAAACCAATGTTGTAGTTCAAGCCACAAAGTTTTGGGGGTGGTGTGCAACAGATAACAATAATAGATTTTGGTGCCACTTTGAAGTGAAAGTAATATAAGCGAGTTTAAACTGTTCATTCCCCTCTAGCTGCTTTTTTCAAGTTTAACAAATTGAAGGGGAAATTTTCTTCTTCTTTTTTTTTTAAATTTGAAAGTAGTCACTATTTATTAACTGATCAGATTACAAAAATAATCATGGTAGACACCCTAGTTCAAAAGGCCTGTTGATCCAGTCTACTGTACTGCCAGCATCTCCACCTTCTACAAAATAGGTGGTCTTTCTCTTCATTCCACCTTGTGAAGATAATTTGCAGGGCTGTAGGAAGGTGTTTCGGAGAAGGCAATGGCACCCCACTCCAGTACTCTTGCCTGGAAAATCCCATGTACAGAGGCACCTGGTAGGCTGCCGTCCATGGGGTTGCTAAGAGTCGGACACGACTGAGCGACTTCACTTTCACTTTTCACTTTCATGCATTGGAGAAGGAAATGGCAACCCACTCCAGTGTTCTTGCCTAGAGAATCCCAGGGACAGGGGAGCCTGGAGGGCTGCCGTCTATGGGGTCACACAGAGTTGGACACGACTGAAGCGACTTAGCAGCAGCAGCAGGAAGGTGTTTGCTGCTTTAAAGCATTTTCCAATACTACAGATCCCATGAAGCAGATGCTCCATGCAGATGATACCATATTTACCAAGTGATCAAGCAACCGATGTGTAATCTGTCAAGGCAATTTACTTCTTATTGTTTTGCCATAACTATGCTTGTAGATAATTCATTTGCTGACTTCCAGTTTGGATACTTCCAAGCAATACATGACTCCACAATACCCAGCTTGTTAACCGAAGTCCATCATCTTTCTGTGTTACCATCACAAGTGACTAAAACTTATATAATCTCACTTTGCCCCCACTTTATTCATTGCCTACTTATTTTTTAGTAAGTAGATTATAATCTCATATTGAAGACTACATCCATCTCCAAAGGATTCATATGTCTTCCCTGAATTATATAAGTGATTTTGACATTGCCTAACTCTTTATTTTTTTCCTTTTTAAACTTTTTATTTTGTATTGGGGTACACCCAATTAACAAACAATGTTGACAGTTTCGGGTGAACAGCAAAGGGACTCAACCATACATATACATGTACCCATTCTCCCCCAAACTCCCCTCCCATCCAGGCTGCCACATAACACTGGGCAGAGTTCCGTATGCTATACTGTAGGTCCTTGGTGGTTATCCATTTTAAGTATAGCAGTGTGTACATGTACGTCCCAAACTCCCTAATTATCCTTTCCCTGATCTTTTCCCCTGGCAACCATAAGCTGCTTCTCCAAGTCTGTGAGTCTGTTTCTGTTTTGTAAGTAAGATCATTTGTATCCTTTCTTTTTGGATTCCACATATAAGGGATGTTATGTGATACTCCTCCTTCTGAGGAGGAGTCTGACTGACTTCACTCAGTATGACACTCTCCCGGTCCATCCATGTTGCTGCAAATGGCCCAAACCTTTATTTATTAAAGAGAGGGGGGAAAAAGATGTTTCAAATAAAGACCCAGAGGTCATAATGACTGCCAAGACAAAGCAAGTCAGTGATCCAACTCAGAAAAGAACCCAAGTCTTTGATGTTGTCAACAGCACTTTAACTTTCAATGACAGAGTCTCTTTAACATGGAGAAACAATAAGTCTGTAAATACCTCTTCTGGAGCACTTGTGTTAAATGGGTCATGACTGGGAGATCCCCTTACTGGCGTCAGCGACAGGTTTTTCTCCAGATCACTAAAGACCTGCGGGTCCAGCAGAGTGGAGAAGGAGCTGGACGGAAGCAGGTCTTCCAAGTCACCATCTTGGCCTAGGAACAACAAAGCAGAGAGGACACCAACAGCTTTTCACTTTTGGAGGAAGATAAGAATCTTGCACATAAAGAGTTTTCTGATCCTTAAAAACCAAAGAGTCAACTTCTGGCATCCCTAAGAACAACAACATGGGCCCTAGGAATAGCATCTTAAACTGGGAGCACCTAAGGCCCAGGGGCTCTTGGGCCACGTGAGTATCCAGCACTGGTCAATAGTGGTTTAATAAACGTAACTGGACTCACAGCACTGGCATTAAAGCTAACTGAGTCTGGCAACCCTTCTATAGTTTTGTGTCAGCATGTGGGGCTTTAAGTATTTCACTTCAGAAATAACCTGTGGAGCAATTCCAGGAGTACAACTCAAGTGATTCTAAACAGCAACAGAGTCACACTTAACTCCATTTCCATCACTACTACGCTCTTGAAAAAAAAATGTGCAAAGCAAAAAGGGAAAAGAGAAAAGATGATGACTCTTGGTCCCTCTTGAGAGGGTTCTTTACGCCATTCATTTCACTTTAGAGCAGAAAGAATAATGACATAATGGAAAAAAGCAACCACATAACCGGCAAAGTAGCAACTCTGAGAATTTTTTTTAATGTGTCTAGAAATGAAAAGGATTAAGGGCTGAACAACAGTGCCAGACAGTCTTTTTTAAAAACAGAACGGTCCTTCCAACTAGTCTTTAAATAACACAGAATGGCGAATCATTTACTTGTTTAAAGATACTAACTAGACATAGCTTTTAACTTAGGTTTTATTAGATTTTTACTCTAATTTTATTAGAATTGAGGTATTCTTAGAATTGCCTGAGGATTTTCTAAATAAATATAAATCCTACTGAGAAAGCACTGTTGATGAAACTCTTCATTAGAACAGGACATAATTTCCAATGGTTTATAAAAATCCTTCTGTACAGGGTTAAAAACTCTCTCTTTTAACTATACTATTATATACATAGATTAAAAAGGCAGAAAGAATTACATGAAAATGCCAGTAGTGATCATGCCAGTGCAGTTATGAGTGATTTTTACCCCTTTTCTCTATTTTCTAAATATTTTACAATATAGTCTAGTTGCAGAAATTAATCTGCTCTTTCTTCATTTTGAAACATTATAGTATTGAGATTCTATAAAATCAAACAATGTTACAAATACTATGACTATGCAAAAATACTATGTAAAATATTTGCATAATAATTTTATGTAAAAATTAATTAGAGAATCTGTAATATTCCCTAAAAGATACTCTTGTGAAGGCATAGAAAATGCTGAGTAATGAGAACTATCATGACAATTAGAGGTTTATTTGCTCATTCAGATAACTATAAAGTCTTAATACATGCCAGGCCTCATGGACAAAAACATGAAGATCCATTTTGTTCAAAGATCCTGGTCCAAAGGATTTTCTTTCTTTGTGAACCCATCAAAATTAAAATTTCAAAATCCCAAATGTTCCACAAGTACCTTCCCAAAGACTTATTTTCATCACTTACTTTTAAAGTACATAGCCCCACCTATGCCGTGCTAATGAACAAGAGAACTTCAAAGTTCTTAACATTTTTGCTTATTTTGAATGACCCCCAAAGCTTTGTTGTATTTGAGGATGGCCAGTTGGCCCATCAGCAGATAAAATAATAATAAATACAACAAAATACAGGCTATTTTTACTTAGATGTTTTACAGACTTTTTAAAAAATGTATTCAAAGCTGGACACAACACCCCTCAACCCCGGCAGTGTTTCTCCTCTAGATTCCCCCCTCTTGATAAGTGGAGACATCCTCTGCTAGTTGCTTTAGCCAGAAATGTTATCTTTCCTGATGCTTTCTTCTTCTTCACTTTGCTAATCTAACTCATCACACTATTAAGTCACGGGTAACACCAAAATAGATTTCCAATCAGCACTATCAAATCTTCCCACTGTAATAATGTAAGGTTATCTTGATTGGTTTCCCTTCCTTCCAACACTGCTGGCATAGTCCCAGTGGTCCATAGTCCACGACGCTCCATCTGTCATGTCACTGACTTGTTAAGACCCTTCAATGGATCCTCTGGGCTGGAAAGAGAGCTGAACTCCTCACATTGCATGATCTGGCTGTGTCTCTTCTATTATCACAACTGTCTCACTCTGCCCTCTGCCCACTACCTTTCAGGCACATGCGTCTCCTTTTTTTTTTAATTGGAGTAGAACTGCTTTACAATGTTATGTTAGTTTGCTGTACAATGAAGTGAATCAGCTCTATGTACACACACTGAGATCCTTTTCCACCAAGGCTCTCGCACATGCTGTGATTCTCTCTCTCTCTCTGGAATATCCCCTATACATGGGGAGGGCTCTGTCTGAACAACCAAACAACACTGCACTCAGCAGCCTACACTTTTTCTGGCAGAGAACAGATGCCTAATAACATTGCTGAATGAATGGATGAGCCACCTAATTTGAAATAATAGCAATTGAGGCCAAATGTAAAAAGTTTACAGCCATGTAAAATCAACTCAAGTAGAAAAGCTCTTAGAGCTACATACCTTTTTTACCTGGAGCCAAAACCACTGTTTCTTGCATTTTCTTGTACCTGTTCAGGCACTGTCGAAGATCTTCTATTTTCCGATCCTATTAATAAAATAATAATTTTTAATATTATGATTTTTAAACAATAAAAGTAATTGAAAAGAATGAGCAGACGTGAATTATTTACATTATTCAAAGAACAGTTCTAAACTTTAGTAAAACTGCTAATGTCTAGAATATTTTTCCTACATACATCAGAGATATAGAAAAAGTACCTCTAAATTTAGAGATCCTATCCTTCAGCTGCCATCTTTAAAAAACAAAAACAAAACAAGGTAATAAGATACAAAAAACAGCCGAGAAAAAAATCAACTTTAATTACTCTCCTCTCTACAATAAGTCAGAGCCGGAAAGAAAGATCTATACTTGCTATCTTCATCAGCCACCATTAATTTCCATCTGATTTTTCTCTTCTCACAACACTCCATCAAAGTTTCTCCAATTAGTCATCAGGGACCTTTCTCTTCATAGCTTCTCAGGTGGCACAGTGGTAAAGAATCTTCCTGCCAATGCAGAAGCCGCAGGAGACACAGGTTCGGTCCCTGGGTTGGGAAGATTCCCTGGAGTAGGAAATGGCAACCCACTCTAGTATCCTTCCTCGGGAAATCTCATGGACAGAGGAGCCTGGCGGGCTACAGTCCACCGGGTTGCAAATGTCAGACATGCTGAGCACACGCACACAACCTTCTCTTTACTAAAAACAGTGGACACTTTCCATCCTTTTCCTAATTTGATCTCCAGATGGCAAGTGATTGACCCCCACTTTCCTTCTTTCACTCTTCTCTCCACTCTTTCTTTTCTTCTGTCTTGATTTGTTAATCCTTGAGCAGATGAATATTCTACTTCCATTACCAACCCCCCCCCCACTCCAGCCTACGCCAATGTGCGGAACAGAATATGAAATGTTAGAGCTTCAAGGTTTTATCCTTTACCCTCTTCTCTTCTCCCAGGCCCTCAGTGTGGTAGATTAAAAACATAGGATCCCTAGCTCCCTCCAACATGGATTTGGGGCATGACCATATGACCTACGTAGGCTAATGATATGTAACAAATGAGGTTCAAAGCAAAGGCTTGAAAAGTAGTTGCACGCTGGGGCATGCCCTCTCTTGCTGCCCTAGGAACTCTGAGGCCACTACGTGAAGAAGCATAGGCTAGCCTAATGGAGGTAGGGAGATCATTTGGAGAAGACACAACCCAGCTGGGATCAACCTAGACCAGTCTGTCAATCATCAGACATGGGAATTACACCATCTTAAACTATCCAGCCCCATCCCAGCCACCAGCAAATGGCAGAGGATCAGCAAAGTCAGCCCAGACTAGAAGAACAATCTAGCCATTCTACAGAAGTATGAGAATTAACAAATGTGATTTATTATGGGGCAAAAGCAAACTGATATATCAACTATAGTTTTGTCCCCACCAATCTATATATTTCAACTCTATGTTTCTCCTAAAATTGACAGGGTTCTCTGCCCACCAACTTATAATCCTACATTAATCCTGAAATGTAGATTCATTTTCCAAATTTCTATGAGAAATCTTTTAATGTCCCACAAACACATCACAAATTGAATACATCTAAAATGAAGCTCATTATTCACCCCTAGTACTTGAGTCTCTGCTTGGATTCCCTTAACTCTTTCATGGGTACCCCATTCAACCCACTGCCCAAAGCAGAAAATTTTCCCTAAATCCAAAGATTTAAAATCTTGTTAACCAGTGAATTTCTCTGAAATCTGACCCCCTTATAACTTCACTGCCATTGCCTTCTTTCCACAGCTTCATTTCTCACCAATTTTAACAGCCTCTTAATTGTTGTCTTCATTCTCTTTCTTTTATTCTTGCTTCTATTCTGCCATCAGAATTGGCTTTTTAACATGGCAATTTAATTATGTCACCATTCCAGGTCTAAAGCTGAGACTCCAAATCATTAAATCATCAGCTTCACTATAGCACCCCCTCATACACCCACGTCCTCCACCTGTATCTCATGGCTCCAGAACTTTCCCAGTATGCAGTGGCTGTTTCAAGACTTGGTTTTGACTGGTGATTTTGCTCATGGATCTTGTGCCCAGAACATTTCATTTTCTTGATGAATGACTCTTGCTCTTACTCAGGATTTGCCCAAATATGTCCTCTTTGAAGGCTTCTTGGAACCACCAAGAAGTTAGGTCCCTCTTGGTGCTCTTAGAGAAGTCTGAGCATCTAATAAGCCCTCATTCAACACTGGGAGTTTTGCTTGTTATTGTTGCTTTTTGAGGGAGAGAAATGAAAACAAAGCGAATTTTAGTGGTGTTGTTGGTTTTTTTTTCAAATTCAGTCTATGTGGACAGTTTGCTAATGACTTTTTATTTGATGTGGGGAGGACTAACACACACAAATAAACCTATATATGGGTGGGTGGGTACACTGAGTTTATTTCCATTGAATAAAGAACAAAAAGTGTGAAAGGCAATAAACAGAGTTAGGCAAGAAAGAGAAGGAAGCTCATTATGATGAGAGAAAAAGATCAAGACAAAGTTCTTTAGCATTGACTTGGTTTTTATTTCCTTGAAGTTACTCTTTTTGTGGGAAAATGTCTCCTTGTTCTACTCATTAAGGGACATGAGGTGGGGACAGTTCTGGTGACAGGATCTGAACCTGCCTGCTGGGTATGTGGTTGGTCAGGGAAGCCATGAAGAGACACGTTACTTTATTAAGACCCTGCGTCCCTGCTCTGAGCAGAGTGCAGTGGGGAGAAGGAACAGCTGGAGGAGAAGCCCTCCTGGAGATGTTGGCATTAGGCCAGTGCATCTCAAACAAAGCCTAGTGCCATCTTGACTACACGGTGCCTGTGCCTGTTTCCTGGCATCTCACCACGCAGGAGAGCAGAGACAATCCCAGATGCGAAAGAGGCCAGCAGTGTGAAGGAAGCAACATGTTCACAGAGATTAAAGTCAACATGATGGTGAAGCTAAGACTGCCATGGCCACCTCCTTCAGAGTTCATATGGTGGCCCAGAATTTCCAGGGACCACAGAAAGGATGCACTATGGACGATGTCCTTTCTCTCATTTGTCACTTGAATGTAAAAAGCTGATCTGATAGCTTGAACACGTTCTAAATTCAAGATGGTGGGCTGTTGAGGGATGGATTCTCAGTAGAGCCAGAGCTGCTGGTCTCCATTCCTATCCACGTAGCACAAGTATGTCACTGACCCACTGAGAGCAGGTCCACTTGGGCAGGAAGGCAGAATCCATCCCCGTAATGTCAGTTGTTTAGGGGATGTTCTTTCTAACTAGGGTATCTGATGAAAATGCATGGAATGATCAAAATGATGATGCAACATATCCAAATAAACAGTTAAATTTCACCTACGTACCTTTTCTTCATTTGCTGCCATCAAAGACTCCACAGCCTTTTTCATTTTTTGTACTTCAATATCTGAAATATCACAATATCAAATCAGAAATCTGTTTTTTTTAAAATGTGTGAAAATAACAAGAAACTACTGACTCTTCATGTTGAAATGTTTTAAGGTAAAGATGTTAGTAATTTATTCTGCTTGTTTATTTTTTAAAGGCACATTTACCATTTATATTATCTTTTAGGGAAAATCTGAAAAATGAACACTTTCTATTATAGCTCACCTTAATAGTTGTCATTCTAGAAAAAAAAAAAACAACTGCCCTCTCTCAAAGCAAGGACAAAATCCTGATAAGAACGCTGAAGATGAAATTTCAGTACCATAACAATAAAAACATGGAATTTTCAAAGAAGAAACTTATAATAAAGCAGGTGAAAGTGATGAATGGCATATATATATGACAAAAGCAGAGAAAATGTTCAGTTATAACCGAGACGGAGATACAAATGGTAACAGCCTGATGGAATGTGATATTTACATGAGTGTCATGCTAAGAAGCTAGCTGTAGATTCCATACAGAAGGATAATAAGTACTTTGCTTCATCTATAAACTTCATTTCCAATACCATCTTAAAATACAAGGGCCAAAGTAAGTGATTCTCCTTAACACTCGATATTCAAATAGAAAAGCATGCTACTTTAATCATAAAAACAAATACTTTAAATATGAAGTCAATCCCAAATGAGATCACAAATTAAAAAAAATTAAAACAGAGAAAAAAGTTCAGCTAAAGTTGTCTCCTTCTAAGAGAAAAAAATACTACTGAAGGTGAATTTTAACACAATGATGCATCATCCAGCAGAGATATAACATTTTCAATTATGGTATACTCTGTAGGAACTGCTTTTATTATTATTTTTTAAATGGCAAATTTCCTGAAGAATTTAACATCTGGAGGAAAGTCCACTAGGGTTTATCTTTATCCTGCATTAAATAACCTAGACTCTGTTAGTCAGCCTGGGTACAATTTCTTTTGTAACACAAGAGAGTACGTACGTTTATAGAAACCCCTAATATAGATCTCAGTGAAAAAGTGGGCTACAAAACACTGGAAAGCAAAAGCAAGTTTAAAATGATTGTTAACTGTGGTAAATTTTAAAAACAGTAGGTTTTGACTTTCCTGGTGGTCCAGTGGTGAAGAACCCACCTGCCAATGCAGAGGACATGGGTTTGACCCCTGGTCTGGCAAGATCCTACATGCTGAGGGACAACTAACTCTGTGTACAACTACTGAGCCTGTGCCCTCAAGCCCACACACTGCAGCAGAGAAAGCCTGCATGCAGTAACAAAGACCCAGTGCAGTCAAAAATAAATACATAAATGTATTGTTTTTAAAAGCAGATTTTCACTGGAGTATAAACATTGTTTTCTCCTCTGACCCTGTATCTCAGGCCACAGAGGAAATGCTTCCTCCCCTCCACAGTCTGGGGGCTCTGCTGAACCCCGCAGAGCAAGGAGGCTGACTCGGGTACAATCTGCAAAATGGTCTTTTACTCCTACTTCTATCATCGGTTAGTTACCCTCTGTTTGGTACATCCTGAAGAAATGAGGAGCTTATTGATGAAGCAATTTTACATCTTTGGTGAGAGAAATGTTTTAAAAATACATGCAAAGAACAGTCCAAGTAGTGCTTTGGGTGAATGTGAAGGCTGATGGAAATACACCAAAAACCTTACTTTTGTCTTTGAGCTTCTTTTTAAAATTTTCATCTGTGCAGGAAAACCCATTGAATTGGAAGTTAGCATATATTACAATGATAATATTTTAAAAGCACTATAATTTGGTCTCCTTTTACCTAAAATAAAGAGACTTTAATCTCATAAAGACTGAATAGGAAGCATTATTTTATGACTTTAGGACTGCCACTATAATACCATAATGCTTTCTGTGAGGTTAGAACCTCATGTAATTAATGAGAAGATGTAAATCTGAGTTACTACCTCTGTTACTTCATCTTTCTGAGACTTGATTTTCTCACATTAAAGTTGCGCCTTCCACATACAAGTGCTTCTTAAACACTGTGATGAAAAAACAGCTAATGTTGCATCAGCTGCTTCTTATATTTCCATTACAGTCTGATCTATGACCCTCCTGAACATGATGAGGACACTGCTTATGTCATCTCCATCTCACCATTCAAGTTTAACAGCACTGAAATGATCCACCTCCTGTTCAACAAAATCAGTCCACTGATCACACAGTTAGATGTTATGTTAGCATCAGATTCCATGAGGTTTCTAAACACTAGCTCTTAATGCCTGTACCTGTCTGGTCGGGTACTGCTAACAAGTGGTTCACAGACCCGTTCAGTTCAGTCCAGTCACTCAGTCATGTCTGACTCTTTGCGACCCCATGGACTGCATGCAGCTCCTCAGGCTTCCCTGTCCATCACCAACGCCCGGAGCTTGCTCAAACTAACATCCATCGAGTCGGTGATGCCATCCAACCATCTCATCCTCTGTCTTATCCTAATCACAGACCAGTGCTGGCCCTCAGATCTGATTTTGGGTCGCGTTACTCTGACGTAGCCTCTGTAGTTCACAAGTCCTATGAATCCATTTTTCTCTTACGACTCGTGAAAGCATAACGTGCCTGTGAATGTCCCTGAAGAAAGTAGATCCTATACATGCAGAAACAGAGAGGAAAGGTGCATTTCCCTCAATGTTGGACGGACTGAATTTTCAGATGGACAGGGAGTTGTGATACCTGCAGATAAATAAAGCCAGGGCAATCTAGAGCCAAGAAGACTATGGAGGTAATCTAATTCAAGCCCCTCACTGTACAGACAATTGTAATTTGGACAAGAACTCTCTCATGATGAGAATTTACCATGTAATAATTAACCATGTAGGCTTCCCTGCTGGTTCAGACAGTAAAGAATCTGCCTGCAATGCAGGAGACCTCGGTTCGATCCCTGGGTCGGGATGATCCCCTTGAGAAGAGAATGGCTACCCACTCTAGTATTCTTACCTGGAAAATCTCACGGACAGAGGAGACTGGTGGGCTACAGTCCATGGGGTTGCAAAAAAGTTGCCACAGGTGAGCAACTAACACTTAGACCAATGATTAGGCTTAATCTAAAATAAACATCCGCAAAAGTACAGAGGTGCCCTCCTCTGGCTGCTCAAGAGGAAGTTAACAGACGCCCAAGCACAGTGAAGAGTCTCAGAGGAGTCCGGGGGCTCCGATGGCTGCTGCTGCTCCTCTCTCTCTTTGATGCTAATGTTACACATCATCTAACATCAACTTCTTTTACAGACTGTGACGGTTTTAACAAAAGAAGAAAACAAATGTTTGATACATATTCTTACCTCGATCAAGAATTTCAACCCCTTCTCCTTTCATCTGGCAAACCAATTTTTCTTGTAGTCTTCTCACTTCAGATTCCTTCTCTTCCAGTTGTTCTTTCAGAGATGCCAGCTCCTCCTACAAATGATAAATTCATTCAAAAACAGTAGATTATGACTAAAAGGGAATATTCAGAGAGTCTGTTAACTCTTGAATCAATAATTAGTTTTCATGAATGAAACAAAAAAACTACAAGAATTTAGACGCAAACTTCAGAAATCAGTGGCAATGATAAGCAGGAAGCAAGATAATTAATAAAAGTCCAATTTATAATAACTATGGTATAATTATTTCAAGTTTCTTTGTGATCAAATTAAAAATGAATCTTTAAAAGTGTAATTAGGACTAGGGCAGCCCTAAGGTTTAAGTCTTATGTTAAGTAAAATATCTGACCAAGTTAATCAAAGAAGATAACCAAATTAGATGCTTAGTGTCATAAAAGCAAAACAAAATACAAATTTGAAAAAATATCTTAGACTTGCTTGACATTTATTCAGCATTTCAAGATGGTACTCATGTTCCCTAGACAAGATAGAACTTAATTAGTGGATAAGGCAGCAGGCAATAAACAACTTTAAGTCATGGGACTAAATAATTCCTTCTCATCACTAAGGTAAAAGAATAGAATCTTCTACAACAATGGGAAAAAAAGAGACTCTTTAATCTTAAAAAAAAGAAAAAACTACACAACTATTTAAGACCTTAAATCCAATGTTCTATTTACTGAAGTTTGTTTCAGCCTCATTTTGGTAAAGAATCACTAGCTTTAGCAAACTTAGGTTTTGCTGGTTGTATTTATTAACACAGGAAATAAAGCTATACAATGCAAATAAGTATGCCTTTATTTTCAATATAACATTTTATTTTCAGTTGGTAAAGATATCTATTATGTTCAGCATTATGAGAAGATGTAGCTCTTCAAAGCAGCTAAGAAGTTGGTCTATTATAGTTTTTACTTATGGTGGGAATGGACACCAAATATAAGGAATTTTCAGTAGCATTGTCAAGAAGTGCTGCCATGAGCTCACTATGCTTCTAAGCAGTAACATCTACTCACTGTCATGGTAGAGTTAACTGCTGTATGCATTTACCTTTGAGAAAGTCTTGAAAGAATAAGACTGTTTATTACTGATACCAAAGAGAAGTCTTTCCCAGGTGACTTTTGCAATTTTTTTTTACCATGCTTGGATCTCAGTCTAAGAGAATGAGATTTAATTTATAAACAAATACTTTTATTTTATAAGTTTATTACTTTTCACTATTTCATATGCTTCTGAAAACAATGTTAGGGATTGCAATGTCCCTTTAATTAGCTTTACACATATTAAAAAAAACAGGGGA
Source organism: Cervus canadensis (assembly GCF_019320065.1). Taxonomy (NCBI): domain Eukaryota; kingdom Metazoa; phylum Chordata; class Mammalia; order Artiodactyla; family Cervidae; genus Cervus; species Cervus canadensis. Next base: position 36,379,037 of record NC_057406.1, on the reverse strand, counting down.
CACACACACAAAAATGAATGCACACACCACTAAAAACACCATCACAGCAAAACAACGCAAGCCAGAAAGCAACAGGCCATTGACCCATTACCCAAGGTCTACTACACCTTCAGTGACTCCCACTTTTGTTCCATCCGCTGCTTTTCATACTGCATCTGACCCACCTTGATTTTCATGCTAGAAAGTTTGGCCATTAAAGACTGGTAGAGAGACAGGAGTGAAAGAAAACTACAGATAGAAAAAGACAAGCTAAGTAACCAAGAACACAGTATCAGTTTATAAAGGAGGTTAGATAACCGAGAGAAATGACAGGTTATGTTCTACCAAATTAGTTAAACCCTGATTCTTATTCAGAATTGTTGCTGTTCAGTCACTAAGTTGTATCCAACTCTTTTGGGACCCCATGGACCTATAGCCTGCCAGGGTCCCCTGTCCATGGAATTTTCCAGGCAAGAATACTGGAGTGGAGTGCCACTCCCTTCTCCAATTATTCAGAATGTGAAAGTCGCTCAGTTGTGTCCAGCTCTTTGTGACTCCATGGACTATATAGTCCATGGAATTCTCCAGGCCAGAATACTGGAGTGGGTAGCCTTTCCCTTCTCCAGGGGATCTTCTCAACTCAGGGATTGAACCTAGGTCTCCCGCACTGCGGGCAGATTCTTCACCAGCTGAGCCACAAGGGAAGCCCAAGAATACTGGAGTGGGTAGCCTATCTCGTCTCCAGCAGATCTTCCTGACCCAGGAATCGAAACAGGGTCTCCTGCATTGCAGGTGGATTCTTTACCAACTGAGCCACCGGGAAGCCCTTATTCAGAACAATAGTGTTTAAATTCTAGATGGTCTCCAGCTTGGGGAAAAACTTTGTTCACTTGTAAAATACCTTAAAATGTCTTCTTTACCACATTCTAGTAGAAAATGTATTTTATCTATATTATTGATCATGGATGAGTAGTGGAGCCACTTATATAAAATTTTTTGCCATTACGAAAACTTACCTTGGTAGATTTCAGCTTTTTCTCATACTGAAGTCTTTCATTTTCCATTTCACTGACTCTTAACCTCAAATCATTGATCTCCTGCATTAGGCCCTGTCCAAAAAGAAACAAGGAAATACATTAGGAAAGCAGTAAACACCTATTTACCTACCAAAATAGCAGTTTGGAAATCCTCAATGGCTCTTGGGTTACAGCTGGATGAATGAGATTAGACAAATTGGAATGAATGAGTCTCCTTGAGAATCTTTCCACTGAATCTTCCCATGGATCCAATGAAAGATCCATTGAATCTTTCCGTCGAAAACATGGCCTCCACCCTAAAATGATGGGATTGATTATGGAAATGAGAAGTGATGATAATTTTTAAGAAAGGGACGGCGGAGCCTGGTGGGCTGCCGTCTATGGGGTCACACAGAATTGGCCACGACTGAAGTGACTTAGCAGCAGCAACTGATCACTTGTTATCACTGAGCAAATATTTCTAGATTAAAAATCACTATATGAACTCCATCTTTTTAAAATAATCCAGAGAAATTTTCTTTAGTAAAGTCATTTACTTTTAGGGCCTTTTCAGCGATATATGGATATTTATAAAAATATTTTTCTAATTTCTTAATTTGTCTACAAAAGATACATATTGTTCCTCAACCCAATCTGGGAGAAATGAATGAAATTTAAACACTTTATACCAAGGATTCTAAATTTGAGGGTAGATGAGAGCCCTGTCATTTACAAATACATTCAGTATCATAATATAATTTTATGTTTGGAAAAATGCAAAAGCAAGCAATCCTAATGTTTTCATAATACAATCACACACCTTCTCTACTTTTATTTTAAAAAATCTAATTTGTTTGTAAACATTGTCTAAACATTCTGAGCAACGGTGACATTTTTGTCCACAGGCCAGAGAGTAGGAAAAAGAAATTAGAATGCAAAACAATACAAAGTCATCCAGAAGGAGGACTCAAATAATCTGTGAAGACGCCTTTTCTCCAACAACAAGGTACGAAGCTTCCACCAATGGTTAACGTGTTCTTGTTCCTCTCAAGACATTTATTCCTGAGCCACAAATTCACAGGTAACAGAAAAGAATTACACGAGAATGCTATAAAAAACAAACAGAATAATGCTATTAAAGTGTAATGAGTCAACCTCACAAAGGCCAGGAAAAGGATGCTCTAGTGAAATATACTTCTCAGAAAACCTACAGGTTTTTAAATTGTAGTTTCTTATAAAATGGGGGAAAGTACTACCTAGTATTACATAATACTTATAAATATTATAACTATTAATACAATGTTTCAATAAGAAGTTATTTTCTGTTTATGAATGACATAAATAACTGTTTGATATCACTTAATAACATTTTAATTGTGATTAAGTTGTGATTTAGTTTACCTGTAAGTTCAAAATTCAAGTAAAAGGAAAAAGTCAGTTTCTCCCATTCATTTATCTACCACTTATTAACCACTCTTGCATAATATGAGTTCTTAGCAATCTTCTTTAATCAATCTGGTCTTCCACAGATATATTTTCCCACTTATTGTTAAAAGTGAATTCTATTTGGATTGAAATTCTATTTGGATTGTTTCAATTCTGTTGTTGAATTGCTGATTGTTGGAATTTCTCAGCTTTGAATTCTATTTGGATTGTTGTATTTCACCACTTCCTTTAGAAATAGTGGCAATTTGTAAAGAAGAAACAAACGAAGAAAACAGAATTATAAATTGGGGTCATTTTTCTATTAAAAAAGAACTACCCAATTATCCCTTGAGGTAATACTGTAAGTATGAACATAAATCTTTAATCTGAAAGAAGCCCTATCGTTCCATGATAACTCAGGCTAGAAAATCTGGAAGTAGCTCCTAAATATGAAACCTTAAAAAAGGTAATACAAGTTATTTCCAAATAATTTCTTATCAGAAGTTCAGTACTTTTAAAAGTGAAAATCTTTGTTATCTTTCCCTTTTCCTTCTCAGAAAACTAGGGCTCCACAGAAACTGATTTCTGATATCTGTATTCTTACCAGAAGGGGGCACTGTTGAATGATGCTAACCACCTATCAACAATTCCTGGGATAGGCAAGTCCTGTCTTCCAAGGTTTCAAGACTTCTACCCCTCATCTTTTGGAAGTGCCTATACTTCTACTTCTTCCCCACACTCCACTGGTTTCTTAGAAACTAATCTCCAGATAACCTAAAATCTTAAGACAAAGTTAAAGAATTTTGGATTCATGAAACAGCCAGAGAAACATTTCAATTAAGGGGAAAAGGTAGGAAAATGAGCATATTCAATTTTAAGTTTTTTAGTTTCAGTCTTAAAGACTACTTCAATTATTTTCATATATATAAGCAGTTTATAATATCCCATAATCTCTAATCTCTAAAACATATGCTACATCTTACCAATAGTGCTGAATGTTTATTAGAAAGTTATCAGGGATTGAAGTTTACTAGAGTTTTGGTGACAAGATCACCTTGCATATGATTGAGGCAATGCATAAGTGAAGCAAGAAAATACCAAAAAGAGGTTTTACAAAAAATGCAGACAAACTCAAGAGAGAATAAATATTGCTCTGGGATCTTACCCCCCAAAAAATCATAAAACAGCTAGCTACTTCAACTTAGTCCTAATGGTTGGTTAACATCTTGTATCCAAATTAGCCACAGTGGTATGGGTTAAGACTTTCCCTAAACTTTGTATGTATAGTAAGCCCACCCCTTAATGCTTCAAAACTACTAACTTCTTTCCTGACACCAGAGTTAGATCTACTGCACCTTATCTACCTGTTGACTGAATTCTACCATCATTTTACACAGCAGCTGTGGAGTCAGGGAAGGACAGAAAGGGAAAAGAAAAAACATTCAAACAGATTTTTAAAGAAAGCACAAAAGCAAGAATTTTAAGGAAACTAAGTAGTTTTCTAAGTTTTAAGACCTCCAGTCTCAGTTAAACGAAAAACATACTAACATAGGTGACTGATAAAGAGTTTCAAGATTAAAACGTGAGCTAAGCTGGGATTTCCTTCTGCTACTGAGGAAGTAACACATATACCAAGACTTTCCCGTATAGTTGTATATTTGACAGAAAATTTAACTTTAGATATAGCAATGGAGTATTTGTTGTTGTTCAGCCACTAAGTCATGTCTGACTCTTTGCAACTTAAGACTATAAACCTTATTAAATTCAGATCTATGAAGGACTTTCATACAGTGGAAAACATATGTAATATAGCTCATATCATGATGGCATGCAGTCAGCATAAAATAAATACTTGAAATGAAAACAGAGGGGAAGAGTAAGTAAATGATTTCTCTTCTCTCCTTCTTGGTGCCCATTTTGTAGCTAAGTATGACACTTCTCCATACCCAACCAAGCAAACAAAATAAAGAAAAATGAAGAGCAGTCCCTAGGAGAGAAAAAAATTTCTACAGCTCTTTATATTTCTTTTCTAATGAGTAGATTTCATATGTTCTGCACTGCACCTCCTGACAAAAAGCAGTTAACAAACCAGAAGACCTAGAGTAACAATAAACTAAGTTGAACAAACAAGAAAGCACGTTTAGCCATGAAAACGGGTACTTCAAGGTATAAAATCTACCCTGAATTTCACAAAAGTATAATCGGATGTATTTATTAACAACTGGAATGACTTACATGTGGAATAGACCAAAAGTAAAAGTCCAAATTAAATGCCCTCTAAAATCTGTGATTCCATGAGTACATAATGAAAGCATGTTTGCTATACCTACTTAAAAATCTATTTATTATACAGTGAATAATCAATGTGCCTAAATAAGAACTATTAGTAAAGTCATGCACTTGAATCCATTATTTCCACAATGAAGAAAATCAGTATGGATGAACAGATGAACGGACAGACAGATGGATACATGAATGGCAGAGAGATAAACAGAAGCTCCAAATGTCCTAAAGTCAGAAGTATTTTTAAAGGCGAGTGAAAGGATTAATATTTCATATCAAAACTCTCAAAATAAAAATTACTATTATCATTTAATGATAAAAAGTCAATGTAAGCTTATTCCTAAAAAGAAGTATCGATAATGAGGGCATATAGTAATTAACTGCCTCTCCTTCACAACTCCAAGGAATTTCAACTTGTTCTAGAAATATATGTGTGTGAGATATATAAGTATGCATATATATAAATTAAAATGAAAATGTTAGTCGCTCAGTCATGTCTGACTCTTTGTGACCCCATGGACTATAGTCCGTCAGGCTCCTCTTGTCTATGGAATTCTCCGGGTAAGAATACTGGAATGGGTGGCCATTCCCTTCTTCAGGGGATCTTGTTGACCCAGTGATGGAACCTGGGTCTCCTGCTTTGCAGGAGATCTCCCTATGGATTGTAATCCACCAGGTTTCTCTGTCCATGGGATTTTCCAGGCAAGAATACTGGAGTGAGTAGCTATTCCCTTCTCCAGGGATTTTCCTAAGCTGGGGATTGAATCTGGGTCTCCTGCATTGCAGGCAGATTTTTTAACTGTCTGAGTAACCAGGGAAGCCCTGTATCTATATATACACGTGTGTACATATATATGTGGTTAAGTCGCTTCAGTCGTGTCCAGCCCTTTGCGACCCCATGGACTGTAGCCCACCAGGCTTCTCTGTCCATGGAATTCTCCAGGCAAGAATACTGGAGTGGGTTGCCATTTCCTCCCCCAGGGGTGTGTGTGTGTGTATGTATATGTATATAAAGTGAGAGAAAGGGCATCACTTACCTCCGTGTCTCTGAATCTATCTTCATAATCCAATCTGTCCTTCTCTACAGCTGTCAGTTTTAACTTTAAGTTAGATATTTCAGCCATCAGGTCCAACTTCTGAGTTTCTAAAGATGTCCTACTCAGAAGCTCCTATTAGGATTGAAGAGATACATGCAAAAGTTGCTTTATTATAAACAGTCATATATGGATGTGTCTTTCTTATGACAGTAAAACAGTATTATTAAGTAGAGGATGTGAAGATTAATTCTAAACAGATACATCTGGAAAAATTATTTGCTTTAGTTAACCTTCATTGAGCCAAACTAGTGTTCAATAAGCAGCACATGTCTGCTTTGTGGGAAAACATATGCTCTATTGACAAACACATATATGAACTTAAATATTCTTAAACCTGTGATAATACTGATGATGATATTATGTTTGCTATGTGAAAGGTACTGTTCTTACATGTACTAAGTGGTTCAATCCTCAAAACAATCTTATGAGATAGAAACTCATTAGGATAACCCATGAATTATCCTTGTTCAAAGGTTGAGCCTCTTGATGAAGGTGAAAGAGGAAAGTGAAAAAGTTGGCTTAAAATTCAACATTCAAAACCTAAGATCATGGCATCCGGTCCCATCACTTCATGGCAAATAGATGGAGAAACAATGGAAACAGTGAGAGACTTTATTTTCTTGCACTCCAAAATCACTGCAGATGGTGACTGCAGCCATGAAATCAAAAGACGCTTGCTCTTTGGAAGAAAAGCTATGACCAACCTAGACAGTATATTAAAAAGCAGAAACATTACTTTGCCAACAAAGGTCTGTCTAGTCAAAGCTATGGTTTATCCAGTTGTCAGGTATGGATGTGAGAGTTGGACTATAAAGAAAGCTGAGTGCTGAAGAATTGATGCTTTTGAACTGTGGTATTGAAGAAGACTCTTGAGAGTCCCTTGGATTGCAAGGAGATCCAACCAGTCAATCCTAAAGGAAATCAGTCCCGAATATTCATTGGAAGGACTGATGCTGAAGCTGAAACTCCAGTACTTTGGCCACATGATGCAAAGAGCTGACTCATGTGAGAAGACCCTGATGCTGGGAAAGATTGAAGGCAGGAGGAGAAGGGGTCGGATGAGATGGATGGATGGCATCACTGACTCAATGGACATGAATTTGAGCAAACTCTGGGAGATAGTGAAGGACAGGGAAGCCTGCCATGCTGCAGTCTATGGGTTACAGAGAGTTGGACACAACTGAGCAACTGAACAGTTGAGGAAGCTAAGGAACAGAGAGGTTAAGAACTTGCAGAAAGTCATTACAGCAAAGAAATGGCAAAGCATAGGACTAAACAGTCCTATTCCGTGTGTAGTGTGCCCACTGTATTATAGGTCCTCTAGTAGACAAGTATCATACCTGTGTGCCCATATACGTTATAAATTATTTCCACTCAGAGTCATATAATGTACTTGTGTGTTAGTCACTCAGTTGTGTCAGACTCTTTGCAACCCTATGGACTGTAGTCCCCCAGGTTCCTCTGTCCATGGAGTGAATAGCCTTTCCCTTCTCCAGGGGAATCTTCCCAAGCCAGGGATCGAATCTGGGTCTCCTGCAATGCAGGCAGATTCTTTACCATCTGAACCACCAAGGAAGCCCTTTTTCCTAATTCTAAAATATACACTCATGGTTGGAAATGAGGCAACTGTATGAAAGCATAAAGAGGAAAACTGAAATCATGTACAATCTTATTAATATTTTATTCCAGACACTAATTGCAATGAACACTTTCTATTGTGTGTGTTTGGAGACCCACAACTCTAGGTTTTTGCTTCTAATAAGCCAGTCTAAGTGAATCATAAAATTCACCACTGTATCAGAGCAAACACAACATATAAATGTAGCATCTCAAACAGGTCAGCAGGGAAACCCTACCTCTGAACATACCTGCTGCAGCATTTCCTCTGTGGCATTCAACTTCTCTCTGTGCTCTTCAAGGCAGAACTCCAGATCGCGAATCTTCTCTCCTTGAGCCTCCACTTGGTCTGTCAGCACACTCACCTGTACACAGAGCGAAATACTGCCATGGATTAGGAAGAATTTGGGTCCCACTGTCAACTTTATTTGTCTACAGAGAACAAAAACTGGGATGATGGTACCAATCATTTGGTTGTTAAAAAAAAAAAGAAAGAAATCTAAGCATTAATAAGAAACCAGCCCTTCACACACTTATTCTTATCATGCGTGTTGGTTTGAGGACTCCTCTTCAATTTTTAATAAAGTTTGAGCTGAACTGGGGATGTGCAACACTTTATAGGATAAAAACACTGCAACTCTTTATGAGAAAGAGCATGTACACAAATTATCTTTTTTGGAGGGGCCGGTGAGGATGGGAGACAGTATTAAGAGATTAAGAGAGGCAATGGAGTTAATATTTGAAACAGAAGTCCTCAAGGACTACTTAGTTCTGTTTTTTTTTCCCCCAAAGCGGTCCGTGGAGGGCTTCCCTGATAGCTCAGTTGGTAAAGAATCCGCCTGCAATGCAGGAGGTCTGGGTTCGATTCCTGGTTTGAGAAGATCCCCTGGAAAAGGGAAAAGCTACCCACTCCAGTATTCTGGCCTGGAGAATTCCATGGACACGGGGGTCGCAAAGAGTCAGATATGACTGAGCAACTTTCACTACTGACTGAAAGTGGCCTATATCATTTATTTACTGAAGTAAAATATTACAACATTATATTAGTTTTAGGTATACAATGCAATAATTTGATACTTGTACACACTACACAGTGATCATAACAAGTCTAGTCACCATCCACCACCATACCGTTGACTCCCTTCACTCATTTCAACTATCCTCTGATACCTTTCTTCTCTGGTAACCATCAATCTATTCTCTGTATCTATGAGTTTTGTTTTTTTCATTTGTTTTGTCTTTTAGATTCCGCATATAAGTGAAAACAAGTGGTATCTGCCTTTCTCTGTCTTGACATTTCATTTAGCATAATACCCTCAAGGTCCATTCACATTGTCACAAATGGGAAGATTTCCTCCTTCTTTTATGACACAGTAGTATTCCACTGTAAATATATATATATACCATATACCACATCTCCTTTTTCTTCTTTTTAACTTAAACTTTTTGCTCTGTACTGGGGTACAGCACATTAACAACGCTTTGACACTTTCGGGAGAACGGCAGAGGGACCCAGCCATACAAATATTAACACATGTATACATTCTCCTGCAAACCCCCTTCTCAGTCAGCGCTGCCACAAGGACTATTCAATTTTGATACTTGACAAAGAATACAGAAAAGAATCCTGGGAATCCAAATTCTGTGAGATCTTTCATGATCCTACCATCCACAAATGTGTTCAAGAGCCAGGATGCAGCTCAAAGGTCCAAGAGGAGCCACTGGGTTGGTCTCTCATCCTCAGTATTTACTGCAAATCTCTGAGCTTTCCTTCCAAGGATCACCAGCCTAGTAAATATGCTTGTTTTTTTTTCTCCCCTACCATGCAGCTTGTGGGATCTTAGTTCCCTGACCAGGTATCAAACCCAGCCACAGCAGGGAAAGCATTGAATCCTAACCACCAGGCCACCAGGGGATTCCCTAGGCTTCAGTTCTTTTAGTTCAAAATACCAAAGTAAAACTCTTTGTCAAGGATTTAAAAGACAGTGAAGGAGAGGAAAACTCAAATTTAACCTACAAAGAGGACTCCACTACCAACTTTGCGTTGTTTGGTCCATGGCATCATTTTTCAAATTGAAAAAACTAAATATATATTCAGATTCAGAAATTCTTATTCATATTTATGAAATAATATATGAATATACAGACACACACATATATACATATATAGTTACAAAGTCAGAATTTCTGCCACATATATGTATTTTTTTTAAAAAGATCATTTATCAGAAAATCAGATGACACTGTGGCCATCACCAAACTGGCCCTTGAAGAGCAGAGGCTAAGGGCTGCTCACTCTAGACTGGGTGTGCATACCCTTGTTCCGTCACAGTCCTCACCGGTCCCTAATGTGTATAGGTGGCCCCGTACTTATTTCTATTAGCAGTCTGGCTCCTGTAAGCAACTGAATTTGCCACCCCAATTTCAAATGGTCTTTCTGAGTTAAGTCATGAGGGGGAAAAAGCATTTAAAAATCACTTGCCTGAAGAACGAGGGATTCTTTATCATTTTCTAAACGGGCCAGTCTTTCTTGATACACATCTCCGTTCCCAGGGAGGTGTCCATTCGTCTGAAAAAGGAAGTGATACATGTAAGCCTGACCCTCTGTAACACTGAACTACTGTGGGAAAATAAAAATTGCATATGTTTTTAATCCAAGGAACCTGAATCAAATTCAGCACAGCTGTTACTATTAATACACAATATTAGAATGCAACATAGTTCATATAAAAACACAACAACAACAAAAAAGCACTTCTCATCAAGCAGAAAATCATGACCCAAAAGGGACAGTGACTCCTGAGAGTCACTGGCAGTGAATACCCACCTGGGACATGCAACGCTTTGTGAGTGTGTGGTTGGGCACAAAATCCCTCTTTCTCCTGAATGCCATCATCAGTGGGAATGTACTGAGGGGGCCTTCCATTCCTCCCCTCTCCTCTCACAGTCCCAAATCCAGGGCTGCAAATGCGAGACTGCATGCTTCTTCCCGCTACTCCAGTCTCCAGATCACAGAACAAATGTTCCCTTTCTCCCTGAAGCACTTCTCTGTTTTCCTTTTCAAGACCTTAAACATTGAGTCCACAATGTCCTCCACTGGCAGCAGGAGCCAAGCTCACTGCCGATTTATCATGTTCTGGTACAAATGCCAAAGGAAATACAGATTGGGGGTGGAAGTGTAGATTTTTTTCTCAGCCATCTTATATGTGCAAGTGATTAAGGAGACACATTGAAAAGGCTTACAGAGTGCAGACAACATAAAAACGTCATTTTGAAACACAGTAGTATATGTGATGTGTCCCTTGGTATCTCATTTAAATAGTTCATAATCACATAATGTGTAATCCCAATAGAATTTTCTGATTACTCATTCAAATACAACAGAAATACAAACCAGTGGAGTCCAAAATGGTTAAACGGGGCCAACCAGAGTTCAACTGAAAAAGCAAATAAACCACCCCAGACTTAGAGAAAACACACACTGTACATCCTTACTGCCCAGAACATAGCTGATGTGACAGCTATTATTTTTCCACAATCAACTGCTTTTATCATTCTACCTTTCTAATTAATGCATTTTCTAGTATAAATTCTGGAAATACCAAAAGCTATGTACTGGGAAGGAAACAGAAACGGAGAAATAATGAAAAAGAAAATTGCACAATGTTTCTTCTAAAAATATATACATCCCATAAGACCATAAGAGAATCTGAAACTAGTTAGTAAGCACGCACTATATGGGTGCAATTTTTAACATTAGCTGCTTGACCACAAACCTGCACAATAATCACAGCATAATCACAGCCAGAACTAAGTTACAAGTATTAGAAGGAGTCTGATGGAGCGGCTAGGATGACTTCCATCCCTGAGGACTACCAGGAAAATGAAATTTACCTTAACCTCTTGAGGATTGTTTTTAGGGAAAGAAGCAGGATGTGTAATGCATGTTCTCAATCTGAGAAAGTTGCTGAAACTCACCCTACATGACTTTAAATCTCCCATTTTGATCATGAACATTAGCAGGCATCTGCCTTTAAAATTACACAAGCAATGTTTTATCAACAGACATGTTTTCCTGGGTAGGAAAAAAAAAAAAGCTTTCTGCTTAGTGAGGACAAAAAAGTAAAAGTCCTCTTTCTCCTGACTGAAGGAGACTATAGCAAGATCAAAACTGTTTCTAGAGCAAGTTCTAGAAGTGTTTTTTGAAGCTACTGCCTATGATATGGAAATAAGCTGTCCCCAAACCAGTTCTACAAAATGATCCATTTAAAAAATACTAAAAATTGACCACAATGAGCTCATGTTTCTCAACACTGTATTGATATTTACAAGCAGTCGTAACACTCATGAGTAGTTTATTTTTAAACACTAAAGTAACTTTAGGAACAAAAGACAAATGAGCCACCACAGGAATAGTTATGTACTTTTGAAGTATTCTGTTGGTATATTCAAGTAGATAAAGGTCTGTCCTGTTCACACTTAATTTCTGCCACTTTTTGTTACCTTTGCCTCTAAAATGCTAGCAAGAGGTACATTCCACTAGGCAAATACCCTGCTGTCTCTATTCTTCCTCCATCTCCTGTGCCCTACCTCCCAGATCACTCCATGCCTCCCCAAACCCGGCATGCTCTTTCAAACACTAATGCTATTCCTTCTGCATGGACTGTATCTCCAACTCCTTCCCTCCTTCTTCCACCTCATTCCTTAGGATCCACCACAACTGGGGCTTAGTCTGGAATGTCTTCCATGAGTTGCCTGTTCACTTATATGCTAGTTAACCACACCCAGATGACCCTTTGTTGCAGCAGGCATCACACTGAATGGACTAGGCTAGACTTGACTACATACACAACTGTCTGTACCAACAGACTCTGAATTCTTTGTACAGTCCTCTCAATCTGATGCACAGTGGGTGCTAACCGACTGCTGAATGAAGGAACACTGATAGATGTTCAATAAACATCAGGCAAATAAAAGATGAATGAATGTTTGGTTTTATCCTGGCCTTCTTCCTTCTGAGCAAGGCATTTATTCACATTTCCTCTACTACCTGGTATGCACATGGGTATACCAAATATGTTTTTAATTATAGGCTTAGAATTTCATAAGCATTGTGGGAGAATCAAAATAAATGTAATAAAATTTCTATTAGCACTGAAAGACTATTAGGAAGAATAAATGACTGATGCATAAAATCACTTGTAAGCCCTCCCTTACAATATGGCAGAATACGCTTGAAAAGCTAATCATGAAGTTCAAGGCAAGACGTGGAGGAGAATTCAGTAGAGGAGAAGAGAATAACATGGTATTCTAGCTCCTTTCCCCTCAAGTCATATCCTCTCTTCCTACCACATTTAAGAGGTGACTTCATAGCTTTTTTTTTTTTTTCGTCCATGCCGCAAGACTTGTGGGATCTGTTTCCTGACCAGGGATTGAAGCTGGGCCCTTGGCAGTGAAAAGTGCAGAGCCATAACCATTGGCCCTGCAGAGAATTCCCTCCAGAACCTTTTCAATGGTCAGTAATTGAGGCCCTCTTGCACGAACTCCCTCATATACCTCCTTCTTCAACACACAGTATTGCATATCGCCTCCTACATCTTCCCTGTCTTTCTTCCTGCCAGTCTCGGGAGAACTGATTCTTAACTCCTTCTTACAAGCTTACCATTCTTCTACTTTGGATCCTTGACTTCCTGTTTTCCCTGTGAATTGACCTACACTTATTGCCTCCATCCTTATCTCATCAGTTTCTTTCTCTCAATGAATTTTCATTCTCCTTTCCAAGATCTAACTCCAACGCTCTGTGCCCACCTCCGTACCACCGCCCACTTCTCTCTGCCTACAGAAACCCACCTTTCACAGCTGCTTCCCACCTCCTCTTTCTTATACCATGTTATTCTCTTCTCCTCTACTGAATTCTCCTCCACGTCTTGCCTTGAACTTCATGATTAGCTTTTCAAGCGTATTCTGCCATATTGTAAGGGAGGGCTTACAAGTGATTTTATGCATCAGTCATTTATTCTTCCTAATAGTCTTTCAGTGCTAATAGAAACTTTATTACATTTATTTTGATTCTCCCACAATGCTTATGAAATTCTAAGCCTATAATTAAAAACATATTTGGTATAAACTCTTGCTGGGTGAATTTAACATCCAGTGCATTGAAGACCAGCCAGCCCAAATTATTTTACTCAAAATCCCAGAGATGCCTTCAAAAGAACTCTTTCTAGTGCCACTCACGATGCAACCCTTTACTGACCACATTCAATCCAGCTGAGAGCTTAGGTCAAAACTGGATCAACGTGCAGATTTTAACAATGCAGTCTTCAACTAACAGTGGGTGTGGAGGGGGTGGGACTGGAATACACCAGGGAGGGCGGGGCAGGAGAGGCAGCTGGACTGTAATAGTGATACTTTAATTAAGGGACTTAAGGAGTTCGCCAGATTTTCCTGACATTATGTCAGGATGTGGAGGGATATGTCTAAAAAGCTTTATTCCTCATAGAATTATAGAATCCTACGGCTAGGCAGAAACCACACCCAAGAACGTGAATCGCCTGAACTCACATGGCAGGTGCTACACACACCATCTACTTTACCCTTCACCGTCTAAATAGAAGCTCTTCTTTTTATATTAATTTCCCTGTAATCATCAAATATAAATGCACAATCAAGTAAAAAGATGTTACAAATGTTAACATTTTGCATTATATGAGTCTCTTCTTTAAAATGTTTTATTACAGAAAGCGTCAAATATGTATAAAAATAAAGACGACAATGACAAGACCCTATGTACTCAAACCCAGTTTCAGCTTCACAACAGGCGGGAGTCTTCTGTCTGCTATTTTTGTAGAAAGTACCGTGCTGTGTTTTCCTCTGAGTTTCTTAGTTTTATTGGTTTGCACTGGCCTACACCTGGCTCTCTTTTCTCCCCACCCTTCAGTTTTGGTTTGGTGTTCTTTCCTGAGCTCTGCTGTCCTGTGAAAATCCAAAATCGATACACCAGTTGTGATTTGCTATGATTAAACTTATTTATCTTATAACATAGAACTCCTTTGGAATACAGCATTCCCATATCAGAATGGTAACAGAATTAAAATGGAGAAAAGAAAATCAGTCCAATTTTATAGACAACAAATATTTAAAAAGAGTTGGGCTAGCACCATCTCTTTCTCACACACACACATTCACACTCTTCTCATTCTCGCTCTCTCCCCACCCAGTAAATATATTAGCCTTTTTTTTGTTTTTTGGTCTAATCTTTTGGCCACACTATGTGGCATGTGGACTCTTAGTTCCTTGACCAGGGACTGAACCCACAACCCCCTGCATTGGAAGGTGGAGTCTTAACCAGTGGACTGCCAGGGAAATCCCATAAATAAAATAGTTTTTAAAACTGCCATACACTTATGATGTCATGATTCTATTTCTTAAAATTCAATAACAAGAAAGGAAAGCGGGGCATTCCCTGGTGGCCTAGGGGTTAGGACTCTCGGCTTGCACTGGCGTGACTCAGGCTCAGCCCCTGGTCGGGGACCTGAGAGCCCTAATCCTAACCCTAACCCTAGGCCTAACCCTAACCCTAGGCCTAACCCTAAACCCTAGGCCTAACCCTAACCCTAGGCCTAACCCTAACCCTAGGCCTAACCCTAAACCCTAACCCTCCCACAAGCCACACGGTATGGCCCCCAAAAAGAAAGAAAGAAAAAGGAAGGTGTGTTCAACTAAAGCTCATTTAATTAAATGTTCTCTTCAGCTGCCAAATGATATATCTAATACAGGGTCTTTCATGTCCTAGTCACAGTATTAATATTTCTACCACTGCATGCAAACATCCATTGCCTGCTTTCCACTAGAGGAAAGACTGAAATAAGACTTGAATCTTTCAGCCACAAGTATCACAGTCACATTTCATTTGGGTCCAACACACAAGACAGCATCTCACACTCTTTTGTACAAAGAGTCAACAATGTTGGAAATCAATCCACCAGGCAGGAGCAGTGCTCTGCTGTCTGGTCCTCACACTCGATGTGGTGTGATTAGGATGGAGAGGCCTGCTCCTGGGCTGTAAACAATCATCTCAGGGCAACACTGCTACCATGCAGGGCCACTGGAGCAGCCCCTCCGCCTGGCCAGCGCCCCTTTGTACTATGGCACCTCTGACACTAGGGCCATCTTGCAAACACCCTACTTATATTTTCCTCCTAAATTTCTAATGAAGTTCAAAAGAACAGCCTCTTCAGGAAGCCCTCTACTTATTCCAAAATCTCACCATCTCATCATTTGCTAAGAAACCCAAAAGGGGAACTAAATCTCACATGCATTTTATCATACCCCCAAAACTCAATCACGACCCTCCCCTAGAAAGACATCAGTTTACTCAATGTTGTCAGAAAGTACATCAAAGACTGAAATGCAGAATGATCCTGAATATATGCTGTACTTTCCAAGTCAAGATTACAGACATGGTCAGAATCAGACTATGGCTTCGGGGTTTTGTTTTCCTGGGTTTTAATTTTCACGGTGCTTGTTTCCCAGAGACAGAAGGCATCTTCTTAACTAAACAGTCAGCTGGAGCAAAAACAAGTGCTCTGGAGCAAGAAAAACCACAGGAGTGGGTCAGCCTCTAAGACTCACTACTCCAAAAATGTAACTATATCTGAAATGCTGGCGAGAACAGCAGATGCCAAGGGCTTCCATTTGCCAGTCTTTTTAGAGGTATCAAGAGCACGCTTCCCTCGGAGCATCTGTGCCACATTAAACTATTCATGGCCACGAGCAGCGACTGTCCTGTTACGTGGCCAGGGCACGCCTGCATCTCCGCGTCTGTGCATCCATGGCCAGCACCGGGTGAAGAGACAGACTGCTTCAGTGTCTCCTGAAGAGTTCTTTTAGATCCCTGAGAAGGGAAGATGGGCTCTACCCCTTCCTCACCTTATTTTCAGGCCTATCACGACGCTTCCGAAGCTTCTGTAGTGGGGAGAGGGGTACACACTGAGACTGCAACGTTATCCCAGTCACAGGTATGCTCCCAAGCCCCCTGAGTTCCAGACGGGTGGAAAATAGAAGTCCCCAAAAGCTAAAGCCAGCTCCTATTCTAGGAATAAAACATATTCATTCGTTCACCCATTGTTCATTCCTATATTCAGCATTTATAAAAATCCAAGACACAGATATAGAGAACAAATATATGGATATCAAGGGGTTAAAGGAGGGTGGGATAAATTGAAAGACTGGGATCAACATATATACACTATTGATACTATGTATAAAATAGATAACTAATGAGAACCTATTATATAGCACAGGGAACTCTACTTAATGCACTGTGTTGACCTGAAGGAAGTCCAAAAGGGAGATAATATGTGTATATGTATGGCTGATTCATTTTGCGGTATAGCAGAATCTAACACAACAATGTAAAGCAGCTATACTCCAATGAAAGCTTATTTTTTAAAAACCCAGCTATGTGACAGGCTGCAGAGCTAGCAGAAGAATCTCTTTTACTTTGGGAAGGAGAACTTGAGATCAAGGAAAAATGCTGTGTCTACTTTTCTTGCCACTTATTCTTTCAGGGATCCCTTGGAGGAAGGGATGGCAACCCACTCCAATATTCTTGCCTGGAGAATTCTATGGACAGAGGAGCATGGTGGGTTACAGTCCATGGGGTGGCAAAGAGTCAGACACAACCGAGTGACCACCACTATTATTTTTAAACTCACTCTTGTAAAAGAATAGAGGAATCTTTCTATTCAATTCCAACAACTACCGGCAGCCTGGGATTTCACTGAAAGCGCCTCTCTCACTGTTCACACACTGGCATCTTTTGATGGAGAACTCTGCTGACTTGGTCCATGTGCTTTCCTGTTTCTATGGACCCTTTCCATGGGAGTTTTCCAGAAGCATAAGGGAAAAACTGGTTTAACTTCAGCTAGGATGTCTCAGTGAGAGATGAGGCACAGCTCGTATAATTGTGAGCACACACAGGATACAACCTTAAGATGTATCTTGTTTGCCAAGGCTTGGAAAAACATTCCCTGGAGGCACACAGGAAAAGAGAAAGAAGCTGGCCAGAGACTAGCAGGGATCAGAGGGTGGCGGGGTGGGGACGGAGTGTGCAGCTGGGGGTCAAGGACTTGGGGAGAAAAGCTAGAAGCCCTGGAGAGAACATGCCCCGTGTCTGAACTCTTTAAATAAATTATGAGTATTGGTATTTTTACGAAACATTTAACCCAAGGGACACTTAGGATTAATATTATCTTTTTCAACATAGAGAAAAGATAGAAATGCATTATAATGGTTTAACAGGGCCAGAAGTCAGTCAAGAGCACTTCATTTCCCCCACTGATATACTACTGGGTTATCATGCCTGATTTGCAGTTTTTACCATGAGTATTTTCATTCACTTTGTTGAAAACTGTCTTTTTTTTTTTAAGGGGATTCTTTTTTAAATTAATTGATTTGACTGTGTCGGGTCTTAGTTGCAACATGTGGCATCTTGTGCTGTGTGCACGGATTCTCTAGCTGTGGCACGTGGGTTTAGTTGCTCCACAGCATGTGGGGTAAGTTCCCCGACCAGGGATCAAACCTGCATCCCCTGAAGTGCAAGGTGGATTATTAACCACTGGACCATCAGGCAAGTCCTCCAAACTGTCTTTTTCTGTAATTTCTGCTGACTTTGAGATTGTGTCATAATTAAAGCTCCCAAACAACCAGACACTTTGGGATTTCAGGATCCGGTCAAGGTCATGAACCTTGCCTCCATCTACTGAAGAAAGCATTGTAAGGATGTTCTAGGGCAGTGCATCAAGTTAGATCTAAAGTAAACAAAAACTACTTGCTAGGCTCAAAAAATGAAGACTTTTTTTCTATTTGCCCTCTTAAACTTTGAGCTTGATAAAGTACATAATTCTCTGTTATTAATATTTGTGTTAACATACGTTTCACAATTAAAACAGAGAATTGTACCTCAGCAGTTGAACAAATATGTCATATTCAATCAATTTGTTGCTGCTGCTGTTTTACCACAGGAGACAAACTTTCAAGTCTTAAAAGAAACTTACTCATTCCTAGAAGGCTACATGTTTAGCTACCCAATTAAAACAAATTCATTTTTGTAGATTTAACTTCACTTCACTGTAACAGTCTTACTATTTTCCATTTTCTTATCCCGCTTCTGATCATCTAAAACAATTAAGAAGGCAGCAGAAATTAGTAGCGAAGAAATAACCTGCACCCTGCAGGAAACCAGGGCATCTTCCTGGCCTGGGTAAAATAATAATTAGAAATGCAAAGGCCCAGTTGCACTAATGAGAAGCTTAGCATCAGTCAGTCTTAAGCAAATGGACTTTCAGGTTGGCCGTCACTAAGCATGAATGAAATATTAATTATGTAACTCGTATCATTAATAAGTTTTTCTAAAACATTGTGGAAGCTTCTCCATAGTGGGAGAAATGTCTGCACTCTTCTGTCAAAGAAGTAAACTGTATAAATAATTGGTAACCGTCACCCCGCCCCATAAGCAGACTCAACCCTTTCTTTCCTTCATTGTAAAAGGTCCTGTTAAATGTTTCCCTCTACTCTCTACAATCCACTCTTCACTATGACCTTTTTGACTAATCCTCTGCCAGGCTCACTGACAAGCACTCAACATACATTAGCTAATAGGATCTTCACAATGCTGTGTGGCAGAAGCCACCATTCCCATTTGACAGATGAGGAAACTGAGACAAACAGCTTAAGACACAATCAGGAGAATCCTGTGTTCCTTCAATTCTAAGATGCCACCAAATTTTATCAAATTAATAATTAAAAATTTTTTGATTAGGGTAAAATACACATAAAAACAGAGATAAATCCACAAATCTATGGACACCTTATCTTCGACAAAGGAGGCAAGGATATACAATGGAAAAAAGACAACCTCTTTAACAAGTGGTGCTGGGAAAACTGGTCAACCACCTGTAAAAGAATGAAACTAGAACACTTTCTAACACCATACCCAAAAATAAACTCAAAATGGATTAAAGATCTAAATGTAAGACCAGAAACTATAAAACTCCTAGAGGAGAACATAGGCAAAACACTCTCTGACATAAATCACAGCAGGATCCTCTATGACCCACCTCCCGGAATATTGGAAATAAAAGCAAAAATAAACAATTGGAACCTAATGAAACTTAAAAGCTTTTGCACAACAAAGGAAACTATTAGCAAGGTGAAAAGACAGCCCTCAGATTGGGGGAAAATAATAGCAAATGAAGCAACAGACAAAGGATTAATCTCAAAAATATACAAGCAACTCCTGCAGCTCAAGTCCAGAAAAATAAATGACCCAATCAAAAAATGGGCCAAAGAACTAAACAGACATTTCTCCAAAGAAGACATACAGATGGCTAACAAACACATGAAAAGATGCTCAACATCACTCATTATCAGAGAAATGCAAATCAAAACCACAATGAGGTACCATTACACGCCAGTCAGGATGGCTGCTATCCAAAAGTCTACAAGCAATAAATGCCGGAGAGGGTGTGGAGAAAAGGGAACCCTCTTACACTGTTGGTTGGGAATGCAAACTAGTACAGCCACTATGGAGAACAGTGTGGAGATTCTTAAAAAACTGGAAATAGAACTGCCATATGACCCAGCAATCCCACTTCTGGGCATACACACTGAGGAAACCAGATCTGAAAGAGACACGTGCACCCCAATGTTCATCGCAGCACTGTTTATAATAGCCAGGACATGGAAGCAACCTAGATGCCCATCAGCAGATGAATGGATAAGGAAGCTGTGGTACATATACACCATGGAATATTACTCAGCCATTAAAAAGAATTCATTTGAATCAGTTCTAATGAGATGGATGAAACTGGAGCCCATTATACAGAGTGAAGTAAGCCAGAAAGATAAAGACCAATACAGTATACTAACACATATATATGGAATTTAGAAAGATGGTAACGATAACCCTATATGCAAAACAGAAAAAGAGACACAGATGTACAGAACAGACTTTTGGACTCTGTGGGAGAAGGCGAGGGTGGGATGTTTCGCGAGAACAGCATCGAAACATGTATATTATTTAAGGTGAAACAGATCACCAGCCCAGGTTGGATGCATGAAACAAGTGCTTCGGCCTGGTGCACTGGGAAGACCCAGAGGGATCGGGTAGAGAGGGAGGTGGGAGGGGGGATCGGGATGAGGAATACATGTAAATCCATGGCTGATTCATGTCAATGTATGACAAAAACCACTACAATATTGTAAAATAATTAGCCTCCAACTAATAAAAATAAATGAAAAAAAATTTTACTATTTTTATATGTACAGTTCAGTGGCAATAAGTACATTCACAGGTCTGTGGAATCATCTCCATCATCCATCTACAGAACTCTTTTCATTTTGCAAAACTCAAGCTCTGTATCTATTAAATATTAACTCTACATCCCACCCTTTCTCCCGCCAATGCAACCACTATTCTATTTTCTCTCTCTATGAATTTATTTGACTACTCTAGGTATCTGCATGCATGCTTAGTCATGTCCGCCTCTTTGTGACCCCTATGGACTACAGCCTGCCAGGAACCTCTCTGTCCATGGGATTTCCCAGGCAAGAATACAGGAGTTTGTCACCATTCTTTTCTCCAGGGGATCTTCCCAACCCAGGGATCAAACTCGGTTATCCTGCACTGCAGGCAGATTCTTTACCTTCTGAGCCACCAGGGAAGCCCAAACCATGTACAGATACCACTTTTAAGATCATAAAACACATCACAGCTTCTTAGATATCAAATGGGAGAAGGTTATACTATCAGCAAATCATTAAATTGCAAGCAGAAGACCTTCTACCTGTTGGATTCTTAATACTGCCTTGATTCCCTTTGGTTCTAAAATTAAAGTCTACAATAGGCTAAGCTCTGACTATTCATGTCACACCCATGCCTTTTTGTTTAGTTTATTTTTTACTGAAGCATAGTTCAATTACAATGCAGTGTTAATTGCTACAGTATAGCCAGGTGACTCAGTTATACATATATATACACACAAATTCTTTTTATATTCTTTTCCATTATTGATTATCATAGGATACTGAATATAGTTCCCTGTGTTTATGGAAGCTGGGACTGTTGCTGGTATTAAGTCACTAAGACGTGTCCAACTCTGTGATCCCATGGACTGAAGCACATCAGGCTCCTCTGTCCTCCAGTGGGGATTAGCAGATGTAAATTAGTATATACAGAAGGATAAACAACAAGGTCACACACCTATGTCTTCATTATTCCAAACACTCACTCCCTTCTTGCTTTGGGCTTTGCCTTTTGTCATCAATCTTTTTTTTTTAAATTTCATTTTCTATGTGCTTGCAAAAATACATGTAATTTGGAAGGACTGGATTCCACATGAGGGGATGGATATAAATCAGCTGTACAGATATAAATAAGTTTAACCCAAGAAAACTTACCCCTCTGGAGTTAACATTTAGTTAGTTTTTTAA
This sequence comes from Cervus canadensis, assembly GCF_019320065.1. NCBI lineage: Eukaryota > Metazoa > Chordata > Mammalia > Artiodactyla > Cervidae > Cervus > Cervus canadensis. The sequence goes on along the minus strand of NC_057406.1, from coordinate 36,357,124 downwards.
CTGCCATTTTTTGGATTAAAAACTGAATCTTTGTAAGGTGTGTAAAGTATTTGTCCATTTTGTGGATATGTAACTTTAAAATGTTAGATATTAACACAAAGAGCAACCAAAACCACAAATTAACAAGATATTATCCATCAAATGAATAAACTGAACACAATAAATAAATGCTATTTTAATAAATATTAAATTCAGTTCATTCAAAAGTATATACCATTTTATCATTCATGGAGCAATATTCATCACAAATATAATTACTGACCATCTACTGCATGCCAAGCATTGTTCTAGGAACCACTGATGCAGTGGTTTTGTTTTGATTTGTTTTAAATACAGTCAAAAGTCTCAGTGATACTTCCATTCCAGTTGGAGAGAGAAAAAAATACATATAAATATGGAAAATACACAGTACATAAGAATGTGGTGCATTTGTAGTAAAGAAAATAAAAGTAGAGAGATGTACTATGAAGAATAACTATGTGAAATTTTAGATCAGGTGGGCAGGAAAGGCCTCACGGAGAGCACAACTTTTAAGTAAATGCGACGAAGCTAGTCATCCAGATAATCTGAGAAAAGAATTTTCTAGGCAGAATAAACAACCAGTGCAAAGGCCCTGAGGCCCAGTTTCACCAACAGGTTTGAGAATCAGTGAGGAAGCCCACATGCCTGAAGTGGAGCAAAAGAGGGCAATGAGACCTGAGGTCAGAAGGCAACGAGGAGCAAGTGCTGAACTAAAGGCCTTGCAGCCCAGCAAGCCCTGTGGTTTCTAAGTCACATGTGACTACCACTGTAGGTTTCTCAAAAAGACATGGATGACATGATTTATGTTTCAGGAAACATCACATCACTTTCAATCTTTTCCAGAAACACTTTAACAGACTGAGCACCTATTAATGGAGATATTTTGGACGCAAGTGAAACACTTAACCACAGTGCCCTCATGTTCCGGCTGCATTGGCTGCCTCTGAATGCAGGGTGGGGATGGGTTCCTCTAAGTTCCCTCCCCAAAGTGTGCTGAATGGTCAGGAAAACAAGCAGTAAAGAAGGGCAAGGGAGGAGGTAGAAACAGCCTGAGAAATATGCCAGGAAATCTCTAGTTTCAGAGCATGAAGCAATTCCCCAAAGAAATCAGCAGACCTGGATACTTAAATCTCTAGAGGAGAAACTTGCAGAAAAACTGAAGGTGCAACAATTAGGTATTGTGTATTATACAAAGTAAAATATATCCATTATACAAAGTAAAATATACAAAATAAAATATCTAAAATACTAGTATACAAAGTAACCTATCTCAAAGTAAGATATGCAAAGTAAAATATTTATGCGTATTTTACCCTAATCAAGGTTGCAGAGATGCACTAAAAGATGGACCATACCATTTGCACTTGAAATGGAGAGGTACGCTGGCTGGAACAGGGGGGCATTGGTGTTTGTGTCACATCACATGAAAATGCTTTAGGTGCAGGATGTACTGATACCACTAAGCTTCCCAAAGCAAACAGCTGACATTGGCACCACAGACCAAAAATAGATTTTCATTCTTTCATGCAATTTTCATTAACTTTTATATAAAGACAATTAACTTATAAGCTTGAATATTCATGCATTTTCCTGAAAAACTATCCATTAAACACTTACAAAATAAACACTTTTTCTAGCTCCTCTTTTGAATATTTTTGTGACATTCTGTGGATTTTATGTGTTTAACACATACTAAAACATGGCATTTACCATTGTTTTCAGGGAAAGGGCAGATCTGCCATGCCATCAGTTTTCGAGAAGGATGCCTAGAAAGAGGCTCATTGTTCAGTGACTAAGAACACCATTCAGAGCCCCATCCACAGACTAACTCATGTACTGGCATCGAGATGACCATCACAACCACTAGATGGCGCTTGACACCGCATACTGCCACCAACCCGTCCCTTGCTATGAGAAGTATCTAATCACTGCTCCTGCTGCAGTCCATGCGGTCGCAAAGAGTCGGACATGATGAGCAACTCAACCACAACATTCACTGTACTCCCTATTTTGAATCACTATCGGGCCCTTTCAAATAAACTTCCCAGTATTACCAGTAAAGCATCTATTAAGTGCAAAACCCTTTCCCTCACAGGACTATTTGTTTTAAGCCACAGCAAATCATTCAAGAACAGTTCAAATGCTAGTCTACCTTTAAGGGCAAAATGAGGTGACCAGCTGGCACATAGGAAATGTATACCAACAGCAATTTGTTAAAAAACGATCTTCAGAGTCAAAAGGAAATCAGAATCTCTTAATGGATAAAGTTGGGGCAAACTTGTTGCCCTGTAGCTGTTTTTTCTTGCTCGGATCAGCTACTTTGTGTCCTAAGTTTTGAACTAAGCAAGGGAAGATTCATGCTGTGGGGCTGATAACGAGCGGATATCTACCATTTGACTCTGGAGCCACTCAATGAGCGTTTCTGCGGTGGAGTCCGGGATCTGACACCTCAAGCCTTCCTTCTCATCTGCTTCCATCATCTCCAGCAACCCGCGCAGGTCTTCCACGAGGTGCAGGGCTCGCAAGCTTCCCATGAATGGGGAGGTGGGGGACTGGCAATCGAAAATCCCATTGGAATATTCCAGGGCCTTAGAACCTAGGTTTAAAAAAAAAAAATCACAGAGAGAGCAATGGGATTTATGCTGGATAATATACCAAAGCCGAAGGTGGCAAGCAAGTCTAGTCACAGTGAGGAATGACCAAACGAGTAGGGAAAAGAGAATTCAATCACGTAAATCTCTCCAAGGGACAGTCATTTGGTGAAAAAGTAAAAACTATGTAATTGATGAGAGACTGTTGCTGTTTAGTCCTTGTGTCCAACTCTTTGCGACCCTGTGGACTGCAGCCCGCCAAGCTCCTCTTGCCAAGGGATTTCCCAGGAAAGAAAACTGGAGTGGGTTGCCATTTCCTAAATATCAGAGGTCAAATACCTAACAGGGAGGCCAGCTGTGTGGCATAGTTAAGAGTAGGATGGGTCTTGGTATAAGATGTGCTGAGCTCAAGAAACAAAGCCTAAGAAGAGAGCAGATCAGTTTGTGAGGAGCCATGTATTCCCCAAAATAAAAATTTTAGAAAGCATAAAGTTTTTAAATCCCCCTAGACAGAAGTTGCATATTAAGGTGGAAATTGCAAAGCATAATTTCAAAGGTAAGAGAGCCAGCTCTCAGGTAACTGCCTAGAATTTAATGTCTGAAGTTCAATACCTTACACATGTACATTGTATACGTACAAGGGAACATGTGTGGATAAACACTTTCCCCCGCAATTTTGTTTGCAGCCTAGCATCAAATGCTCTTGCTAATGTCAGCTTCAAAACATAGTTTTAAAGCCATTTTTATTTTCTATCACTTTTTACGGAAAACAGTCTACTACTTAAATACATACACTGACTCACAGTGCATTCTGAAAGCACCCATAGACAGCTTTACATCTCTTTGATTTTTAGTTTTTGGTCTATCAAACATACTATCAAATATATATATTAACTTTACGCTTAAATTTCAGCAACTATGATATTTAGGCCATCACCTCAGAAATCCAGGCTTCCCTTGTGGCTCAGCTGGTAAAGAACCTGCCTGCAATGCGGGAGACCTGGGTTCGATCCCTGGGTTGGGAAGATCCCCTGGAGAAGGGAGAGGCTACCCACTCCAGTATTCTGGCCTGGAGAATTCTATGGACTGTAAAGTTCGCGGGGTCACAAAGAGTTGGAACCAACTGAGTGACTTTCTCTTTACTTCTCACAAATCCAAAGGTCTTACAACTGGATGAGACCTGTGAGCCAATGTGTAAGTTCTCTCTCCAGTTGGCCACAGGGCTTGATCAGTTCTAACAATGGGGAAAGGAACTCTCTTTCAGCTATTTAACGCCATTGATGTCCCTGATTAGTGGACCACAAGATTTGGATCAAACATCTACCAAACTGTGATAATGGTAACCACCGATATATACAGTGATGAATGCTAATGGAGCCACATAACCATCTAAATCAGCCTCCTCAGGAAACCCTGCATAGTTGAGATGAGAAATCCGAAAAAAAAAAAAAAAATAGAGGTGAGAATGTCAGGAGGAGGGAAGAACAGAAAAGCAGCAAAACCCAGACAGATTATAACGTCCTATATTCCAGCAGTTTTAAGTATTAGGATCATGCAACGCAATGATTTAAAAACCACGTGAGCCCATGGTAACCCTCTGTTCTGTTCCGTCTTCAACACAAAACAAAGTGGGAAGAGGGGAGAGGTGTGTATTTAGAAAAACTCCCAAATGTTTGTTGTCAGTTCTCCTCTTCTCCCTCTTACCTCAGTTGGAGAAATACTGATGGCAATTTGAAAACATAAATCCAGATCCCACCCACAGAGCTGTGACTGACTTAGTGTGGGATGAGAGCTGGGGAATCGTGTTGTCTTAATAACTCCAGTATTGCTCCTGGGGCCCTGCCAGGCCTGAGGAACAAGGACACAATCTAGTGGAATGTGCGACATGTAATCCCTCAGAAATATCACTTCCCTTGATGAGAGGTAAGGCTGTATATAATCCCTGGGAAGAACCTAAAATTGGTTCTAATTGTTTTATTTTCTGAAATTGTGACAGAGTAAATCTATTCTCGTTCCCATATAACAGTCCTTAAACTAATTAAAAGCATATATCATAGAAAATGGGGCTTTCCTGATGGCTCAGTGGTTAGGAATCCGCCTGCAATGCAGGAGATGTGGGTTCAATCCCTGGGTCGGGAAGATCCCCTGGAGGAGGAAATGGCAACCCACTCCAGTATTCTTGCCTGGACAAGGAGACTGGTGGGCTACAGTCCCTAGGGTCCCAAAGAGTCGGACAGACTGAGTGACCAAGCGCACACACGTCCTAGAAAACAAACACAACAAGGACCCAGAGCAGAGCACAGGGAACTACACCCAATACCTTATAAAAACCTATAATGGAAACGAATCTGAAAAAGAAAGTATGTGTACGTGTAACTGAATTACTTCATTGCATACCTGAAACTAACATACCACTGTAAGTCAACTATATTTCAATTTTCAAAGAGGCAGTTAAAACAGAAAAAAAATTTTTTTAAGAATTAAAAAAAATAAAACCATATACCATGCCCCAAGCAAGAATACACTTTCCTAGATTATACATAACCAGTTCCTTAGTTTGCTAAACTCTTCACCTTCATGCTTACCTTCTCTAGATAAGTTTTAGTTTGCCAACGACACTGTGAAAATAATATTCTAAGAACTGAATACAGTACTCAAAATGTGGTCCAATCTACAAAGGAGGTCAAATTGAAAGAAGGTCTCCAAGACATAGAAGTATAATAAAGAGACCATGCAGGTCACTTCCTTGAAGAGAAGAACCTTCTGAAGAGGAAAACACCTTTGGTTTCTCCAAACCACCAAAGTTGAGTAGGGTCCAATTTGTGACCAGAAAAGAGAAGCAGCTGGGGCCAGGACAACTATATCCTGACCCTGGTCACTGGTCAAGGCCGACTGTAACACGACCCTGACCACCAGGTGCGTGCAGGCCAATCCATTCAGACATCGCCTCGTTGTAATTGGTTCATTCCCAAATACAGGAAAGTCCTTCTCTTGAGACAAGACACAAAATGTGATAGAAGAGCTTGGTTTAGTGGTGGTTTAGTCACTAAGTCCTGTCCAACTCTTGTGACCCTGTGGACTGTAGCCTGCCAGGCTCCTCTGTCCATGGGATTTTCCAGGCAAGAATACTGAAGTGGGTTGTCATTTCCTTCTCCAGAGGATCTTCCCAACCCAGGGATCGAACCTGGATCTCCTGCATTGTAAGCAGAATCTTTACCTACTGAGCTACTGGGGAAGCCCATGGAAGACAGAAGAGCTTAGGCAGCCCTACTCCTGGGGGATCTGCCAGGGGATGAAGGGGCTCATCTACTAGTCAGCCCCCTCACCAGGATGAGAAAACAAGGAGATAATAGTCTACTTCTTTTGCTCAGCTTCTGTAACAGAGAATTGCTGAAGATTCTTAAGGAGGATGATCAGACTGGCATTTCATTTATTTTTTAATTTATTTTTAATTGGAGGATAATCACTTTACAATACTGTGCTGGCTTCTGCCATAACCAACACGAATCACAGGTATACATATGTCCTCTCCCTCTTCAACCTTCTTCCCACCTCCCACCCCCCTAGGTTGTCACAGAACACCAGATTTGAGCTCACCAGATTTGAGCACCGAATTGAATGAATTAGCCATTCAGCAAATTCCCACTGGCCATCTAATTACATATGATAATGTATAATGTTTCAGTGCTACTCTCTCGATTCATCCCACTCTCTCCTTCCCCCACTGTGTTCACGAGTCCGTTCTTAATGTCTGCGTCTCCATTGCCGAGACTGGCATTTCAGAAAAAAAGATTCTGGTGGTCTGGAAAAAACGACGGACTAGAGCAGGAAAGCAAGTGCGCCAAGGACATCAAGTGGGAGGGTTATTTAGATAGAGCAGGACAACGGTAGCACAGACACAATAGATTTTAGAGAGGAAAAAAGGGACTGGGAGAATGTGGTAGGAGGCAGAACTGACAGAATTTGACTAAGTGGGGGAACACACGGGTCATGTCTAGAATGACTTAAACTGCTTTGTGAAAGTGTATAGAGGGAGGACTAAGAGATTAGCCAAGATAAAGACACCACATGTGAACTAGATCTCCAGTCCAGGTTCAATGCATGAGACAGGGTGCTCAGGGCTGGTGCACTGGGATGACCCTGAGGGATGGGATGGGAAGGGAGGTGGGAGGGGGGCTCAGGATGGGGAACACATGTACACCCATGGCGGATTCTTGTCAGTGTATGGTAAAAACCACTACAATATTGTAAAGTAATTAGCCTCCAATTAAAATAAATTAAAAAAAAAAAAAAACTAGAGGGGCTTCTGAGAGAAGAGAGTGAGCTCAGTGTTTTAAATGATGACACTGATGCGTCTATAATAAGACATTGCAGTGGGGGGTATCTGGTTGGCTGGTAGAGATAAGGACCTGAAGCTTAGCAAAGAATTGGAAAAATAAATAGATGTGAGCGTCATTGGTGGGAAAGTGAAAGTCAGATTTAAGGGAAAAGATGAGAACATTCCGGAATATTGGGTAGAGCGGTAATCCCTCCCTCCAAGTGCAGTCCACAGACTGTCACCTTTACTCTGGATGGGAAGCCCAGGAAGGTACCAGAATTTTTTGACATTTTAAAACAAAATTTAAGAATGATTCTGGCAGAAATTGGAGAAGAAGGACAAAGACTGAAACCCTGGGGAACCTAAAGGTACTGGAGAAAGCCAATAAATGAAAATATCAAAGTGGAGAGGTAATAAAAGAGTTGCAATAAAAAAAAAAGCCAAGAGAGCCAAGTAAATGCCATGACTGCATCTTTTAGAGGATGCAGATTACCTGCTATAATCCCATCCATCTGCTCCAGCGCTGCAGCCAACATGTCACTTGCATCACTCATCATCTTGTTATTTGTCAAGGGCAAATTCCAACCTCGATCTGAAAAAATAATGATGTTTATCATTACATCCTTCAAATGATATATGCTTCCTGGCAGGTTTGATAATTCAACATTAAACTATAACTCCACCTAGCAGTGACATACAGAGAATTGTGAAGTATCGGAGCTGAATTAAATGAATCATTTAATAAACTGTGACTAGTCATTGTGTGCCTACTCTACCGCTGGATCTCAGGCTATGCCCGATCAGTTAATAAAGTAAGTATGGTTCAGTTCTTGCACCCACAGTGTTTAAACTCCAGTAGGACAGTTTCCATGCTGTCCTCTGGAGAGCTCTAGGTCTCTGTGTGAGGGCAACAGAGGTGGCTGTGAAACCCTGCTGGGGGCCATGAGAGATGCTAGATAGATCAGACTTGGTTCTACCTGCACTGGCCCCACCCAATCTCTGCTCTGTCAATTTTGCTTTTATTTTTATTTTTTTCCTCAATAAGGAATTACCATGAGATTTGTCTAAGAAAATGATTCGAACATACAAAACAAGCACACACACACGTACTGGCATTTTGCACTGTAACAATGGCTATCCTCTATTGAGTGCCTATGTCTGCCTATCCTGTATTGAGTCCCACACATTAATATAAATTACCCATAATCCTCAGTCATGAGAGGAACCCTATTAAATGCATAAATCCCTCTTCATTTTATAATGATCTTTGCCTATAAAGACTGCAAGTAAATATAACAAAAACAAGTTTACAAAACCCAGTTTTTGAACTAGGTCTATCTGATTTCCACTGTAATATTAAATTTTTGTTTCTCTGATCCTATCTGAGAAATAGGCTGAAATTGTGTCACAATCTACTCACTCTTTTACCAGCTAAAAAAATAAATTAAAATTATTCTTGCAAAAAAATTGGCCATTAACAGGAAAAAAGGCAAATTATGTGGTTTTCAATATTAATTAATGCATTTCAGGTACCAGCTAATCATCCAAATAAATTCTCCCAACACACTCAAATAAAGCTCCTACTACTTAGCAGTTACTGTGGTGGAGCAAACACCTGGGAAATAAAGCATATGCTGCTTAATAGAAAACTTTGCCCTCTGTTTCCAAGCAACCTAGGCCTTACCACTTTATTTTTTTTTTTACCACTTTATTTTTACAAACATATTTACAGTTCTGATAAATAGCTGCTTAGATCAATTCTCTATTATGCGTTCACTCTCATAAAATGCCATTAATCATTGTGAAATCTTACTCTGATTGGATAGTTTTCATATATTTCATTTAAGAAGTTCAAAGGTTAAAGTCTCTGGCTATGTGGATCACAACAAACCGGAAAATTCTTAAAGAAATGGGACTACCAGACCACCTTACTTGCCTCCTGAGAGACCTGTATGTGGATCAAGCAGCAACAGTTAGAACTGGACATGAGACATCTGACTGGTTCAAAATTGGGAAAGGAGTATGACAAGGTTGTATATTGTCACTCTGCTTATTTAACTTCTATGCAGAGTACATCATCTGAAATGCTGGGGTGAATGAATCACAAGCTGGAACAATCCACAGCTTCCACAAGATTGGTGGAAGAAATATCAACAACCTCAGATATGCAGACAATACCACTTTAATGGCAGAAATTAAAGAGGAACTCAGGAGCCTCTTTATGAGGGTGAAAGAGGAAAGTGAAAAGCTGACTTGAAACTCAACATTTAAAAAAACAAAGATCATGACATCTGGTCCCATCACTTCATGACAAATAAAAGGGGAAAAAGTAGAAACAGTGGGAAATTTTATTTTTTTAGGTTCCAAAATCACTGTGGACAGTGGCTGCAGCCTTGAAATTAAAAGATGCTTGCTCCTTGGAAGCAAAGCTATGACAAACCTACAAAGAGTATTAAAAAGCAGAGACGTCACCTTGCTGACAAAGGTTCACATAGTCAAAGCTATGATTTTTCCCGTAGTCATGTATGGATGTGAGAGTTGCACCATAAAGACGGCTGAGCACTGAAGAACCGATGCTTTCGAACTGTGTTCCTGGAGAAGACTCTTGAGAGTCCCTTGGATTGCAAGAAGATCAAACCAGTCAATCCTAAAGGAAATCAACTCTGAATATTCATTGGAAGGACTGATACTGAAGCTGAAGCTCCAATACTTTGGCCACCTGATACAAAGAGTCGACTCATTAGAAAAGACTCTGAGGCTAGGAAAGATTGAAGGCAAAAGGAGAAGAGGGTGGCAGAGGATTAGACGGTTAGCTAGCATCACCAACTCAGTGGACATGAATTTGAGCAAACTCCAGGAGATAGTGGAGGACAGAGGAGCCTGGTGTGGTACGATCCATGGGGTTGCAAAGAGTTGGACGTGACTTGGTGACTGAACAATAACAAAGAATTTTCCAGAATTTACTCCCTTCAGAAGGTATAAAATATCACTACCATTTTATGTAGAAATACTACACCACAAAAACACCCAAGGCATGCATTTACAGTCACCCAGAAATCAAGGGGCTAATAAGTTAGGTCATAAACCTAGGTGTTCTCAAAAATCTACTAGCACATTTAGCTAGTGCACAGTCCAGAGAGGTAGGGCAGAAATTTAATTATCACACTTCAGGCTTAAATACTCAAGAAACATGAAGGATTAAGCCAAAGAGTGTATGGTCCTTGAATTCCACATAATTAAGTGGCCTACATTCCCTTTCATTTTAAAGTTGAACTTCAAAGAGCTCTACATAGATGCTATCTATCTATCTATATTTGTGTGTGTGTGTGTGTTTATAAATAAGAGAGACAGACAGACACATGCCAGGCTCAGCTATAAACATGGGGAATACCAATAAAAATAAAATAATGCTCACATTAGAAAAGCTCTCATCACCCCACTAAATCTCTGTGGGTAACTGTAATTTGCGTAGAGCAAGAACACTTTTTCAAGAAAGACAGGTAGTTATCTATTTCTTCTCTGTTCCAATGAACCTTTCAAATGCTGAGACACGGAGGTACGAGAACCTAGGCAATGCTTTTCAAAACGGTGGAGAAGAACCAATTTTTTAAAAAAAATTTCCAGTTTATTAGAGACCAAGTCTTTGTTTAATATAATATGATGTAAACATTTAAGTGTTATAGAAGTTTATAGATGCTTACTCTCAATCTCTATACCTATCACATAGCAGCCTACATGTAATAATAAGAAGACAGTAAACACAATTAATAAATATGTACATAATATGGCAAAGGTGGTAGGTGCTAAGGGAGAAAATTTGAGCAGTTATCCTCAGGGAGGCAAGGGGGTCAGGAATTTGGAGAGGTCCCTGATGGCTCAGTGGTAAAGGAACCCACCTGCCAATGCAGGAGACACAGGTTCTATCCCTGGGTCGGGAAGATTCCCTGGAGGAGGAAATGGCAACCCACCCCAGTATTCTTGTCTGGAAAATTCCATGGACAAAGGAGCCTGGCAGGCTACAGTCCACAGAGTCTCAAAGAATCCAGCATGACTGAACGACTGAGCACACACACACACACAAATTAAATCGAGTTGTCAGGAAGAATGACAGACTCAAAGATCAAAGACTTCTTTAAATTTAGTTAAATATAGGTGGTAGTTCAGTGGTTTCCAAGTATAAAATTACTACAAATTGATTTTAAAAATGGGAGAGGTAAAGACATGAACAGACATATAACAAAAGGGAAACACTTTCACCAATATAAAATATGAAGAGATGCTTAATGTTATTAATACTCAAAAAATTTAAGATAGCAATGTGATATCATTTTATATTCAGTCAGTTGGCAAAAAAATGGACACTACTAAGTACTATACAAGGATGTGAATTCACAGAATCTCTTACAGAATGGTAATGGGAATGCAAAATGGGCTAAAATGAAAACAAAAACAGGTAGAATCTATGGGGAATTTAGCTCTTGAGTAAAGGTAACCGTGCATAATGAGTGAGGGTCACATTCACACATCTTCTCACTTGTGGGCACTCCCCCGTCCACATGATGCAGAGTGATTAGAGTTTATGAAGGAAATCACAATCTTACTGGCTCAATGGATAGAAGAGGGTAAAGTTCTTACACTATCCACAAAGATGCTCAATACCAACTCACAGCAGGCTATGATAAGAATATATAAAACAATCCATCCAAACTGTACAAAGTAAAAAGCCAGTTGAGTTGATGAGAGATAGAATACTAATAAAATCCTCAATTAATCCAAAAGAAGGAAGTAAAGGTGAAACAATGCTGGGAGAAAAAGAAATCAAATGGCAAATGATAAACTTAAACTCAATCATATAATTTACTATTACATTAAATGTAAATGGAATAAACTTTTAATAAAAGCCCAAGATTGTCAGATTGGTTAAATGTAAAGACATATAAAATATAAGAATGAAAAATAAGATATTACACACACAATAAATAAGCCTGGGGAAGGAGGATTGGCCATATTAATATGTGAAAAGTGACTTTCAATCAAGTATTACTAGAAAGAAGGATATTTTATAATGATAAGAGTCAATTCATCACAAATGTTTCTGCAACTAATAACAGAGCTTCAAATAACATGAGGCAAAAACTGATACAACTCAAGGAGAATTACACAAATTCAGTCCATTTATATTTAATAATCAATACAGTTGGATTTAAGTCTACTGTCCTGCCATTTTTTTCTGTTTTCCCATCTTTCATTTGTTCCTCCTTTTCAACCTTCTTTTGGAATGACAGACAAGGTAGGAAAACAAATCAGGGAATAATACAGACTTTAGCGACACTATCACCCACCTTGACCTAATTCAATTCATAGAACAAAACATCCAAGTGCAGAACATATTCTTTTCAACCCACATGTTATACACACTAGGCCAGGCCATGGGTGTATGCAAGGCCACAAAATAAGTCTCAATAAATTCCAAATGGGCATTAAAGGATTATACAGAAGAGTAAGAACAGAAACCGAAAGTGGTAAAGTACTAATGTTAAGAACAGAGCTTCCATATTTATTAAAAGTCTGACTTGTCCATGCTTGAGCTATTTTAGTGGCCTCCTAACTTCATGAGCATCTGTGTTAATAAGGTTATGTCAATTTTTATGCCTGAGTTAAAGTATTTTAAAAAATAGAAAACTTAAATAAAAGGCTTCAGAAAATCTCATGCTATATCAAGATTTTCCTACACTCTCAGAAACATTTCTGAGAGGAAGATTCTCCTGGGCATCTTCACATACTTAATACAATAGAATATTACTGCAATACAATGGAATATTCCTCCACAGTGAAAAAGACTAATAAATATAACATTATTTGGAGCAAAAGAAGTCAGACATAAATGACTATGTATTGTGTGATTCCTTTTATGCAAAATTCAAAAATAGGTAATCTATGGTGATAGAAAGTAGAACAATAATTACTTGCAGGAAGTGGTAAATGATTCAAGGAAATTCTGGGGACTTTGTGTTCAATATCTTGATGGATATATACAAGCTTATACATTTGTCAAAACTCCTCCAACTGTACATTTAAGATGTGTTCATTTCCCTGTATGTAAGCTTCACCTCAAATTTTTAAAATTAGGCTTGAAGACGGCTGTTAGAAATTAGAAATGAAACAATATTTTTTTAATTTTTTTGAAACAATATTTTTAAATGAACCAAATAAATGAATGAATGCAAGTAGGATATGCAGGCCTTATATGATAATATATCATGAATAAAGAATAATGAATAATCCAATTATATGCACCTGAAGTCTAAAATTAAACTCACACTATCCAGCTTCCTATATTTGGACTCTTTCCTTACCCAGAAACCTGCTGATTACAACTTCATCTTCTGGACGCACAAAACCACTTCGAAAATAAAAATTTTAACATCTAATAATTCCCTGGATTCTAAATAGCTAACATACACTTATTTGAATGACTTGTTGAAGGAAAAGGCACCAGAAAATACAACTACCAACAACAAAAGAGTGTGGTTTGGGTTCAAGGTCATAGTTCAAACTGGAGAAAGCCCTTACTATTGGGTGATGTAAACAGGGATCAGTTCTGCTTTAAGGAGTCCTCAGTCTAGTAGTTTCCTATTCTAATGGCTTAATGAGAAAAGAAGTTCAGAAAAGTTTTGGAAAAGCAAGCTCCTGGAGGTAACATTCATATTTTACAGTAATGGTAAAGGAATACCAATGAAGAAATATTTTGGGTGTATTTCAAGCTTGGTCAGGACCCATTTAGAGCAGATTTGAGTAAGGTAAAATATCAGGGAAAGTTCCAGCAATGGGTGTGGTGGCTTAAAGGTTGGCAGAATACCACAACTTTTACAGGGTTGTTGACTAACTGATGTTTCAGGTCAGAAGAGCTACGCAGTCCCTCCGTGAAGTATGAAAGAAAGACTGTAAAAAAACTACAGAATCTGTTTCTAAACTTTGGTGAGAATGACATTTGTCCTAACTTTCTCAGCTTTCCTTAGGTAAAATGTTTTAAGTTTGAAAGAGAACTTTGAATTCCGTGCCCAGAGACAGATACTAAGGACACTTAAAAGAAGAAATCCCTTCAGTGAACGAGAGAATGTTTACACACATTCAACTAGGCTGGTTGGAGAGCCATGTTATTATGTGGCCGTTATGAAAACAATATAGTTTCATGTAAATTACCCAAGATCTCTCATCAATTTTTTCCCCCAAGATGCTCATGAGGGATGTCAATCAATTACATGATGATTTCCCATGCAGGTAGCAATACAACCTTAGCAAAGAAATGTCTTAAAAATTGGACTAGGAAGGACTGCTGAGTGGTTCTCAAAGCGTGGGGACTGCCCAGCAGTGGCACAGTATCAGCCGTGAGCTGGTTCAGAGGTAAATCCTTGGCCAAGCTCTACTGAACCCAAACTCTAGGAGCAAGGTTTGCGCGAGCTGCCACGTGATTCTGATGCCCACTCAGTCACTGTGCCAGAGCACAAGCACTCCTCTTTGCTCCTGGAACACCAAGCCCCACCCAGACGGGCTGGGGACAGGCTACCAAGGGAAACAAGGGCAGAGCTCCTCTTCCCGCCTCCTGCTTCTACTTTTGATCTGAAAAACAACAGCTCTGAAGAGGCAACTCAGGTTTTAACCAGTAAAATCTCTCCCTTTAAACTTCAACTACTAAGTTGTTATACCTACAACTTTTAAGACTCACAGAATCCTTGTTTTCTGGCTCTCTGCTGTGTATACATTATCACATATTTCCTCCTCCACACTGTATTATTAGTCCAAATCCTCTCACCTCCAGTCTGCTCTAACATCCTAGAAAATGAATTCAGAATCACCTGAAAAGGGCAGCAGGGTAAGAAGTGGGGGTTGAGGGGCAGGAAAAGTGCTGAGAACAGCAGAGATGTTGGCAGTGGGGCTGATGTCAGTGTTACAACACACATGTAAAAAGTCTGGTCAAACTGTAAAAATAAGTATAATACTGATGACAGAACTGGAAATATGAACATTGTGTATTTGGCGATATTAAGGAATTATTTTAGAGTTTATGGCACATTAGAGATGACCAAATATTCATGGATGAAATGATATGACATCTGGAATTTGCCTTAAAATAATGAAGGAGAACTTCCCTGGTGGTCCAATAATAAGACTCTGTACTCCCAATGCAGGGGGTATGGGTTTGATCCCTCACTGGGGAACTAAGATCCTGTATGCTGCAAAGCACAACCAAAAAATTAAGATAAAACTAAAATAAATAAATAAAAAGAAGGGAATAAAGGGTAAAGATATAGATGACATAAGATTAGTCATGACTTGATAATTGTTGAAGATGGGTGATAAGTACATAGGGTAACACTATACTATTTTATCTACTTTTTCATATATTTGAGATTTTCCATAATAAAATATTTAAACTTTTTCACCCATGTCTTCAGACAATAGGATTTTCTAACACCCTTGACCCTGATACAATTGGCTTAAATATTTTATTTTTCTAGCATAACCTCAAGCATACCAAGAGCTCACCAAATATTTACAAATCAAATAAGAAAGTACATGTTATGTTAACCACCTGCACAAACACAAACACACACTCAGAAAATGGAACAGCCTCTCACAGAGAGAGAGGTAAGGCAAAGCACAAAAGAGGGCATGTTAATGACTGTGTGTTAGAAAAAAATTACTCTCGTGCTCACTAAAATGAAGAGCCATGAAAAATGGTTAAGTACTCAAAAAAACAAAGCAGCAAGGAAAACAGGACAAAATTAAAGGAAACAAATGTTCTGGCTCTTTTCTATCAATATCTAGGAATGATAACAAGAAGGGAGATGATTTCAAAAGTTCATTACAATAAGCCAAGATCTTTCACTTATTGCATAAAAGGATGATGCTGCTATTTGAAAAACTAACATGTATTAGATGTCCGTAAATCTAAAGATCTTGTGATAAACTAAAAGGATGTCTTATTTCTCTTTGCTGCTGTTGCTGTTCACTCAGTCATGTCTGACTCTTTCCACCCCGTTGACTGTAGCCCGCCAGGCTCCTCTGTCCTCCACTACCTCCTGGAGTTTGCTCAAATTTGTGTCCATTGAGTTGACGATGCTATCTAACTATTTCATCCCTATTAGCTATTATGATGACTGCACTAAATCATGGATTTGCCCAATGTCACTCAAGAAGAGAGATTAAGTCCAAAGTAAAACTAAGTATACTTCTCATTCATTCAACAGGCGCTTATCAAATAGCTATTATGCCCTGACTAGGACCGCCAGCTTTGACCAGGATCACCAACCTTAACCTCTCATTTGCTTCCAGTCCACATTATATACCACCTCCAGGACACCCACTCCTGCCTGCCTCTCTGCACAGCATACCCTGCTCTGGACACACCCTGCTCTCTTATCTCTGTATTGTCACCTCTCTCCTTGAACCATCCCTTCTATACTCTGGGGCACATACTGTCAAGACAGCTCAGGCATCCTTTCCTCCAAGGCCTTCTTGAGCCCACCAGGAACATTCTACCAGGATGACGTCACAAGAGCCCTAATTTTACAGCATCTGTCTCTGTGACTGCACGGTGAGCTCCCTGATTACAGAGACTGTATTCCTGATCTCTGCATCCCCGGGGTTGCAAGTGATGGACATCAAACGCTTGCAGCACAAATGCGCGTGCCCAGGGGCCCCCAAACACGCACACTGTCATGTCAGAACTAGCCTTGCTCCTTTAGTGCGAGCTTCTTCTGAGCTGCACCGGCCAGAAGTCTATCTTCTCACTTTAACTTTTAAGATAAATCTTGATAAATTTGACCACTACTATCACCCTTGTTAACTACAATCTCACAAAATCAATGGTCATGCTTCTCAGGAGGTAGATGAACCAAGTTTACTGTGCTACTGTGGAATGATGTTATTCCTTTAAGTCTATAAACTTTGTTCCCTGTATGACTGAGAACTATTTGGGGCCTGAGCAGGTTTCAACTTCTAATTTTTTCACCCACTCTAATCTCTTCATTTTAGGTCTTATAACCTCGTGACTCATCTCTCTCCTATTTTCCCACCCAGGTCTACCAACCTAGCCTCAGCTGGCTCAGAGGAAAGCAGCTCTGGGGTACATGAGACCCAGACTCATACTCCTGAGGAGGGTAGGGATGGGTAACAGCTACTCAAAGCTCCAAAAGGGAGGGGATGGACAAGGGGCCTATACGTGAGCAGCCTCTGAAGAAGTGTGTTATAAACCCTCAGACTAAAAGGTAGTGAAAAAGTTTAGTCTTATCATCGACATTTATTTTAATAAAATAGAAGACATCAAAATGTCTCACAAGAAGTAAAAGTATAATTTTGTGAAACTTTTGATTTTGTTTTATATATATACCTGCCTGTAACAAATACTGATGGAAGGCCTACCATGTGCATGGCCTAGAAATAGTGGAAAAGAGAAGCAAGAAGAAAAATCACTCTGCCTTTAGGGAGCTGACATTCCAGTGGTTTCTGTGTGTGTGTGTGTGTGTGTGTGTGTGTGTATGGACATACATGCATATGTACTGCATCATGAGATAAGATAGTGTATCTTACACTGGGTCAAAAACATTTGAAAATTACTTATTTCTCTTTGCAGGTAAATTGTTTACCTTCTGAGTCACAAGTGAAGCCTCTCTTTCTCCTAAGTGGTGCTATTTAAAACATGGTCTATGAACTGGTGCTAGTTCACCAACTGTTACTGGTATATTGTAAGTACAGAAATTCAGAGTAAGTATTCAGAAATTTTATAGCAACATGATCTTGCTGTGATTTCCAATTTCATGATAATTTTGCTGCTAAACCCAATTATTTTCAAACTGAATTTTACAAAAAAAAAAAAAAGAATCAATCCATGATGGACTGGAAATAAGAAAAAAACAAACAAACAAAAACTACCTTCATCTTCACCAGAGATGGCTGGAGAAGCACTGCTATGAAGGACACACTGGGTGGGGGTCTGGGGGACAGGTGTGCACACAGGACTTTAAATAAGAACTGTGGCTGCGGAGCACAGACAGAAGGAGTGACGCATTGGCAAGAGGACTCCAACAAGTAGGGAGAATAGTTCAGGTTTGTTCTCCTTCCAAACACGTCAAATGGTTAAAATAACTAAATGGAAAGTAGAAAAGTGTTAGCACTGACAACGATGCTATATGGCTAAATTCAGAAGAAGTGAAACAAAAAACACATTTGTGTTAAAGTAACATCAATGGCAGGCATACACAGGCATGCCTCTTTAACTTGCTTCACTTTTATTGCACTTCACAGGTAGCAACAGCTTTGTGTTTTTTTACAGACTGAAGGTCTGTGGCACCTCTGCAAAGAACAAGTCTATCAGCACCATTTTTCCAACAGCATTTGCTCATTTCACGACTCTGTGTAACATTCTGGTAATTCTAGCAATATTTCAAATCTTTTCACAGTGGCCCCCAACGTTACTATCAGACTTGCTTTGGGGCACCATGAACTGCATCCGTGTAACATGGAAAACATAGCTGACAACTGTTGTGTGTATTCTGACTGCTCCACCGACGGGCCTTTCCCCCATCTCTCTCTCCTCCTTAAGGCTCCCTATTTCCTAAGACACAACAATATTGGAATCGGGCCAGACAATAACTACAGTGACCTCTAAATGTTCACAAAGAGAAGAGTCGCATATCTCTCACTTTAAATCAAAGGCAAGAAATGATTAAGCTCAGTGAGGAAGGCATGTTGAGAGCCAAGATAAGCTGGAAGCGAGGCCTCTTGTGACAAACAGCCAAGTTGTGAATGCAAAGGAAAACTTCCTGAAGGAAATTAAAAGTGCTACTTCAGTGTACACACGAATGATAAGAAAGTGAAAGAGCCCTATTGCTGACTGATACGGAGGAAGCTGCAGTGGTCTGGATAGAAGATCAAACCAGCCACATTTCCTTAAGCCAAAGCCTGACAGAGCAAGGTCCTAACTCTCTTCAGTTCTACGAAGGCTGAGAGGTGAGGAAGCTGCAGAATCTCAGTCTGAAGGGAGCAGAGGTTGAAGGAAAGAAGCCCTTTCTATAACATACCAGTGCAAGGTGAAGCAGCACGTGCTGATGGAGAAGCTGCAGCACGTTTTATCCAGAAGATCCAGCTCTGATCATTAATGAAAGTGGCTACACTACACAACACTAATGAAGATGAAACAGCTTTCTATTAGAAAAAGATGGCATTTAAGATTTTCAGAGATAGAGAAAAGCAGCCAACGCCTGGCTTCAAAGCTTCAGAAGACTTTCTTTCTAGGAGCTAAAGCAGCTGGTGACTGTTAAGTGTAGGCTAATGTTCATTTACCATTCTGAAAGTCCTAGGGTCCTTCAGAATTATGCTAAGTCAGCTCTGCCTATGCTTTATCAATAGTACAACAAAGTCTAGATGACAGCACATTTATTTACAGCATGTTGCACCAAATATTCTAAGCCCATTCTTGAGATCCATTCTTCAGCCCATTCTCGAGAAAAAGATTCCTTTCAAAATATTACTATTCCTTGACAGCACACCTGGTCACCCAAGAATTCTGATGGAGATGTACAATGAGATTAATGTTGCTTCCATAACACAGCATCCATTCTGCAGCCCACGCATCAAGGAGTCCTTTTGACTTTCAAGCCTTATTATTTAAGAAACACATTTCATAAGCTTATAAAGCTGCCACAGACAGTGATTTCTGGGATGGATCTGGGCAAATTAAATTGAAAACCTTCTGGAGATATTCACCATTCTAGATGCCATTAAGAATATTCATAATTCATGGAAAGAGGTCAAAACATCAACATTCAGAAGAGTTTGGAAGAAGCTGATTCCAATCCTCCTGGATGACTTTGAGGGATTCAAGACTTAGTGCAGGAAGTCACTGCAGATGTGGTAGAAACAGAAAGAGAACCAGAATGAGAAGTAGAACCTGAAGATATGATTAAACTGCTGCAATCTCATGATAAAACATGAAGAGATAAGGAGCTGCTTCTTACAGATGCGCAAATAAGTGGCTTTTTGAGATAGACTCTGCTCCTGGTAAAGATGCTGTGGATATTGTTGAAATGACAACAAAGTATTGAGAATATTACATAAACTGAGTTGATAAAGCAGTGGCAGGGTTTGAGAGGATTGACTTCAATTTCAAAAAGGATTCTACTGAGGTTAACATGCTATCAAACAGCATTGCATGGTATAGAGAAACCATTTACGGAAAGAAGAGACAATTGATGAGGAAAACTTCATTGTTGTCTTACTTTAAGAAATTGCCACAGCCACCCCGACCTTTACCATCTACCACCTGATTAGTCAGCACCCATCAACATCTCACTGAGGCAAGACCCTCCACCAGTACAAACATGATGATTTGCTGGAAGGCTTGGATGACAGCACTGTTAGCAATAAAGTGCTTCTTAATGTATGTACATTGTTTTTTTTAGACAAAATGCTCCTACACACTTAGACTATAGTCTACTACACTACAATATAGTGTAAACATAACTTTCATATGTACTGGGAGACAAAAAAATTTCTGTGACTCACTTTATTTCGATATTTGCTCTAATGCAATGGTTTGGAACTGAACTCACAGTATCTCCAACGTACACCTGTAAGGAACCACTTACATGTCTAATTACAAAGCATCACAGCCACAGAGAATGTATCCTGATCATCTCTGTTTTAATAAAGCAATAAAAGCTATTATATTTTTCACTAAGATTTCACAGACTGTGATTTCAAACAACATGGCTAAAAAAAAATTTTTTTTTTTTTTTTTTAAATTTTAAAGTGGAAGAATCTTGCCAGCATACCAGGAAGAGTGGTAAAAATTGTGGGCTAGGGAATAGTTTTATACAGAAACAAGACTATAATAATTTTAAAAACTAAACTGTTTGTCTAATAGGTAATTTCTATTGTTTTTCTATTTCAACTGAGTGGCAGTTACATCTTAGCTGTATGAAAAATACAATGTCATCATTTTTTTCCTTTATAGCATACACAGCTCTGGCCATAATCGGCAGTACAGATATGCCTCCAGCTGTTGTAGAAAACAAAACTGAAAACCAGAGCCCTGAAATTACACAGTTGAAAGTATAAAATATATTCTTAACACTGTTATTCACTGTTAAGAGATTACCCCAATACAAAATTAAAAGTTTTAAAAACATAAGACATATGGAAACTGTGTACAATTAATGAAGACTGAGCCAAGTAATTGATCAAAGATTGAAGGCACAAGAAGGGGACAAGAGAGGATGAGACAGTTGAATGGCATCACCGACTCAACGGACATGAGTTTGAGCCAGCTCCGGGAGCTGGCGACGAACAGGGAAGCCTGGCGTGCTGCAGTACATGGGGTCACAAAGAGCTGGACATGACTGAGCAAATGAACTGAACTGAGCCAAGTAATAAGAGGTAATATAATGCTTTTCAAATTACTAATACTTCAGGGTTGTGTGACTAGCACTAATCACTGCAGTGGGAGACTTGCTTAAGGGAGGGATGATGAAAACGAGGAAAGCAACACCCCCAGTGCAGGCGGCCCAGGTTTGATCTCTGTTCGGGAAACTAGACTCCACACGCCACAACTAAAGAGCCCACGTGCTGCAACTAAGACCCAGGGCAGATAGATAGATAACAAATAAATAAAAGCAAAGCCAAAATTTATTTCCCAGCCCACGGGTTAGCAAACTATAGCCCATAAGCCAAATCTGGCCCTCTGCCTGCTTTTGTAAATAAAGTTCCCCTGAACACAGTCACACTCATTTGTTTCTGTAATCCTTTAGGGCGCTTTCATGCTACAACAGCAGATTTGAACGGCTATAAACACAAAGCCTAAAATATTTACCAGCCGGCCTTTCTACAGGAAAAGTTAACGGACCTCTGCCCCAACCCCTTTCCTATTTGCACATTTTCTCATTAATAGAACAATATTTACTGACAACATATATCAGAGGACTTCCCAGGTGGCTCAGTGGTAAAGAATCCACCTGCCAATGCAGGAGACACAGGAGATGAGGGTTTGATCCCTCGGTCAGGAAGATCCCCTGGAGCAGGAAATGGCAACCCACCATAGCATTCTTGCCTTGGAGAATCCCACGGACAGAGCCATCTGGCGGGTTACGGTCCAGGGGTTGCAAAGAGTCAGACACGACTGTGGACTCACACACACATAATATATCAGGCACTATTCTAAGGGAGGAGGGTACAGCAGTAAAGAAAAAGGAAAGAAAATGGAGAAAGAAAAAAAGTAAATAAAAGGTTGGTGCTCTGAGGAGGCATACATTCTAATGGCAAGAAACCATTAACAAATAAGTGGTTGAACTCTATAGTAACTCAGATGATGATAAAAAATATGGGTAAAACAAAGCAGGTAAGATCACATTAGCTTACAACATATCAGGAACTGTTTTACATGCTTTTAATGTATGAATATGTTAATCTTTCACAACCCTACTGACATGATATTCATCTTTTTTTTCTTTGGCTGTGCTGGGTCTTCACTGCAATATGAGGGCTTTCTGAAACTGCAGCATACAGGCTTCTCTAGTTGTGGTATGTGGGCTTAGTTGCACCGTGGCATGTGGGATCTTAGTTCCCCCATCAGGGACTGAACCTCCGTCCCCTGCACTGAGACGCAGATTCTTAAGCTCTGGACAACCAGGGAGGGCCCTCATCTCTACGTTTTAGGTGGTAAAACTGAGGCACAGAAAGGGTACCTGAGTCAAACAGCTAAAAAACAGACTTGAAACCAGAGCCCATGATCTTAATTTCACATCCTGCTGGCTCTTTGTGCAGAAAGAGACTGAGACGAAGCTACCATTTTAATATGATAATCAGGGAAGACCCCACTGATAGAATGATATTGAACCAAGCCCTGAAGAGGTGAAAGATAAATTCATGGGAATATATAGGAAGAACTTCTAAGCTGCAACAACAGCCAGTGTGAAGGCCCTGAGGAAGGAGAGTTTCATGTATTTGGTATTTGAGGCCCAGGTGGGGAGAGGGGAATCGAGAAGTGGAATTTTGTTGTTGTTGTTTAGTCACTAAGTCATGTCCAACTCTTGTGTGACCCCATGGACAGTAGCCCCCCAGGCCTCTGTCCATGAGATTTCCAAGACAAGAATACTGGAGAGGATTGGCATTTCGTTCTCCAAGGAATTTTCCCAACCCAGGGATCAAACCTGTGTCTCCTTCATTGGCAGGCAGGTTCTTCACCACGGGGCCACTAGGGAAGCCCAAAGGGCAATTTACATAGAGTGAAAGGCACAGGGCTTAACTTCACAGTTTGATGAGTTCTAAGGAGTGTACACACCTTGGTAACACACACTCTTAACAAGGTAACAACTTTCCTAACATCTTGTGTTTATTTTGATGGAAAAGCGAATAGAATTTGATACGTTTAGGAAAAATAAAGAACCCAAGTCAGTGGCCTAATCCATAGAGATGGATTGCCTTTTACTGAGGTGAACCACTTGCTCCCAAACCGAGCATGACAAGTAGTCCTTCCATCTACTAAAGGAAGGAAGCAAGAACTATAAAATGATCATCCACCAACAGTCACCCCCACCATCCTTTACACTAAAGCCTAATGAAATAGCCAGATCTTGTACATGAAAGCTGTGCATCATGGCAGATTGCCAAGGAAAACCCACACCTCAGCATCAAGCACTCCCATAACACTCTTTTGTTTTTAAACCTCTATAACCAGGTACTATATGGACCACTGGTTATCTCGACAAGACACTGCACTTGGCTAAAAAAAAAAAAAAAAAGATGTCTTTGATAGTTGGACTCACTTGATTAGGTCCGTGAAATGCTGTTTCTGCCAGACTGAATTTTTTTTTTAAAAAAAAAAAAAAGGTCCTGGGACTTACTTGGAGGTCCAGTAGTTAAGACTTCATGCTTCTTCTTGCAGGGGACATGGGTCTGATCCCTGACCAGGGAATTAAGATCCTGCATGCTGCACAGTATGGCCAATAAATAAATAAAATGCTATATTAAAAAGAATTAAGGTCCTGCTCTTAATAATAAGCTTCTATACCAAGCTTAGCTCAGATCATGTATTCAATACAAGTGAAAGTGAAGTGAGTCAAAGTCACTCAGTTGTGTCCAACTCTTTGCCACCTCAAGGACTATACAGTCCATGGAATTCTCCAGGCCAGGACACTGGAGTGGGTAGCCTTTCCCTTCTCCAGGGGATCTTCCCAACCCAGGGATTGAACCCAGGTCTCCCACATTGCAGGTGGGTTCTTTACCAGTTGAACCACAGGGAAGCCCTGTATTCAATAAAGGTTTGATAAATAGATGAACAACCAGTCGCTATCAAACATCCATCAACACAAAATTATTCATTAATCACCACAAATGTGCTATAGAGTATTACATATTAAAGAGCAGTACATTAATGGACTTGTTTGGCCAACCACTAACACGGGTGGGACTGTATGATGAACAGCTCAGAGGCTTGCAGTGGCTCCCTGTGGCTTTCAGGACAAGCTTAGGGCTTTTAGGATTTGACGAGCTCTTCTTCACTCTGGCTTCCCTGGTTGTTCACTGTAAAGAACTCGCTTGCAATATGTTTCAGATCATCAGCAGAGTTTTTTTTAATTTACTTTTAATTGGAGGATAATTGCTTTACAATATTGTATTGGTTTTTGCCATACAACAACATGAATCAGCCATGACTATACATATGTCCCCCCTCTCTTGAACCTCCCTTCCACCCGCCCCCTACCCATCTCACACCTCGAGATTATCACAGTCAACCCAGATTTTTGTTTTCATTGTAATAAAAGTTCTGGCAATCCAACAACTTTCGGGAGAGAGGGAATAGGGAGACAGAGAAGAAAAGTAGAACAAATAAAATATGTTGAACTGTCTCAACAGGAATCTGAAAGCTTGCTTTCAGTATAGCAATAAGTTGAATGTCTAGGGTAGGGTTACCAAATAAGCAATATAATCAAGATTCTCTATACTTTATCTAGTAGAACTACTACTTCAAAATGACATGGTTAATCCATCCATTCATTCATACACACATATATACACTTATTCAAAGGATACTGGTCATTCACCCATCATGTACCAGGAATTGTACTAGACACCGAGGAACTTTCATTCCAGTGACAATCCCCAACTGCTACCTTTGCTTTCCAATAAAGTCCATCTCACGCACCTGGTTAGGTGAGCCCACCTGCCAGACACATACATTTTCCTTAGCCAACTATAGCACTGGTCTTATTTTCAAGAGGTAATCCCAAACTAGGGCATTCTACTTAACCTAGTGATTCGAAGAGCTGACTCATTGGAAAAGACCCTGATGCTGGGGAAGATTGAGGGCAGGAAGAGAAGGGGATGACAAAGAATGGCATCACCAACTCAATGGACATGGGTTTGGGTGGACTCCGGGAGTTGGTGATGGACAGGGAGGCCTGGCGTGCTGTGATTCATGGGGTCGCAAAGAGTCGGACACGACTGAGCGACTGAACTGAACTGACTCAACCTAGTGACTGCCTGAGCTTAAAAACAAAGCAAAGGAATAATATACTTTTATAAATATAAAAATATACTTTTTTACTATGTATTCAACAAAATATACTATTTTTACATAATCTAAAATATATAGTGTTTGTATATTTGATCAAGTATTAAACTACTTTAATATGTAAAAGTAATACTTTTTACATTTTTGCTGTTTAAACCATGTGTATTGAATGTCTTAATCTCAGGATGCTTTCAAGTTCTGCCTTCGGCCAAATAGTGATAGAGCATTAAAAATGTATTTCTCTTTATGAAATGCCCAGCTGTGTCTTGATTTCATTCTACTGATCTGTTAGAGGAAGCTAGGTTGGCTCCACTTCAAATGCCTACTATCTAATCTCAGCAGGGCCCTTAATGTTACTCAATGATCCTTTATTCATCACTATTTCCTGCCCTATCACATTTCTCATAATGGCTGTCTCTCAAAATTCCTACCAAACTCTCCCCTAATCTATTCCTATTCCTCTCTACCCTTAATCTCAGTAGATTCCCTCATATCCTACCTTGCTGAGAATCCCAGGGCACTCTCCTCGATCTAATGTTTCTATATATAATCATCTGCCTGTCTCCTTCTGTCATGGGAAAACTCTCCACCGTGTTCTCAGTGACATTCCAACCTTTTCACATTCACTTCCTCATTCCCTCATATCTTCAGTCTTTTGCATTCATCTGTTTCCTTCTGCTCAACCGATAAACATTTTAAAAACATTCTAGACCTAAAAATAGCACTCAAAAAACAACTCAAAAATTCTTCACTACCCTTCAGAAGCTACAGATCTAGCTCTGACTCTTCACAATTGAATTGCCACAGGCCTCTCTCTACTTGGGGATAAGTCAATAGCTCAAGTTTCTGTAAATAAAAAGAAACCAGCCAGATACAGAACTTCTGGGGTAGAAACCTGTTTTTAAAGCAGGGGTCCCAAACCTCCAGGATCTAATGCCTGATGATCTGAAGTGTACCTGATGTAATAATAATAATAGAAATGAAGTGCACAATAAACGTAATGCACTTGAATCATCCTGAAACCATCCGCCACCGCCCCTGGTCCATGGAACAATTGTCTTCCACAAAACCTGATCCTGGTGCCAAGGAGGTTGGGGACCACTGTAAATGAGAGCTAAGACGGCTGATACCTTTACTAATATATACATACATTTCTTATTTAGTAGAAATTTTATAATATTCTACTTCATCTTAGTAGTAAAGATTACTTGGACCTTTCACACAAAGTCAGAAAAGACTGTTGACCCTGGTCTCCTTCCACCTTGCGAGAGATGATGATGACGCCACGCAGTATCTGTGCTTTGCTACTCAGTTGTGTCCGATTCTTTGTAACCCCATGGACTGTAGCCTTTTTTAGGGACTGGAATGAAAACTAACCTTTTCCAGTCCTGTGACCACTGCTGCATTTTCTGAATTTGCAGGCATATTGAGTGCAGTATTTTCACAGCATCGTCTTTTAAGATTCGAAATAGCTCAACTGGAATTCTATCACCTCCACGAGCTTTGTTCGTAGTGATGCTGCCTAAGGCCCACTTGACTTCACATTCCAGAAAGTCTGGCTCTAGGTGAGTGATCACACCATTGTGATTATCTGGGTCGTAAAGATCTTTTCTGTATAGTTCTTCTGTGTATTATTGCCACCTCTTCTTAATATCTTCTGCTTCTGTTAGGTCCATACCATTTCTGTCCTTTATTGAGTCCATCTTTGGATGAAATGTTCCCTTGGTATCTCTAATTTTCTTGAAGAGATCTCTAGTCTTTCCCATTCTATTGTTTTCCTCTATTTCTTTCCACTGACCACTGAGGAAGGCTTTATCTCTCCTTGCTATTCTTTGGAACTCTGCATTCAAATGGGTATATCTTTCTTTTTCTCCTTTGCTTTTTGCTTCTCTTCCACACAATTGCACTCATCTCACATGCTAGTAAAGTAATGCTCAAAATTCTCCAAGCCAGGCTTAAGCAATACGTGAACCATGAACTTCCAGATGTTCAAGCTGGTTTTAGAAAAGGTAGAGAAACCAGAGATCAAATTGCCAACATCCGCTGGATCATCGAAAAACCAAGAGAGTTCCAGAAAAACATCTATTTCTGCTTTATTGACTAATGCCGAAGCCTTTGACTGCATGGATCACCACAAACTGTGGAAAATTCTGAAAGAGATGGGAATACCAGACCACCTGACCTGCCTCTTGAGAAACCTGTATGCAGGTCAGGAAGCAACAGTTAGAACTGGACATGGAACAACAGACTGGTTCCAAATAGGAAAAGGTGTACGTCAGGGCTGTATACTGTCACCGTGCTTATTTAACTTATATGCAGAGTACATCATGAGAAACGCTGAGCTGGAGGAAGCACAAGTTGGAATGAAGATTGCCGGGAGAATATCAATAACCTCACATATGCATATGACACCACCCTTATGGCAGAAAGCGAAGAAGAACTAAAAAGCCTCTTGATGAAAGTGAAAGAGGAGAGTGAAAAAGTTGACTTAAAGCTCAACATTCAGAAAACTAAGATCATGGCATCTGGTCCCATCACTTCATGGGAAATAGATGGGAAGACAGTGGAAACAGTGTCAGACCTTATTTTTCTGGGCTCCAAAATCACTGCAGATGGTGACTGCAGCCACGAAATTAAAAGACGCTTGCTCCTTGGAAGAAAAGTTATAACCAACCTAGACAGCATATTAAAGAGCAGAGACAGTACTTTGCCAACAAAGGTCTGTCTAGTCAAGGCTGTGATTTTCCCAGTAGTCATATATGGATGTGAGAGTTGGACTATAAAGAAAGCTGAGCACCGAAGAATTGATGCTTTTGAACTGTGGTGTTGGAGAAGACTCTTGAGAGTCCCTTGGACTGCAAGGAGATCCAACCAGTCCATCCTAAAGGAAATCAGTCCTGAATATTCATTGGAAGGACTCCAATACTTTGGCCACTTGACGCAAAGAACTGACTCATATGAAAAGACCCTAATGCTGGGAAAGATTGAAAGCAGGAGGAGAAGGGGATGACAGAGGATAAGATGGTTGGATGGCATCACCAACTCAGTGGGCATGAGTTTGAGTAAACTCTGGGAGTTGGTGATGGACAGGGAGGCCTAGAATGCCTCCCTGTAAATGGCCAGTAAATGGAGTTACAAAGAGTCGGACACGACTGAGCAACTGAACTGAACAAACTGGAGTGTAGCCCTCCAGGCACCTCTGTCCATGAGGATTCTCCAGGCAAGAATACTGGAAGGGGTTGCCATGTCCTCCTCCAGGGGATCTTCCCAACCCAGGGATCAAACCCAGGTCTCCTGCATTGCAGGTGGATTCTTTACCATCTGAGCTACCAGAGAGCCCAAGAATACTGGAGTGGGTAACCTATCCCTTCTCCAAGGGATCTTCCTGATCCAGGAATCAAACCAGGGTCTCCTGCATTGCAGGCGGATTCTTTCCCAACTAAGCTATCAGGGAAGCCCTAACCAGCTCTAAATTCCACTTCCTGCAGGGATGGGTAGTTTTATTAGCAGACTGCACAATGTGTCACAGTTTATCACAATGATCTGCCAGAAAATTCCGCCATAAATTCCTGGAATACACAGTCAGTCCACAGGACTGGAGAGCTTTGAGTATCAAAACCACTCAGCTAAACAAGGCTTATGGGGAAGATAAAGGCTACGCATAAGCAGCGTAGCTAAGGCAAGTGTCAGGCTACAAACACACTACAGATCAACATGTTACAGGACTTTAAATTTTGCAAATGTGGAATGGGTTAGACAGTTGACAGGTGGTGGACTTGGGTGAAAAGGGTGTGTCAGAAGCCCCCTCCTAAAAAGCGCTGCTCTCATATTTGTTTTAATCTATCCAACACTTTTTGACCTCATGACTCATGAAATGACTGAGAGAATTGTTAACTGCAGAAACAATACCACCGACGCTAATTCAGCTAATTTACAGATTTTCTGTAAATTTGAAGAAGATTCCAAAGTAAGTATAGCTTGATTTCTGAGGCTCATCTGTATCAAAGCTCAGCTATAATTGGTGGGATGGGTTGAAGTGTTTCTACCCCAAATTCCTATGTTGAAGTCCTAGCCCCCAGCACCTCAGAATCTGACCTCATTTGGAGAGAAGGTCTTTATGGAGATAATGAAGGTAAATGGGATCATTCAGGTGGGTCCTGTTCCATTCTGATTGGCATCTTCATCAGTTCAGTTCAGTCGCTCAACCGTGTCCGACTCACTGCGACCCCATGAACCGCAGCACACCAGGCCTCCCTGTCCATCACCAACTCCCAGAGTCCACCCAAACCCATGTTCATTGAGTTGGTGATGCCATCCAACCATCTCATCCCCTGTTGTCCCCTTCTCCTCCTGCCCTCAATCTTTTCCAGCATCAGGGTCTTTTCCAATGAGTCAACTCGTCGCATGAGGTGGCCAAAGTACTGGAGTTTCAGCTTCAGCATCAGTCCTTCCAATGAACACCCAGGACTGATCTCCTTTAGGATGGACTGGTTGGATCTCCTTACAGTCCAAGGGACTCTCAAGAGTCTTCTCCAACACCACAGTTCAAAAGCATCAATTCTTCAGCACTCAGCTTTCTTTATAGTCCAACTCTCACAACCATACATGACCACTGGAGAACCATAGCCTTGACTAGACAGACCTTTGTTGACAAACTGATGTCTCTGCTTTTTAATATGCTGTCTAGGTTTGTCATAACTTTTCTTCCAAGGAGTAAGCTTCTTTTAATTTCATGGCTGCAATCACCATCTGCGGTGATTTTGGAGCCCCCAAAAATAAAGTCTGACACTGTTTCGCCACCTATTTGACATGAAGCCATGGGACCTGATGCCATGATCTTAGTTTTCTGAGTGTTGAGCTTTAAGCCAACTTTTTCACTCTCCTCTTTCACTTTCATCAAGAGGCTCTTTAGTTCTTCACTTTCTGCCATTAGGGTGGTGTCATCTGCATATCTGAGGTTATTGGTATTTCTCCCGGCAATCTTCATTCCAGCTTGTGCTTCCTCCAGCTCAGCGTTTCTCATGATGTACTCTGCATATAAGTTAAATAAGCACGGTGACAGTATACAGCCCTGACGTACACCTTTTCCTATTTGGAACCAGTCTGTTGTTCCATGTCCAGTTCTAACTGTTGCTTCCTGACCTGCATACAGGTTTCTCAAGAGGCAGGTCAGGTGGTCTGGTATTCCCATCTCTTTCAGAATTTTCCACAGTTTATTGTGTGGTCCACACAGTCAAAGGCTTCAGCATAGTCAATAAAGCAGGCATCTTCATATAAAAGGGGCAATTTGGACAGAGAGACATGCGTAATGGCAGGTGATATGAAAACACAAGGAGAAGACAGTCATCTATAGGTCAAGGAGAGAAGCCTGGAACAGATGCCATGCTCCGAGGACTCCCAACATGCCCACATTCTCATTTTGGACTTTCAGCCTGCAGAACTGTGAAAATGAATTTCTGTTGCTGAAGCCACCCAGTCTGGTTGGCTTACTCTATCACAGCAGCCTTAGCCAACTATCTCAAGTGGTGAGGCCTAGCATGAGATGCTGGACTGTGGCAGTAGCAGACTGACCAATGGCCAGGGTAAGCAGACTCAGGATTACCAAGGTACAGGGCTTCCTAGGAGGCAGAGTTTAGAATGCAGCAGGCCTGAAAAATCCAGCTACATCTCTGTATATGAGTGAGTTTTCTAAGGCCACGATGTGCTGGCCATGTTGTGCTGGCCATGTTCTGCTCTTTTCTGTGACAACATTAACAACAGTCTTTATGACCCAGTAATGAGTATGATACACTAATTCAATTAGATACAGAATACTCAGCAACTGCAGTGTCGTAACAAACATTTACAGAGCAATTGCTTGCTCTCAGACTCAAATTCTATTCCTCCTGAGAGACCCAGCAACAATCTGCAGGGAACGTCCATAAGTCTTTTGAAATTACAAAAGTATCAAGTATACATGGTTGTTTTTCTTATACTTTCTTATACTCCTCCCCAAGTAAGATTTAGAATTCCCATAAATCTGAAAAAAGATGCACAACCACCTCCCCTGAATATTCAACACTGATTTTAAACACAAGAAACAAAACTGCCCCCCAAATCAAAGGCAAAATTATGGTAATAATATGTTTTCAGCATTTGTTCAGGGAGAGGTCTATGCTAGGATCCCAACAGAGGACATATGGATACATAACACGTACATCAAAGCAATGTAGGATTGAGGAATAGTTTTGTACCAACAATGAAACTGCTTAATAAAATCATCAATTTAAAGGTATAATAAGATGACTCATGCCCAGCAAGAATTAGGTCCCCTCCCATCTCTTCTGGTGCCAGCTCTCAATTATTTCAAGTCACTTTCACAAGAGCCAACATGTCGTATGAAGGAATGCTGCTGTGCCTCTCCACCAGGTTGGAGACCTTCCTCCAAATAGGAAAACTACAGTAGTCTGGGGGCATCACACGTTCACTTCCAAACTTAGATGCTAACAGATAGCTACATTCTAGATTGAAAGTCCCTCCTGAGCTTCAACTATGAGACAAGGCTCCAATCAGGCAGCACAGATAGAACCATGCTGGCTTGAAAAAACACATACATGTCATCCTGATTATGCAAAGAACAATTTCTACAGCTTTGTGGTAAAAAGCCTTTTAATATTTAAAATTATTACTAAGTCACTGGGCTATCAGGGATTTCCAGAAGTTGTCCAATTTTCTGCTTCTCAATAGGACAAAGAGACTTATTTTAATTTGGAGATAAACCAAGTGACATCTTCAAGTCAGGGTCACCCTTCTGGCTGTGCAGGTTGGGTCCTGTACAGGGTTCCCTGCCCCAGTGAGTGGAGGCTGAAACCCAGCCTGTTCCAGCCCAGGTGCTACATCTGCCCGGAGGGCAGCCGTTTTCTAACTGCACAGAAGCTCTCTAAGAGCAGTGCCACATTCACCTTCTGCATGGGTACCCTTGGGTATAAGTCTAGAATCACTGCAGTGAACAGCAGTGGTTTTAAACATATTTAGTTCAGGAAGCAACGTACCAGTGTGCCTGGAATTTATAGAGAATAAAAAGCAGTGGCAGGTAGCAGTAATGGTAAAGAAGCTGCCTGCCAATGCAGGAGACTCGGGTTCCATCCCTGGGTTGGGAAGATCGCCTGGAGGAGGGCATGGCAGCCCACTCTAGTGTTCTTGTCCAGAGACTCCCATGGACAGAGGAGCCTGGTGGGTTATGGTCCACAGAGTTACAAAGAGTCAGACATGGCTGAAGCAACTTAGCATGCACACACGCAAAATGAGGAGGTGCTGGCCTGGGCCACGGTCGGCAAGTCGTGTGGGCCATTTTGAGAATTTAGAGATTATCCTACATCCAGAGGGATGATTCTAAATGGTCTTAAGCATGGGGATGACCTGATACGATTTGAGTTTCTAAAACAAATCTCCCTTGCTCCACAGGGAGCCAGAGAGGGTGTGGGAAGGTCCAGGTGAGAACTGGTGGATGGATCAAGTGATGACAGAGAAGTGGACAAACTATACCGGGAGACTGAATTGACGGGACATTGGGAATGATTAGATGGAGGCTGAAAGTATGAAAGAGAAGGAATGCCGTCCTGGATGATGTACAAAAAACTGGGCAGATGATGGATGTCATATATAAAAAACACTGTAGGAGGAGTAAGTTTGAGAGGTTATGGTCATAGGTTCAGTTTGAGAGATTTCCATAAAGCAGTGGGTGAATATTCTAGTAAATGCTAGTCTTCAAATATGATACATGTGTTTAAAATAAAATCTGACAAATACAGTTTCAACCAGGGTTTTGGAAGTATTCTGGGCTGAATATAAGGTTATAGTTCTCAAATTCTTCTCTATGACCACATTCCTAACCCCACCCCAGGGTATTTTCAGTTTGACCACTTGCTCTGAGGGTAAAGAACTCTCTGAAGAGAAAGGGGGAAAGACAGCCTACTTGTAGGCATTCTAGGCACAACATGCTGACAGCCATCCCCTTCTCTGTCTTGCCTCCATAACTTGTTCCAGTCCTTATCTGTGGACTACTGATAATCAAGACACCAAATTCACGAAGAACAGCGAGTCTCAGGGTATGGTTCCCAGCCCAGGCAGCATCAGCAAAACTTGGGAACAGAAATGAAAATTCTCAGGCCCCAGCCCTGACCCACGAAATCAGAAACACTGAAGGTGGACCTGAATAATCTATACTTTCACCAGTCCTCCCGGTGATTCTAATGCACATTCAAGTTTGAGAACCAGTGACAAAAACCAATCAGATTTCCTACAACTGTTTGCTTCCTAAATTTCATAATTCTATTTTGTGCTACAATTTCCTCGGTCCTCCAAAATTATAGTCAACATCTAAGTAAGACTCCTTCCCCAGGTGAGGCCATCTCCCTTTCGGGTCCCACACTGTCTCCCTCAAGGTGTCCAGACACCCAGTTTTTCCTCCACTAACCTGAACCTACATCTTTGAGTCCACTGTTGGTGGCGCTGCCCTCCTGCTCTGAGCTCTCTCCCTTCATTCCAGCTGGACCACTCAGAATGTTGCTTTGTATTACACACTACGTTAGCACCTTCCTACTGGGATCCTGCCTTTTATTTGAATTCAGCATAGTGTCTGATATAAGCAGAAAACCTAATCAAATCTAAACGGTTGTTACGGATCAGTGTTTCTCAAGGTGGGGTCTATTGCCAAGTGTATGTTGGTTGAGAGGTCAGGGTCTCAGCCCCATTTCTAGTCTATTAAACTAGCAACTTCTACACACCGGGGTCTGCTCCTTCAGCGCACACAAATTCCCCTGCTGTAGATGAGATTCAACTTGTTAACTACAGGCTTAGAACTGCTTCTTCAGTACAACACTTAATGAATCCCTGAACTAAAATGAAACGAAATGACAAGAGCTTATCTTGTTCCTAACCTGTGGCCCACACCGTAAATGTATTCTTCAAACTGTAAAGTTTTAAAACAACGATAATCACACTTTATCCTCAACAAATACTGTGGAATAATTTCTGACCAGGGTCTCTTCCCAGCCTACACTCATGGAACAGATTTTTCAGTCCTAATGAATTTTACTTTTCAATTGTTGGTCCAGATACTAGGGCTTTAAGACCACTTAGAAAAGATCTTTTTCATCTATTTCTCTTAGAAGTATTCATTTGTAAATTGTTAATGTAAGCTTCAACAGAATGTAAACATGGAATTTTAAGTGTAAAAAGAAAATACCAAAATAGCTGTCAAAAGGCAAATGACATTATTTATAACTAGTGACACATCTTCCCCCAGCCAAAAATATTTCCTGGCTTTAGTTATGAGAGTTAAACTTAGTCCCCACAACCAACTGCCCCACCACTCCCTCACATCAAGTGGGTACATGAGCTTCACCCTTGATCTCCCCAACACCCCCAAAATGCCTGCAGACCGACAAATCCAAGGTCAAAACAGTTGCTACAGAGCATGTTATACAACAGAAGCAGAAGGAAAAGACATGCGATTTTTAATAGAATTGTAAGAGAAGTAGCTATGAAACAAAAAAGGACAAGCTCTTTCCTAGAATTAGCATTGGGTTTTTCTTAAGAAAGACCAATTTGTGTTCATCTTTATTTTGTCAAACACATGCAAATCCTTTGCTTTTAAACTGTACTAATTCAATTTTCATGATCCCTTTCTAAACTGAGGTACGAAGTGGAAAACAGACACACACATCTGAAATCTAAAAAAATTAATAGCCCTGGGGGTTCTGATGTATGTTAACTTTTATTTTTAAAAAATTGCCAAATTCCATTTCTGAGATGTATTTTAAAAGAAGTTTTATAGTTGTTCATGGATGGAACCTATTTTGGCTCATTCTGGCTAGCAGGAAAATGTTTCTCTTTTTAATTGATACACAATTTAAATAAAGTAAAAGTAATCCTTTTTAGGTACACAACTCAATGGGTTATTTTAAATGTTCATAATCATTATTTTTTTTAATTTTTATTTTGTATTGAAATATAGTTGACTTACAATGTTTTAGATATACAGCAAAGTGACTGTTACACATACATATGTTTTCTTTTTCAGATTTCCATTATAGGTTATTACAAGATATTGAATATAGTTTCCTGTGCTAAACAGTAGGTCTTTTGTTTATTTATTTTATATATAGTAGTGTGTATCTGTTAATCCCTAACTCTTAATTTATCCCTCCCCCACCCTCTTTCCCCTTTGGTAATCATAAATTGGTTTTCTATGTCTATGAGTCTATTTCTGTTTCATAAATAAGCTCCTTTGTATCTTTTTTTTAAGATTCCACATATAAGTGACAACATATGATTACTTGCCTTCCTCTGACTTACTTCACATGATAATCTTTAGGTCTATTTTGTTGCTGCAAATGGAATTTTCATTCTCTGTTATGGCTGAATAATATTCCGTTGCATATACACCATGTCTTCTTCAGCCATTCATCTGTCCATGGACATTAGCTTGTTCCCATGCCTTGGCTCCTGTACATAGTGCTACTATGAACACTGGGGTGCATGAATCTTTTTGCAATTCAATGAGTTTTGGTAAATGCATGCAGTTATGTAACTACCAGTAAAACAGTATTGAGCTGTGCTGCCTGGTACAGTTGCCACAGGTAGCTAGTGAGCCCTTGAAACATAGCTGGCCCAAAATCAGAGATGTAAAATATAAGACTTCAAAGACTTGGTTTTTAAACATGCAAATGCATGTATCTTATTAATATATGGTGAAATATAATATTTTTCATATACTGGGTTAAATATAGTACAGTTTAACTCTACCTTTTCCCTTTTTTAATGTACTTATAAGAAAAAAAAGTTAAAAGTAACTGGCTAGCATTTGTGGCTCAAATCACATTTTTATTGGACAATGCTGATATATTAATAGATTATTTCTGTTCCCCAAAGAACGCCCTCCGTCTCCTCACACCACATACCATTTCCCCTTTCCGGGCTCCTAATAATGACTGATTTCCATCCCTAAAGTTTTGCTTTTAAAAACAATGGGTTGGTCAAAAAGTTTATTCATGTTTTCCCTTAATACCTAATGGAAAAACCAGAATGAACCTTTTGGCCAACGCCAAATTTCCTTTTTGTGTTTCTCCATAGTTATTTCATGCTGTGTTTAGAGCTTTAAAAAAAAAACAAACTACTTTTAACATTAACATTTAACATTAAACTTTTAACATTAAAAGATTTGAAAAAGTCTTACCTGATAATTTCTTATAATTTTCATTAACCAATAAATATCCTTTTCATTAACCAGTTCCAAAGCCAGTAGGCCACCACAAATGCATTCTGAGTAATAAACCATCTTCCAGAAGGAGATGTGCACAAGTGGTTCATAACTGAATGGAGACTATTGTGCAGACACACAACAGCATCCATTCACAGATGCTGCAGGAGGTGAAGAACCTCCCATAGCATAATTGTATTCAGCCTCAGGGAAGTGGAGAGAAAGCCTTATCTGTGCTAAGAAAAGGCTGGACAAAAATATAAGGCACTGAAAAAAAAAAAATATATAAGGCACTGAACGGGTAAATCATTTAAAGGTGGGAGGAGGAACAGAGACAGGAAGTGGGGGCTACAGGGAGTATCTACTGGTGGGAACTCTGCAGTGGCTGATGATAATGGCCAGAGAGATGTAGAGAGACATCCAGTCCACAACCTACCCCAGACTCCACTGTTCCCATTCTGCTTTTCTTCTGATTCCCTTCAAATTAAACTGAAGTTAATTAGTATTTATAGCAGGCTTTTACATTTCCTGCTCCTATTCACATTCACAATTCATTCCTTCTTCAGACACTGTACACCATCTTTCTGATTTTCCAAATATAAGAACAACACTGTCGATGAGCCCCTATCCATGTTTTCTCCCACTGAGTTACTTAGACTGCCAGTCTATCTGTCTCTGAACTCTTCGGGTCCTTCTGGATAATCAACCTTAGGCACATCTCCTTAGACATCTACCCCTGGCTCCCACCTCCACTCCTTTCCTTTGCAATCTTCTAGAGAATGTGAACAAAGGTCTTTGCATGTTGAACATTTTACTGCTAGTCCTTTAAGGAAAGGCAGTAAAATGCTAACTAGGTTCTTTGAGCTGGGGTTTCTTTTTTCCTCTGAGATAACTGAAAGCACCAGTGGGGAATTCCCTGGTGGTCCAGTGGTTAGGACTCTGCTTTCACTGCCATGTTGTTGCTGTTTAGTTGCTAAGCCGTGTCCGACTCTTTGTGACCCTAAGGACTGTAGCCTGCCAGGCTCCTCTGCCCATGGAGTTCTACTGGACTGGATTGCCATTTCCTTCAATGGCAATCGAGCCCAGGTCTTCTGCTTTGCTGGCAGATTCTTTACCAATGGACCAGGTTCAATCCCTGGTTGGAGAACTAAGATCCCACAAGTTGTGTGGTGCTGTCAAAAAAATAAATAAGAGCACCTGCAAAGATTACATCTTCCCACCTTTCCCCCATAGATTTCTGTGGAAATTTCCACCAAAGGGACTCTACCCGTTCAGAGCAGATGACACTCATTTTACCAGTGCTTAGCCCCAGAAGATCCTTCTGCGTATTTCCACCCCAACTGGAGAATGCACTAGAAATGGAAAAGTCTTCAGGGTGGCTCCCATGTTAGTGACACCCTGGGAAAGGAGGGTTACCCATGACCACAGAATCCCAGAGGGGTTCACAGATCTGCCACCATGCTGGCAGATGCAGACACCACCCAGAATGACAGGCAGGGACCTGCCTTGTTCTCCTGGAGGCTCCAGTTCATTTGGGGGGGACATTCAGAAAACCAAGTATGGCTATTAAATGCACACATGATTTTAATATACAATTAGAATGGGCAATGGGTTTATTTTTGAAATTTTAAAATAAAACCAAAACATTCTACCCATAGAGGCAATGCCAGTGAAAGAGGAAGATGTTTCAGGTTCCTCAATTATGGAATGAAAACAACCATCTGCCATGCATCCCATATATATAATCTCTAATCATTATAAAAACTCGGCAAGGAAGATATTGTTGTCTATAGTTTATGGATGAAACAAAGCCAGGTTAAAAATGACTTAGATGCTGCTAGAAGTGGCCTGAAACTTGGTAGGCTCTCAACTGGAAACGTATGCAGTTGTTTATTTTAAAAATATTGAAAAATAGAGGACATATTTTAACAGAGGTAGGAAAGGACTGTAGGTTCTCTGTATTTGGTGTTACACAAGGCACTATCAGTCTTGGCCTGAAGTAGGTATAAACCTTGACATTAAGGAACAAAACAAGAAAAGTTATACATTTATGGTTAGCAACTGTACAAATGATTTGCACTGAGTTCTCACTCAAGAAATAAAAAAGCCGATGCTATCATGTAACAGCCTGGCCACAGGACGTTGGGGAATTCAATCAAGCCACAAATGGGGCTAATAACTGCAATGCCTGCATACTGGAAAGGGATGCTGTAAAGACTGAATGAGACAATCTATACACAAACTGTTCATACTGTCTGCAATGTTTCAAAATACTTCAATGTGAACAAATTAGCAAAGCTGATGATTATTTTTAACCTGTATGCTAGGGCAGTTGGCATTTGAAGAACTAATCAAAAGCTCATATAGCTGACTATAAAGTCAACTATAGTTCTCTCTGATGAAAACTACAGGGTTTTTATTTAGCATAATGGCTGTCGCACATGATTTTTCATCAATCAAATGATCTTCATGATGGACTCTAAGTACTGTTCAGACATTCCCACTCTTGCATAAACTGAATGTAAGACTCTATGCAAACCAGCTGTCTAAACCTTTCAAAACAGTGCCCTGGGTGGGCTTCCCTGGTGGTTCACTGGTAAAGAATCTGCCTGCCAATGCAGGAGACACCGGTTCAACCCCTGGTCTGGGAAGATCCCATATGTCTCGGAGCAATTAAGCCCATGTATCACAGAAACTGAGTCTCTGCTCTAGAGTCCAGGAACCCCAACTACTGAGCACCCTTGCCACAACTACTGAAGGCCAAGTGCCCTAGAGTCCGTGCTCCAAAACAAACAAGCCACCCCAGTGAGAAGCCCACACACTGCAACTAGAGAAAAGCCCACACAGCAGTTAAGACCCAGCACAGCCTAAATACATAAATTATTTTTTTTAAAGCAAAACAGTGTCCTCATCTAAAGATTCCCACTAGTTCTGTTTCTAGACACTTTGAAGGAAATTTTGCCACTCAATCCTAACAAGAAAGTTAACTAAATCCCAATAGATTAGCTAGAGTATTGTTCCATCTGGCTCTAACAAAACTTTCTTTCACAGTGTTATCCAAATGAACAACAGGACAGACCACAGGATCTTTCAGAGTAGCTCTGTCCTAAAGAACTTTCTATGATGTCAGAATTTTTTTTTTTTTTGCCCAGCACAATAAGGTAGCCCACAAGCTACTAAGATTCATTTCAGTTCAGCCGCTCAGTCACGTCCAGCTCTTTGCGACCCCATGGACTGCAACACACCAGGCTTCCCAGTCCCTCACCAACTCCCAGAGATTGCTCAAACTCATGTCCATCGAGTCGGCGATGCTATCCAATCACTTCATCCTCTGTTGTCCCCTTCTCCTCCTGCCCTCAATCTTTCCCAGCAACAGGGTCTTTTCCAATGAGTCAGTTATTTGCATCAGGTAGCCAAAGTATTGGAGTTTCAGTTTCAGCATCAGCCCTTCCAATGAATCTTCAGGACTGATTTCCTTTAGGATTGACTGATGTGATCTCCTGGTCCAAAGGACTCTCAAGAGTCTTCTCCAACATCACAGTTCAAAAGCATCAATTCTTCGGCGCTCACCTTTCCTCATGGTCCAACTCTCACATCCATACATTACTGGAAAAACCATAGCTTTGACTAGACGGACCTTTGTTGGCAAAGTATTGTCTCTACTTTTCAATATGCTGTCTAGGTTGGTCATAGTTTTCTTCCAAAGGAGCTAGTGTCTTTTAATTTCATGGTTGCAGTGACCATCTGCAGTGATTTTGGAGCCCAAGAAAATAAAGTCTGTCACTGTTTCCATTGTTTCCCCATCTGTTTACTAGGAAGTGCTGGGATGGGATGCCATGATCTTCATTTTTTGAATGTTGAATTTTAAGCCAGCTTTTTCATTCTCCTCTTTCACTTTCATCAAGAGGGTCTTTAGTTCCTCTTCACTTTCTGCCATAAGGGTAGTATCATCTGCATATCTGGGGTTACTTATATTTCTCCTGGCAATCCTGATTCCAGCTTGTGCTTCATTCAGCCCAGCATTTCATATGATGTACTCTGCATATAAGTTAAATAAGCAACGTGACAATATACAGCCTTGACATACTGCTTTCCCAATTTTGAACCAGTCTGTTGATCCATGTTGGTTCTAACTGTTGCTTCTTGACCTGCATACAGATTTCTCAGGTGGCAGGTAAGGTGGTCTGGTATTTCCAGCTCTAAGAATTTTCCAGTTTGTTTTGATCCACACAGTCAAAGGCTTTAGTATAGTCAATGAAGCAGAAGTAGATGTTTTTTTTCTGGAATTCTCTTGCTTTTTCTATGATCCAACAGCATGTTGGCAATTTGATCTCTGGTTCCTCTGTGTTTTCTAAATCCAGCCTGAATATCTGAAAGTTCTTGGTTCACATACTGTTGAAGCCTCACTTGGAGAATTTTGAGCATTACTTTGCTAGCATGTGAGCTTGCTATAAGGTAGCAACAAGGAGACCTACAGTTCTCATCTGCCGCTATTGTTGTTACAGGTAGTCACTGAGCACTTGAAATGTGATGAGAATGACTGAAGAAGCATTTTTATCATTTTAATGGTTGCATGTGGCTACCCTGTTGCACAGCACTATTCTGGGGCTTACAAAACAAGACTGTATGATGTTTTTGTGCCTGCCATTAAACACTTGTATCTGTGGCAGAAATTCAATCTATGAGTTGCTTTCATGGCAACATTGGTTGGTGAAGTTCCGGGAGAGGAGACCTATAATTCTCACCACTGTTATTGTCGACTAACAATATTCAATATTTATGATGTATAAACAGATTCCTTGAAGTTGGTACCTAGTAGCAGCAGCCTGGCTCTAGGGGGCCTCTGGACTTCAGAGGCAGACCTGGGTAATATAAACTGCAAAAGCTAAGACTGGGGTGAAAATACACAACTCAGAGGACTGTCACGAAAACTAAATGACCACACCTGTGAAAGCACCGCTGAACTTTGCTCACACCAAAATGCTATTTTCACCACCATTCTTCTTTAATTAAGTACATGAGCTTTGATAAAGCTTTATCTGTTTGGGAATGGACATACAAATAAAACATAGGAAATTATACCCATCCTCTCCCTAATCCCTTAAGTAATGTCAGCTAAGAATTCGATCTGGAAAAAGGATATCCTTGTCACAATAGTTCTTATAAGCAAAATAAACCATGGGGACTTCCTCTTTTCTAAAGAGTATGATCTGTAGTCCATTTAAGTTATATTTATGTAGTCCAAGTAAATCTATATTTATGTTGGTTTTTGTCTCCAAAGGTAAAACAATACATTAATATGTAAAACCACATTATAGCAGCACAAGATAAATAAAACAAATTCAGGACAGTGATCCTGGGAGATGTGGGGAAAGATGAGGCTCAGGGAAGGAATACAAAGGGACTTAAGTTTCATCTCCAACATTTCGTTTCTTTTCACAAAAACAATGGGTTAAATATGCCAAAATGTTGACTTGACCAAATTTAGTTGTAAGTGTTATAGGTATTAAATCATTGACTATAGTTTTATTTATTATTTTTCAAAAATTTATTTTGACCTAATTTTAGATGTACAGAGAAGTTGCAAATACAGTATCCATGTATCTTCACCATACTTCCCTTAATGTTAACATCTTATGCAACCATAATACAATAATCAGACCAGAAATTTAACTTCAGGACAACACCATTAACTAAAATTAAAAACACAATGAAGTCTCCCCAGGTTTCCCACTCACGTCCTTTTCCCATTCTGATAATTCCATCCAGTTATTTCTCTCTAGTCTTCTGCAGTTTCTCAGTCTTTCCCTGCCTTTTATGGCCTTGACACTCATTATTTTGTTGAGTGTCTCAAAAATGGGGTGTGTCTGATATTGTCTCATTATTAGGCTGTGATTACACATTATGGGCAAGACTACCACAAAAATGACGCTGTGTCCTTAGTGTACTATATCACAGGTTTGTGATATCTTTTTATACTGTCAAAATATTTCATAATGTCAAAAGATGAAAAATCAGTAGCTATATTAGTCTCGGTTCTCCAGAGAAACAGAACCAATAGTACACATATGAATGTGTATATATATCAACACACACACACACACACACACACACACACATGAATGACAGAAGAGGCTTATCATAAGGAATTGGCTCATGCAAGTTAGGGAAGTTGAAAAGTCCCAAGATGTGCCCTTTGCAAGCTGGCAACCCAGAAGAGACAATAGTGCAGTTCTAGTCCAAGTCCAGTGGCCTAAGAATCAGGAGAACTGATGATGTAAGTTCCAGTCTGAGTCCAAAGGTAGGAGAAAACCAATGTCCTAGCTCAAAGACAGTCAGGGAGAGAGAGAAAATTCTTCCTTCCTCAGTCTTCTGTTCTATTCAGGTTTCAAAGGATTGGAGGCCAACCCACACTAGGCAGGGGCCATCTGCCTTACTGAGTCTACTGATCCCAAAGTTAATCTCATCTGGAGGCACCCTCACAGACACACCCAGGATAATGCTGAACCAAGTATCTGGGTACCCTGTGGCCAAGTCAAGCCAACACATAAAATTAACCATAATAGTAGCTTAATTTCTAAGTCAGAAACTTTCCACTTTATATATTTAGGCTCTAAATCCCATCAAGTCAAATGGATTTGAGGAAGCATTCCAATTTTTAAACTTCTCATTATTATTGGCTTCAGTTCTAAAACATTGTAAATTCACCTCATACTATCATTTTTAAAACCTCAAGAGCTTTATTATAGATGATTCTGCTTCAAGAGAAAAGGTAATGAGCCAGCTATACTATTTAGATAATATACCTGTGATCCAAGGAAAGGTAGGTCACCAAGTCAAAATAAGGCCCTAGGAAAGAAATGAACACAAGTGGTATTGTTAATGAGGACCCTGATTCCTCTGATTTGTTATCAGAAGTAAAAGCTAAGTCACCTTTTAGAATTGATTACACTCCTCAGCATGGCATCCTAAAGATGTGTTGTTACTTCAAAGATGCCTTAGGAAAAAAATATCAGAATAAATTATGTAATATATGGGGGTGCCCTGGTAGCTCAGACAATAAAGAATTTGCCTGTAATGCAGGAGACCCAAGTTTGATTCCTGGGTCAGGAAGATCCCCTCGAGAAGGGAATGGCTACCCACTCAAGTACTCTTGCCTAGAGAATATATAACAAGCAATTAACACTGATTATCCTTTTCCTGGGGTAGGTGAGAAGGCAAGTTTCAGGGACTTTGAGCTGTATATGAAATATATATGTACACATATGCATTTAAAATGAAATATATATGTATACATATATATACAAACACACATATACATATTGAGAGAGAGAGAGTATACCGAGAAATGGCAGTATGTACAAATATGTAAGATTTCAAGTTTTCTCTGATGCTTCCCCTGTGTGAAGCTCTTTTCTCTTCAAGATGATTCTATACTTTAGTAGTTTAGGCTGAGAAATAATTTTTTCCCACTTAAATTTTTATGTTTAGTTCAAAGCATTCCATTTGCATGGGTAACGGTATAGCACACAGCTTCTCCCAGACCTTCACTCCAGCTGCATGGAAAGAAAGCTACTCATGAATCCTTTTCTAGGCTCCCAGTGCCCTGGGAGGCAGTCATAGAGTTTTTATGAAAACCCAGAGCAGAGGAATCCAGATCTCATCATGCCAAAGAGGAAGCTGAATATTTATTTTAAATCTCATTTTACTCTGCTCCAAATGTGGATGCCATTGCTTGGGGCCAGTCCTGTGGACTACATACTTAGAATACACAGTTCCACTCAAAGGAGTTTCTTCCAAGGCACCAGAACACAGGTTTAATTTTGGCCTAAGTCCTAGGAATTTTTCAGGAAGGAGGCAGGTGGTCAGCCTCCCGAGAGACAGGAGTGTGTAGAGGGTAAAAGCACGAGCTCTGGAGCCAGACTGCTTATGTCTGAGCCCAGGTTCTAGGGTTTATGGTTTGGAGATGTGGGAAGGGTACCTAACTGCTCAGGCCTTGGTTCCTT
This sequence comes from Cervus canadensis, assembly GCF_019320065.1. Lineage (NCBI taxonomy): Eukaryota > Metazoa > Chordata > Mammalia > Artiodactyla > Cervidae > Cervus > Cervus canadensis. The sequence continues at coordinate 36,312,375 of NC_057406.1, read as the reverse complement.
TGTCTGTGGGTGGTGGAGGTTTAGTTGCTAAGTCATGTCTGACTCTTGGGACCCCATGAACTGTAGACCACCAGGCTCCTCAGTCCATGGGATTTCCCTGGCAAGAACACTGGAGTGGGTTGCCATTACCTTCTCCAGGGTTCTCTGTCTATAAAACAGGGCAACTAACGATGCTTAACTGATTGGGGAGCTGTGAAGATTAAACAATAAGCACATACAAAGTGCTTAGAATAGGACCTGGCATGCAGTAAGTGGCCAATAAATGCTACAGAGGAGGCTGCTCCTGACCTGAGCTCCCCAGAATTAACCTGCCATGTGACCTCTGTAGAGTACAGATGGCGTCTCCCCAATTCCAATTCTGCCTATTTCTCACACCAGGACATCATAACTCCTGAAACAGACTGACCGAAAACAATCTAATTTAACAAAACCTAGAAATTTAACCAGTGGGACTGACCAGGTGGCTCAGTGATAGAGAATCCACCTAGCAATGAAGGAGACCTCAGTTCAATCCCTGGGTTGGAAAGATCCCCTGGAGGAGGGCACAGCTACCCACTCCAGCAATTTTGCCTGGAGAATCCCATGGACAGAGGAGCCCAGTGGGCTACAGTCTATGGGTCGCAGAGTCAGACAGGACTGAGCGACTAAGCAAGAGCGTGAGAAATTTAACCAGTACAACAGCAAAAGCACTGTACTGATACTGAGCAAATGTAGCAAACGTTAAATATAATCTTGTTAAATGGAAATACAGAAAAATGTTTGAAAAAGATCTTTTAGCAACTAATAGATTCCAATGAGCTCGAGTTCTTTAAGTCAGATCAGTGTTTCTTGGCTTTTCTCCTTTTCGTGTGTGTGTGTGTGTGTGTGTGTGTTGAAACCTATGCTTCTTTTTGGATAAATATAAAAACCGTATGGTTTCTTTTAATGCTGTTTGTAACTTGAAATTTTTTTAAAAAGTGACCCAAAAAAGTTCTAAGCAATATTAATTTAGGAACATGCCTTTTCAACATGTAAATCAACTATACTTAAGTGAAAAAACAATTTTTTTTAAACATAACATGTACTTTTTCCAAGTATGTACGCACTCCATTCCTTGGAAACTCTGAGTGGAAGACCTACTCCCTTCCTGAGAGTCACTGATTGACCCAGAAACAGTACCCCACAGCCCCACAGTTTAGACCAGGCTGGCAGTTGCTCTAACTACATTTGTTAAGATGATCCTACTGTTGGAAAGTTTAATTTTTGTTTAGCCTCTGCAACCGACTGACTGCCTTCAATTCTATATGACCCACAGTTGTCCTCAGAATTTGCACATTTGGGAAGCAGACAATGAAAGACTTACTGCTTCCACCCATAAAGTGCCCCCAGAGACATCACCAATCCCCTCATAATTCCATGATGCCATTGGGAAGGGGAGGGCAGACCAGGAAGTGGGAGGACCCAGTGAGGTCACCAGGGGTGTCAGCAGAGGAGCATGACAAGGAAAAGCAAAGCTCCAAGTCTAGAAGAAACCAAGGCCCCTCATGTTATTGAAGAGACTGTCAAAGGAGATAATATCGAGAACAAGGACAACAAGGACAGAGATCCAGGTAACAGAACTGGTGTAAAATAATACAGACAACCTCAGGAATAAAGCCGACGCCCAGCTGGGAAGCTCAAAGAAGAATACAGAGGTCTTCAACAATGCATTCCTCCATACCTGTCCACATCCATCCTCACTTTTTTTCTTCTAACACCGGGAAATAACCAAGTATTATTATAATCAAGCCCCCTGCCCATGCCACGTATCCCACCCTTACTCTCCGAAAGCAGCAGCCAACCTTTTAAGTTTTGAAGCTGTCCCCCAGTACTGACTGGGCCCCTCTTCTGGATGTGGGGAGGGGGTGCAGACACTAAGCTGCCTCTGCCTCCTCCCTCACCTTCTCACTCAGACACGGATGAAGTAGAGTCCAGGCCCACTGGTACCACCTCGTCTCCTCCCATCCATTTCTCAACCCAGGGCAAACCTGCTGATTCTATTCTCGTGGAAGTCAACCAGTAACATTCATGCTGCCAAGAGCACTGGAAGTTTTGTTGTGTTTGCTTGTTTTCATCATGTTGAGCATTCAATATACTTTGAGTTAACTGGAAAAATGCCTAATAAATGAAACCACTACCCGAGTATGTGCTCATAGGATAAAAACCAAGTTCCCTAACAGGGGTGGAAGGCTTTCCATGTTCTTAGTGTCCCTGTTTACCACTTCATGATTGATCTCCACCCCACACCTGGCTGTTTCTCACCTGGGAGTCCTTGCTCACGTGTCCCGTCTGCTTGTAAGGTCCTCTCCTCCAATCACTCCCTCCTTTTCAGCTAACTTCCACACCCCACTAAATACTGAGACCAGAGGGAATCTCCTCTAGGAGGCTTCTCCTGATGCCCTCTCCTGAATCTCCACCCTGGCTGCACAAGGTACCTCCTTCCATTCTCCCATGACATTATTTTTAAGTTCTGTTGCTGCAGTTACCATTCAGTTCTATAAAAGGCTGCTTATGTCCATTTCACCAAATAGGTTCTAAATTCCCTCAAGACAGGAACCATCCTGGACACCGACGTGACAAGAGGAAAGGAACTGTCATGGCGTTTGTCCCTCTGCCATCGAGAGGGAGTCTTGTCAGCTGAGTTGATGAGGGGATGGGATATTTTGGGAGCAAGGCACTGGCTCCTGTAGCTTTCAATCCCTTTCTTCTCTCTTCCTACACTTCTGACTATAACTTGGGTCCTTGTGTTACCATGGTAACCAACAGTCCCAGAACACAGACTTCCGGCAGTTGGACTTTTAGCTACTGAGACTCGGGACCTGAAGGATTTCTCATGTCCCCAGTTTATGGCTCAGGAGTTGGCAGCACCCCTTTCACGTGGGCAGCCACCAGGGCAGAACATTACAGAGACTACAACAGGTGCATGCACGTGTGCATGTGTATTCCTACCCTCTCCCCCGGTTTCTACGGGACATCATAGAAAAAGTGCTATCAGATGGTGGAAGGATGTGCATCTAAATGGCCATAATCTTTCTGGGAAGCAACTTGGTATCAACTATTAGGAGCCTTTAATACATGTGTGGTCTTTGATCGATTAAACCCACCTATAAAAACATAAAGGGAGACACAAAGACTTATTAACAAGGGGTTTTACTGCAGGTGTATCTATTAAAGACAATAACTACCTAAGTCATTAATCAGAAAGTGGTTTACAGTGACAGAAGAGCCATATACACGTTTAACATAGGTTGTGCCATCAGTTCAGCCAGTTCAGTTGCCCAGTCGTGTCTGACTCTTGGCGACCCCATGGACTGCAGCATGCCAGGCCTCCCTGTCCATTACCAACTCCCAGAGCTTGCTCAAACTCATGTCTATCGAGTCTGTGATGCCATCCAATCATCCCATCCTCTGTCGTCCCCTTCTCCTACTGCCTTCAGTTTTTCCCAGCATCAGAGTCTTTTCCAATGAGTCAGTTCTTTGTATCAGGTGGCCAAAGTATTGGAGCTTCAGCTTCAGCATCAGTCCTTCCAATGAATATTCAGGACTGATTTCCTTTAGGATAGACTGGTTTGATCTCCTTGCAGTCCAATCTGCCTACAGTGCGGGAGACCTTGGTTCAACCCCTGGGTTGGGAAGATTCCCTGGAAAGGGGAAAGGCTACCCACTCCAGTATTCTGGCCTGGAAAATTCCATGGACTGTATAGTCCTCGGGGTCGCAAAGAATCGAACAGGACTGAGCAACTTTCACTTTCACTTTCAGGTTGTGCCATAAAATATAATAATCTCAGTTTCAACTAATGTGACTTTCATATCTACATATACACATGACTGTACATATATATATATATATATGTACACATATATATATTATTGTATACACATTAGTACATATAAATAAAAAGAAAAGATTATAAGGAAATCCACCAAAATGTTTTCACGATGATTATCATTATCTCTGGACAGGGGAATCACAAGCATATTTATTTTCATCTTCATACTTTTTTATATTTTTCAAATTTTACACCATGATCATTTTTCTTTTATGACACAAGTTTTTTCAACTGTAGTAATAGATGATATGAGGCGTCCAGTGAAGATGCTCAGTGGAGAGGGTTGTATAGAGCAGGTTTTTAAAGGGAGAGGGCTGCCTCCTTTGTTCTTCATTGGAGATTGTAAAACAGACGAACTTCTCTCAGAGTGGGATAGTTCCAAGTAGAAAAAAGAATGGATAATGTTACTGGGTAAGTACCATATTACCCTCCTCTTCTCCCCAGTCCCACTTAGATTTTCTCTTTTGAAGATCCCTGGGAGGAGGGAGACCTGAGATTTGAGCCTTCGAACTCCATGATGCACTCATTCTCCAGCTCTGAATCAAACCTGAGTCTCTCTGTGGGCTACTTCCCCTGTGAGGACATCTCCTCCTGTGAGAACACCCTCTCCTGTGAAGATTCATCTGCTGAAGGTCCTTCAGTCCACTTTGTCCCTCCTATCCAAGGGTCGTGGCGGACTGAAAACACAGGGAGGCTCCTAGCAAGACGAGACCAGACACAGGACGGCCCAGAAAAGTTCTGCAAACTCAGCATCACCCTGGCCTGGGATGTTGACGTGGCCTCTAACAATTCAGACTCGACTGCTAACTGTGACCTAAGTGGAGACAACAGAGACAAGCACCCCAAAGAGAAGACACAGATGACTCTCAGCAAACTGGACGGTCTTGTGCAAAAGCTTGAGAAATTTCTAGAGAACCAGAAAGATGACAAAGATGATGACTCTGTGTTCCCTGAATCTGCTCAGGAGGAAGACTCCCAGCTGCCTAGCAGCTCCCTTCCAGGTATGGCTCAGGTTAGTCATCAAGAACATGGTAGCTGTCAAGATTTGGCCAAATTCAACCCACTAGAACATGAAGATGTCATCCAGTTTCCACAGATTCATCCAAGGCGTCAGAACCAGGAGCTTGCTAAGGTGAGCAGAGAGGTGCCTCACAGGCAAGCACAGGACAGGCCTGGTGGAGGGTCCAGGTGGGAATGCATGGAGCATTACTCCCCACTATAGAAGGGACAGCATAGAGGTGAAGGCAAAATACCGAGGAGCCCTGAGAGAGAGAAGAGGGTAGGAATGTAAAGACAACAATTATGACGAAAATATGAGTGTGTGTGTATGTAAATATTAATGAGTACTGAAACTCAGCATATGCTGGGTTGTGTATTATCATTCAGTCATGTCTGACTCTTTGTGACCCCCATGGACTGTAGCCTGCCAGGCTCCTCTGTCCATGGGATTTTTCAGGTAAGAATACTAGAGTAGTGGGTAGCCATTCCCTTCTCCAGGGGATCTTCCTGACCCAGGGATCAAACCCAGGTCTCCTGCATTGCAGGCAGATTCTTTACCATCTGAGCCACCAGGGAAGCCAGATAAAGGATCTGAGCTCCCTAAATGGACAAATACTGACCTCACTGTCGCCCAGGTTGCACAATATCTAACACTCGTCTTCTTGGCAGATAATAAGCGAGGCAACTGGCAGCCAAGGGACAGATATTGCAGAGACCTCCTCAGTCTCATCAGGTCTACCAGAGAAGGAGGACACTCACTCCAGCACAGAAGCCCTCTCGTGTCTGAATTTCGGGTGCGTCTTCCGCTGGCTAAGGCACCAAGTCCTCCCCTCACTTTTGGGAAGACAGGATCCCAAGAAGGCCACTGAGCGCCCCCATGAACTGGCACAAAAGAAAAGATTCTCTCACAGAAGCAAGAGAATCCAACCTCAAGAATCCTTCGAATTAGGACACCCCATACCACCAGATTTTTAAACTTTTTGATAGTCCCTATTCTACAAGCCCCACAAGTTGTTCTTCCCAATAAACAAAATATATATTCTTTTAAAGAATTTACTTATTTATTTATTTATTTTTGGCTGCCCTGAGTCTTCATTGCTTTCCAAGGGCTTTGTATAGTTGTGGTGACTGGGGGCCTCTCACTGCGGTGGCTCCTCTTGTCTCAGAGCATGGCTCCAGGGCACACAGGCTTCAGGAACTGCTGCATGGGGGCTCAGTAGTTGTGATTCTTAGACTCTAAGGGCACAGTCTCAATAGCTGTGGCACACAGGCTTAGCTGCCCAGCAGCATGTGGGATCTTCCCAGGCCAGGGATCGAACCAATGTCCCTTGTATTGCAAGGTGGATTCTTAACCACTAGGCTACCAGGGAAGCCCTCCAGCTGACTTATTATTTAAGAGATAAAGTCATGTAAACACATGACTATAAAGGGTTATGGCAAGTAAGAGTATGCACATGGTCCATACTGAATACCAAATAACCAATTCAACACAGGTAGGTTGATTTTAAAAGGTTGCATATATGAGGTTCTTTGAGTCACAAATATGGTTAGTCTAAAATGGAGGATTTTACAAATTGGCACAGAGTTAAAGTGTGCAATCCTGGCAGGTTATACATGACAGACACTGGCAAGGATGTTGTCCCAGGAAAGAGTACTATGGGAATGAAGAAATCAAAGAATAGTGCGTTTTTAGCAATCTACACCCATGGTTACACCCTGAGTCTCTGCACAGCCGACTCCTCACTTTTATCTACCTCTGAGAAAATTTCCCATTCAACTAGCTCACCTGAATGCCCTCCTTCACCTTCAGCTGCTCCCTGACTTTACCAAGACTTTGAGTTCATTACCCCATGAATTTCATTCACTTCCTTCCAGGAGCAGACTTTGCCCCTCCTTCCCAAGCCACGGCACATCCACCACATCCACGGGCACTGACAACGACCACCCTTTTCTTTTCCCAGATCTTTTAATCTATGCTCTCCAAATTCCCCACAACAGTCTTCCTTCTCTCACAAGAGCCAACACACAAACACAGAAATTACCTTCTCCACTTTCTGGAGAATTCCCGCAATGCCTTCTCAAGTCCCCCGTGGCCTGAGGCACTCATCCTTAAAGACACTGCTCCAGGGTTGCTAAGAGGCCAAAAGTGATTCTTCCAGTTGACATGGTCAACTTTACTTAAGCTGTCCCCCAGTCCCCACCTTCACACCATGGCTGGTATGTTTCAGCTCTCTGGATATGACTGTTTTACCTACAGACTCTGACCTCTTGAAGACAAGTACCACGTTTTGGTTTTTACTGCAAGATCTTAACAGAGTCTGCTATAGAGTGATCTATCTCTATATAATCATTTTAAGGTCTGAATATATTCTATTTCTCTTTTTTCTCCTACATAATTTTTTTTAAAAATGAAATACAATAGCTTAGACTTGCTATTCCTTAAGTCAAAAAAGTCACTGGTCAGCAGGTTTAAGAGTAGGAAAAGAGGGTTGGGGGAGATAGGAAGAAGAGAAAATGGCAATCTGCAGAAGGTCAGGGGAGGTGGTGACCTACAGACTGAAAAAACTAAGGCCAGAGGAATTTAGCAACTATTATTAATTTGAAAATTTAATTCAACAAATATACATGGAGCCTTACTGTTGCTTTAGATGAGACACTAGAATACACCTAAAAGAAAGATGACAACTCCTACCCTCGTGGAACTTGTAACCAGTCTTATTGTCTGCTTAATTCTTTATTAAATAAGTCAACCTCTAAGAAAAACTCACCCCAAGTGAACTACTATAAGATTGCCCACATTAATCAGAAGCCCTGTTCATTTGTAAGATTTCCAACATATTAGTGTTTACTTTTCAGTGTTGTATAAACCTGTTTGACAAGTATGAACCCACCTCTATGACTCAATGTACTTTACAAGCCTTTATAATAAATATTCTTTATAAAAAATTGTAATTCCAAATACTCTTTGAGATTGTTCTGCTACATCTTAGAAAGTGATTCAAAGTGTTTAAAAACAGGAAATATTTCAGTACATCCTCATTTATTATAGTGTCAAATATGCTACGAAGCTCTCAGTTGCATGCCAAACTAGGACCAGGTTCTCTGCTCTGTGTTGTATCCAAGGGACTGGGGCTGGAGGAGACTACCACAAGGCCAGAGAACTGAGAGAAAATTTGGCATGGTCATGGAGAGACTCTTATGGTCATGGAGAGACTTTTATGGTCATGGAGAGACTCCAGCTCTGCAGAAACCTCAAGACTCCAGGAGAATGGCTTCGCTTGCCAGGCAATGTGCTAATCTAATTTCTTCAAGTGAACTGCTCAGTCTTGTGATAAAGTTCAGATGCTTGAATTAGCAAGCTTTTGCCTTATTCATATTCTAGACTCTGTAACAACACAGTAATACAATCCAGCATGCAGGGTGAGAAATTATCAAACAAATGTAAGGAGTATTCAGCTGTCTCCAAATATAGAATTAGGGTAAGTTAACGTAAATTTCACAGACCACCTCATGCCACACCAATTTCTCACTCAGCAAGATCTCAACAAGAGAAAAAAGTATGTGATCATACCATACCAGCAGAATAGAGGCAAATCACTTTTCCAAACTTCAAGAACATAACATGAAAATGCTCAAAAGGAGCAAGGGGTCCAAGGTCTACCTGATCACAAAAATAATGTCCAAAATCCTCTTACAAAACAATGAAAAGAAAAACAAATTAAATTATAAATGAATTCATAGAGTTCTGGTAATGACCCCAGTATTCAAGAATAGTTTTGTCTAGGCAGGAGGGATAGTTAACGAGCTTCAAAAACAGGTCTTTTCATCATGAACTGCAAGCAAGAGAACTGATACTGCATTCAGGGTACTCGCTAATCTCAAGATGGATGGGCAGGTTTTCAATTGCAATGTCCAGAGTCAATCTTTTCCTGCCTCCTCTTACTACCTCAACAAAGAGAACAACACTTTGCTTTCAAAAGTGAAATGAGATCCTCATCAGATAACACCAAGTCACTGAGTGAGCTGGTCATGAGCAGGGTAGGTATAAAAGCTTTAGGATAATTCTTGAAAGAATTCCAAGCCTAGATCAAGGGATCTCCCCTCCTAAACTATTTCTGTTTACTATCTACCTTTCACAGGAATTTCATGGTTGAGATGCCCATTTGATTTCAACTAACATGCCTTTACAAGAGAAGGCTATGGCACCCCACTCCAGTACTCTTGCATAGAAAATCCCACGGATGGAGGAGCCTGGTGGGCTGCAGTCCACGGGGTCACTAAGAGTCAGACACGACTGAGCGACTTCACTTTCACTTTTCACTTTCATGCATTGGAGAAGGATATGGCAACCCACTCCAGTGTTCTTGCCTAGAGAATCCCAGGGACGGGGGAGCCTGGTGGGCTGCCATCTATGGGGTCGCACAGAGTCGGACACGACTGAAGCAACTTAGCAGCAGCAGCAGCAGCAACATGCCTATTTATAAAGAACATTTTCAGACAGGAGGGCAGACATGAAATATCTTTTCAGATTGTGGCTGTTGAATGAAAATTCATCTCATTATTAATTGAATGCTCTCAGTCTAGAAGGAAATCAGAAAGGCAATTTGTTTTGTTGTTCTTCATCTGCACCAACAAAGATTTATTATTTTAAGGGCAAATCCCCCAAACTAAAAGACACACCTCTCTCCCTCTCTCTTTCCTAGAACTTTCTTCCTATGCATCCACTCACAAAATAAAACACTTCTGACACTGAAAATAATAATACATGTTTGCATAGTTGTTTCTGAGTTTCACTTTTGTCGGCTCCTCAGCCGCCTGTCTTTGGGGTCTAGATTTTTTCCAAACAGGGATGGGGGTAAAAAGGAGAAATTTTCTTTAGTAAAGTAACTTTCAAAAATTCAGTTAGCACCATATTGCAACCACCAACCTGGTCATTGATTCTCATAACGATCCAAGATGAATGTGAAAAACACTGGATGAATGACTGAGTGTGGGGAAACAAGATATGCACATGGTCCTGAAGAATTACCCCACAGATAACTTATTAAGGGGATTAGGTACCTGTACAATGAGAGGTCCAGTGAACACCAACTTAATCCAGGGATTAAATCTAGCCTAACCACTATCACATACTTTCTGAAGAGAAGCGGTATATTCTTCCTAGCACTGATGAATCTGAATCTGGTCATTAGGAAACCAACAGGCAGATCAACCCGGATTGAAAGACATACTTTGAGATAAACGTTTTAGACTTTTCAAACATGTTACTGTCATGAAACACAAAACAAGAAACAACAAAAAAGGGAGGGAGACAAGATAATTCAAAAAAGACAAAAAGAGGTCTGACAACCAGTTGCTATTTACCATCCTTATTGAATCCTCCAAATCTACAAAACTATGATAAAAGATATTTTTTAATCATTGGAGAAATCTGAATGGGGGCTGTATATTAAACACTTTCAAGCAATTCAGGAAAAAAATATAAAATAGAGAACGTGAAAACAAAATGGGAAAAAACATTAAAAAAAAAAAAACTCCAGTAAGTAGGGAATCCAGATCTCTGTTATTAAAGTTTCATATTTGCTGTGCCTGTGTGATGTGTTAGTTGCTCAGTCATGTCTGACTCTTTGCGACCCCATGGATTGTGGACCACCAGACTCCTCTCTCCATGGGATTCTCCAGACAAGAATACTGGAGTGGGTTTCCATTTCCTTCTCCAGAGGATCTTCCTGACCCAGGGATCGAACCCCAGGTCTCCTGCGTTACAGGCAGATTCTTTACCATCTGATTTATCAGTGATAGTAACATCTTAAAGGTGTATATATTTAAATCATTAATATTTTTCACTCTAAGCAAAACTTAGGTATTAGTCTGATTTCTCAAGTGATATAAACCAGGCAGTTCTTTAATGTGGATTCATTCATCTGGATACCTGCCTTTGAATTCACTACTGGCCACAAGGAATTCTCAATCTCATGGGTTAAAAAATATTCATCCCCTAAGTCCCTCTAACTGTAAAAAGACAAACTGGAACAGTTGAAAGAAGATTAGCATCTAGGCATTTTTCAAAAACATTTCAAATTTCAGGAGTTTATTTAGCTTTTTTAAGAATGATGTTTGCCCAATGGAGACCCAGGCTTTCTGCCTGCAAATTATCACAAATTTTGGGACTTCCCTGGCAGCCCACTGGTTAAGACTTCACCTTCCAAAGCTGGGGGTGTACATTCTATCCCTCGCTGGTGAGCTAAGATCCCACATGCCTCACGACCAAAAGACCAACATAAAGCAGAAGCAATATTGTAACAAATTCAATAAAGATTTTAAGAAATGGTCCACATCAAAAAAATCTTTTAAAAATTATCATAAATTTTAAGGTCTGGATAGCTCATGTTTACTCTCCAAAGAACTTTGTGAGCACTTTCCATGGTTCTCACAGATCAAGAAGAGCTTGTCACTTATAGTACTATAATAACAATTCCTACAAACTGTTGTGACATTTCATTTTGAGTGGTGCTATATTCTTCTGCTTCTTCCAATGTAAGAAGCAACATAAGCCTAAAGCCACCATTGAGCATCCTGAGGGACTTCTGAGAGCAAAGAGAGGGCTACCATAGTCTTTATTAATTAAACTTTTGTGCAACATACTTTTCACATGATTAAAGCTTTAGATGTTCTCTAAACAAATGCACACATTCATATATACTAAACACTTTGCAAACAATTGAGAAAGTTCAGACTCCCTAAATTCTACACATTCAGGTTCACAACCGAGTTCTTAAATAAAACTTGCTGGCTTCAAGTCCCAGGTCCACCACTTATTTGTGGTAGATCCTAGGAAAGTTACTTAAATTCTCTGGGCTTTCCATTTGATCTATAAAATGTGATACTAATAGTACTCATCTCAAAGTGCTGCAGTGAGGATTAAGTAAAAGTGCCTGACACCTAGTAAATGTTGACAAATTTTAGCAGCTGCTCTAGCCGTCTTATACATCTTTTGTTTTAAAACTCTGCAAGGCTCCTAACGACTACAGCATTAAGTCCAAGCAAACTGCCATTCCGCTTCTTTCCACCAGATTGTGATGTGCTTTCCCAGTCTTGGTTAACAATGCTCCTCCTCACCCCTGCCTTCCCTCCACTACTTGTCCCTGTATTTATCCCTGCTGTTGCTCCGGGTACTTTCCTGCCTCAGTGCCTTTGTTCACACTGTTCCCTCCCCTTGGAACCGCTCCCACATGCTCTTCCTTCAGTCTGCCCTGCCACCTACCTACTCCCAAATGCACCCTTTAAGGCTCACATTAAATCCAAGCTCTTCTGTGGAACTGAGCAGGTTGAAAATAAGTCTCACCTTTTCTTGTGCTACCATCACTACCTGCAGTAAGTGTACAATTTATCCTGTTTTACAGAAATGTGCTTCCACATCTTTCATCCCACTAAACAAAAGCCCCTGCGTCCTGCTTATCTTCTCAGGCGTCAGAGCCCCTGGCCCAGTTTCTAACACATAGTAGCTCCACGATGAATATTTGGAACATTTGAAATGGTTAATCTGCAGGAAATAATTGAAACAGATAATATCTGAAACTGAATGTCATTTCCGCACACATGAAATTTCACTTGCTCCTACTTTAATTAAGTCTAGTCCCTGGATGTTTATACTGGAGGCCGTGGAGTGTGGCCGAGTGTAGGTGTTTCCTGAGTGGAAAAGCTCAGTTCTGTAACAACAGACAGAGCTAGTTAACAAAAAGGCAGCCACAGCTTTTTACTCGCCTTAGTAGAAACTGAGGTCTAGCCTCTCCTTTTTATTTTAAAGATATTTCAAGCCTTTCTATTTCCTCTAGATCAGGGGTTCTCAACCTCTGGCCTGAGGACCGGTACCTCTCTTCAGATCAGCAGAAGCATTAGATTAGAAATAAAGTACACGATAAAAGTAATACACTTGAATCATCCCAAAACCACTCCTCACCCCACCCCCTGCTCCCTGGAAAAGTTCTCTTTCACCAAATCAGTCCCTGGTGTGAGAAAGTTGGGGACCACTGCTCTACATAATATTTAGATGCACTGACTCATTCAAATATGTTTATTAACATTAACATGTGAGTCTACTTAGGGAGAGATAGGTATCTTGCCAGACATAGCACAGGGGCTGTAATTTGAGCTAGGGCTGAAAGGAAGAGCTGGGTGAAGGAGCAGACAATACTCTGCAACGACTGTAAATCCTAAAGGGCATGGCTGGGTTCCAGTGATGGGTCCAGTTTAGCTTGAGCATGGGTGTAATGATAACCGACTGAAGTCTGAGGTAGAGGGATGGAGCCAGGTCACTAAACAGCTTTGAACTGGTTCTTAGGGGAGAATGGAGTTCTTGAAGCAGGAGACTGACATGATCAAATCCATGTCCTAGAAAGAAGTTTCTAATAACAGCAGTGTGGGAGTGAGGTTAAAGTGGAGAGAAGTTGTATCAGGAATATTAGAGAAAAAAATGCTGCCAGGCTAGCTCCACAGTGAGATGGAAGAAGAAGTCCAATGCAGTTCCAGCTCTTTTTTAGTAGTTTTCTCAAAATGGTTTGTCATACTCCTGTTCCATCCTCAGGCCCAGCTACAATGCCCTCCATGCTACACCAGATCCAAGACACTACTCTCTCTGATGGTTAATAAGCATTTACATGAGTTAATGAACACAATGGACAGGAAATTATCTAAGTTGAAATGATGCATTAGATTTCTATTGTGCCCTCAAGTACCCAGGCACCATGGAGCAGATTTCTCCTGGCTCTTTCGTTTATTTAGTATTCATTCACTTACTGAGGTCCCACTATGTATTGGTTATTATTACCCTTCAGGCCAGGGACAGGAGGATAAACAAGACGTTGTTCCTATTCTACAGGATGTTCAAAGTGCATCAGAGGCATTAACTGTCGTTTATATTCAACAAAAGAAGTCATTAATTAGCCTTCATTTTACTTGAAGCTGGGATTACCTGGTGGCTCAGATGGTAAAGAATCTGCCAGCAATACAAGAGACCTAGGTTCGACCCTTGAGTCGGGAATATCCCCTGAAGAAGGAAATGGCAACCCACTCCAGTATTCTTGCCTGGAGATTTCCATGGACAGAGGAGCCAGGTGAGCTACTGTCCATGGGGTAGCAGAGTTGGACATGACTGAGTGATTAACGCTTTCATTTTTTCACTTTTACATGAAGCTATTTAAAAAATGTGTTCTGGATATTGGTCATAGCACCAACTTGAAACACATTTTTACCTTGAATGACTGGTTTTCTACATGAGCTATAAAGCTGAGCTGAGGGAGATTCCTGCTACAATATCTGGGATTATTTGCTTATACTATACAGTAGATGTTTATGAATTTTCCCACTAGCTAAAATTTATTTGTAACCCCAAAACCATTATCAATGGTGTTTCTGCTGTTGTTCGTGGCCATACACAGACCAGCAAAAAATTTGAGTGCCCATGTGCACAATCCCAGCTGAGGTTGAACAAGGCCATGCCCTGCCTTCTTGTTTCAGCTCAGCTCTCCTACTACAAATAAGTGTCCCAGGGACTTCCCTGGCAGTTCAGTGATTAAGACTCCAGGCTTCCACCGAGGGGGACACAGGTTTGATCCCTGGGCAGGGCACTGGGATCCCACACACCACGTGGTGCGGCCAGGAAAAAATCAAGTAAGTGTCCTTTCCGTGGTCTATCCTGTGTCACGTCTCACACTCACATGCTTCTGGTTGGGGGTTTCAGTGTTTAAGACGGTTCCCAAGCACTTCAGCATGTCTAAGTGCAAGAAAAGCTGTGATGAGCCTGGTAGAGAAAATGCATATGTCAGATAAGCTTAGTTCAAGCATGAGTTACAGTGCTGTTCATCATGAGTTCAATGTTACTGTATCAACAACATGAAATAAGGTCCCTTTTAACAGAAACAAGGTTACGCATCGGTCACTTGGGAACATACTGTGACAGAAGCCCACAGGAACCTAAGCCTGTGTATCGCCTAGGAGCAATGGCTCAGTAAGCACTAATTCAGAGTTCTGGCAACTTTACAGAAAGAAACTACTACAAATAACAAGGATCAGCTGGATTTTCAGTGCAAAGAACCAGCCATAACACACTGATTTTTTTTTTTCCCAGTTCTACCTCCTGAGGATTGATTAAAACCACAAAGTGAGGAAGCAGAAATCACTTTCTGCCAAGTGAAAAAAGTCAAATATCACATAATCTCACTTATATGTTGAACCTAAAAGACAAACAAACAAAATGAAAACAGACTCAGAGATAAAGAGGATGAATGGCTGGCTGTCAGAGCAAGAAGGATGTGGAGGTGGGTGAAATCGGTAAAGGGGATTGAGAGGTAGAAACCTCCAGTTATATATCAAGTAAGTCTTGGAGATGTAACACACAGCATAAGGAATATGGGCAATAGTGTTATAACAACCTTGGGGACAGATGGTTCCCAGACTTATCACTGTGATCATTTCACTGTTGCTGTTGCTCAATTGCTCGGTTGTGTCTGATTCTTTGCAATCCCAGGGACTGCAGCACACCAGGCTTCCCCACCCTTCACTATCTCCCAGAGTTTGCCCAAGTTCATGTCCATTGGTCACTTCACAATATATGCACATGTCAAACCATCTTGTAAGTATATCTAAAACTAACATTGTTGTATGTCAACTGTATTTCAATTTTTTTTTTAATTTCAATTTTTTAAAAAGAAATGACAAAAAACAAAAAAAAGAAACCACCTTCTGGGTCTTATAACACTTCAGTAGAATTAGTTGGTTTTTTTCTGTCCCTGGAGAGTCACTCAGACACAGTCTTTCAAAGAAGGTCAAAGTAAATGGGTATTGGGGGCATTACCATTTTCTCTTGGGAGACATCTTATGCTTAAAGGCCTGATACTCCTTGAAGGCCATTTATTTTCTGCTTTATACAATACTTGGTTTTTTGAGAACCCCAATAATCTGAGTGAAAGCTCCCTGAAAGGAGTGGTCTGTGTCAGACCTCAGCTAAGATCAATTTAGACCCTGAAGAACCAAAAAGCCCACTTTTTTAATCAAATAATCATTCTTTAATTTATAAACATTTATAAACAGTAAGACCATTTAAGTTCCACCAAATTATGCAAAACTTTTCAGAATGCCCCAGAATCCCACATTTCCCTTGTAAAAGCTAATCTCAAAGCATGAAACAATTTCCCGACATGAGTATACTATACTAAGAAGCCAGACTCCCTGCTCCAGGGATTTCATGCCTTAGATCCAGAAGCATTAATGGAGAGTTCCATCCTGTCGTCTTGACTCTCTCCCAAGGTTGAGATAGTGTTTATCTGTTAAACAAAACAGTCATCCAAACAGATCTCTTGAAACGCTTCCAGGCAAGATGAGAGGCCAAGGCAAGGAGGAGGAACAGCTAATCAGAAACCAAGGGCAAGAAAAGCTGGGTCCAAAATAAATATAGTACAAAATGCCCAGAATAGCCCAGAAAGACAGCTGATGACCTTTTCTTTTAAAATCTCTTAATATCACAGTATCAAATGGCACAAGTACCCAAAGCCAAGCATAATTACTACTACGAAGGTAAGAAAATAAAGATGAACATACAAATAAGAAAAGATGATGATACAATAACAACTTGTGTTTTGAAATACAAACTTAAAACACAGACAACAAACACAATTATTGTACTGAACTTAGGAGTCAGTTATCAGCAAGTCATTACACCTCGGTTCAAGGTAATGGTCACAGGAAGCTGTCAAGGCTATTTCAAAGTCTGAAAGCAACCATAATATTTAAAAGGAGATAGAACACTTTCTTTTTGCCTGAAGACTAAACAGACCCTGCTACAATGGCTGTGAACTGCCACACCCCTAATTTAAGTCTCCTCTTGGTTGGGGCATCTCTGGGAGAGGCCAGCATTATGGCATGTAAGGAACACTGAACACAGCCTGAGGATCCAACTGCAGTTCTGTGATTCTGATGCACAAAGTCCTGTGCTTGTCATTGTTCAGTCCCTAAGTCATGCCTGACTCTTTGCAACCCCAGGGACTGCAGCATGCCAGACTTCCCAGTCCTTCACTATCTCCTGGAGCTTGCTCAAACTCATCCATTGAGTCAGTGATGCTGTCCAACCATCTCATTCTCTGCCGCACTCTTCTCCTTTTCCTTCAGGCTTTCCCAGAATCAGGGTCTTTTCCGACGAGTTGGCTCGTCACATCAGGTGGCCAAAGTATAGGAGCTCTAACTTCAGCACAAAGCCCTGAGCTATTGCTAAGTAATGGATTTAAGAATGACTGAAGACACTTATCTCACTTATTCACTCTCAAAGCAATGGAGACCCTGGCTAACTGAAATTCTGGTGCCAGAACCCAGGTTTCCCCAAAACATCACAATTTTATTTATTTTTGTTTTGTATTGGGGTACAGCCCATTAGCAATGTTGTTGTGATAGTTTCAGGTAACCAGCAAAGGGACTCAGCCAATACATAAACTTGTATCTATTCTCCCCCAAATTCCACTTCCATTCAGACTGCCACATAAAATTGAGCAGAGTTCCATGGTCCTTGTTGGTTATCCATTGAAAATATATCAGTGAAAATATCATAATTTTAAACCATAGATCCAGTAAAATAAGAGTCAGAACTCCCACCAACCCACTTCCTCCTTAAAACACTGATTAAACTACATACCTGAGTGCCATCATAGATGCTAGGGCCTTCTCGTTAACTGTGGATATGCATGGCAACTTACGAGAAACAGATACCACCACGCAGTTACAGAGCCTGTGCATGCACAACCCGCACACACATGCCCCCTACATATTGGTCATTTAAATAGTAAACATTTCCTTCCGTCAACAGTTACCCTCTTGCATATCTGGATTAAGGAGAGAAAAAGTCAAAGGCACTGACCACCAGTTTCCCAAGAGGTGATGGGGAAAGGAACAACCAAGAATAAAAAACAGATGACTATGACTTCAGCCAGTTGAGACAAGAACTTCGAGCAGCCCTTGAACTCTATCTACTCATGCTCACACTCAGGGATGCTTAAGGGATTCTAACAGCCCAACTAAATCTCCATTTGTTTGCCAAGGTGATCTTAGATACTTCATGAGAGAGGGAGAGATTACTAGAGGGAAGAAAAATGGAAAGGAAAAGCTTTCGTAAATTTAATGAATAAACTTATTTATGTATTATCTCAAGCTATGATGAATCAAAGAAGCACAAGACAAAACCACATATGTGACACATGACTCCAAACAAGATAGCCATCTCCAAGCAGTATTTTCAGAATGTTTAGTACAAATTGTCTAAAACAAGGAATATTTGGTCCAAAATACGTAGTCAGGAGCTAGAAAACTTCAAATCCCATGTAATAATTAAAGTGATAGAGACCTTCCCTGGTGGTCCAGAGGTTAAGAGTTCACCTGCCAATGCAGGGGACACAGATTTGATCCTTGGTCCAGGAGGATTCCACATGCCTTGGGGCAACCAAGCCCATGCACCACAACTCCCGAAGCCTGCACGCCTAGAGCCTGTGTTCCACAAGATAAGCCACTGCAATGAGAAGCCTGCACACCGCAATGCAGAGTAGCCCCCACTTGCCACAAGCAATGAAGACCCAGCAGAGGCAAAAGAAAAACAAATAAATAAAATGATAGAGACTGGAAGAAGGGTACAGACAGAGAGCACAAAAGGGGCAGTTCTTTGGGAAAGGACACTGTCTCAGTGGCTACAAATCGCCTCTTAGAAACCACTGCACGAGCATGTAGAATGATCCCATGGGAGGCCTGAGGAATGACCTGCACATTCCCACAGCCTTCCTCCGCCTGATGAAGAGGTCTTGATGAACCCCCACCTCATTCCTGTACTTGGTCTATTCAGCCTCAAGGCTGGTATAACCAGACAGCTTTCACCACCATCACCCGTGATTACATCAAAGAGACCAGGGTGTTGCCTGCACACTAGGCAAATGGTATTTCTTCTGTTTGCCAGTTGCCAGAACAACTAAATGGGTCAAAGCACAAATATTCCAAAGTTCTCAGTTTACTTTAAATATTTCCTATATGTCCTCCTGCATCAGCTATTAGCATACACCTGGGTGTACGGATATGAGAGTTGGACCATAAAGAAGGCTGAGTTCCCAAAAATTGATGCTTTCAAATTGTGGTGCTGGAGAACTCTTGAGAGTCGCTTGGGCTACAAGGAGATCAAACCAGTTAATCCTAAAGGAAATCAACCCTGAATATTCACTGGAAGGACGGATGCTGAAGCTGAAGCTCCAATACTTGCCCACCTGATGTGAAGAGCTGACTCATTGGAAAAGACCCTGATGCTGGGAAAGACTGAAGGCAGGAAAAGAAGGTGGTGAGAGAGGATGAGATGGTTGGATGACATCACACACTCAACAGATATGAGTTTGAGTAAACACCAGGAGATAGTGAAGGATAGGGGAGCCTCACATGCTGCAGTCCCCTGGGTCGCAAAGAGTCAGACACGACTTAGGGACTGAACAACAAGAACCCTTGGGTATAAGAAGACAGAGCTCAAAACCTAAAAGCAATTATTTTGCATATTACTTAAAACTAATAGTGATAACACTATTTAGGATTCTTATTTTACCAATTCAGTTGAATCCAGTATTTCATTTTAAACATCATTTTAAATATATAATTCCTTCAACATGGGGAACAACAAAACAAACTCAAATCTGTGACACAGCCAACTGTGAGACTGTAATGTGAGAACTGAGAACTTACATATATACATGAGATAAAGCCAACGCAGTTTCCATAAGCCAGTTATGCCACAGACAATGTCTTGAATATTTACTTATGTTGTTTAACATAAACATCCTTTCATGTATAAAGCAAGTGTATGAAAGCTGGTTAAAGTTAATGCCAGTGTGAAAGTGAATTTATATATATTCACATAACTTTACATCAATCACAACAGTCGGGTCGTTTGTTTTTTTACCTACAGTGGACATTAACTCTTTTGTGAACTTAGGTCATATCTTAAAACTGTTCCTTCCTCTACTATCGTTAAGTGCTAAAATCTGCTGTCATAAGACCTTCTGACTTGGGAAAACCCATGAAAGAATACAGCTTTTAGAAAAATAAAACTACACCCCAAACTAGATACTATTAAATTTAGAGATTCACAGAATCTTCCTTTGCCTCAAAGTCTAACTTTCTAATTTTACAAATAAGAAAACTGAGACCCAGGATTAACGCTATACCTGAAGTCCCACAGATCATCTGTAGAGACGTCAGAACTAGAATTTCAG
This sequence comes from Cervus canadensis, assembly GCF_019320065.1. Classification (NCBI taxonomy): domain Eukaryota; kingdom Metazoa; phylum Chordata; class Mammalia; order Artiodactyla; family Cervidae; genus Cervus; species Cervus canadensis. The sequence continues at coordinate 36,292,250 of NC_057406.1, read as the reverse complement.
AGTCTTGGGTCAAATGTTGTCTTAGACTCAACTCACTCTAAAAGTTTCCTTCATAGAACAAATATTCATTTGTGAGGTCATAATCTAACCGAGGGCAAAATTATGCTTAATCTACAACAGATGCCCCAATAGTTAGTCCAGAATTTACCAACAGGTGGAAAGATGTCACTAGCTACAGTCAGTTGGAATGGACACCCTATACCAGCTGCAGTCTGTAGGGAATCACCCACAGAGCCTCTCACTAAACCTCTCTGCTACATACATACACTTGTTTGCAAAATGCCTGATATAGTTGAGAGTGAAATAAATGAAATCATGACTTCCCTTTGTGCAAAATGACCCAGCTCTCTTGTGAATCTTAGCTCGTCTGGTCTCTTCTTGAAACAACCAAGTAAAGCAGTTGCAACAACCAGAAGTGTCTTTACTGACTCACGCTGGGGAAGGACCTGCCAAGGACACAGACAAATGTTTCCCTTCAGCTTTCCTCTGAGTTTCAGTTTAAGGCGAGGCAAGTCGGAAAATATTTTTGTTAGTGTTCATCACACTTTTAAAAAAAACTATGTTAATCTCATACTTTAAGAAAATAATCTGAAAGCTTCTACCAAGTATCCGATGCAGTCAAACACATAATATCAGTCACAGTAAAAATCAGAAAAATAATAAGAATAGTGGCTATCATTTTTAGTGCCAGTGCAAAGCACCCAGCAGCACACTCCTGGCACTATGGAAGTACCCTGTCACAGGAAACCTACAAGCTGGGTGTGTCAGTATCCCCATTTTACAGATCAGGAAGCTGGTGGGAAAGATTACAGGGAGAAAGTGAAGCTGTGATCTGACCCAGAACAGTCTCTTGGCAAAGCCCACATGCTCACATTCTGTATTTGCTTGAAAAATACATTTGTTTGATAATTTCATTAAGTTTATTCTTGACTCAAGATTCATACTTTAGGGGCTGGTTTTTCAAAGCTTCCTTAAAACAGGAGTTAGACTTAACAAGGGCTTCCCTTGTGGCTCAGACAGTAAAGAATCTGCCTGCAATGCAGGAGACCCAGGTTCAATCCCTGGGTCAGGAAGATTCCCTGGAGAAAGGAGTGGCTACTCACTTCGGTATTCTTGCCTGGAGAATCCCATGAACAGAGGAGCCTGGTGGACTTAAGTCCATGAGGTCGCAAAGAGTCAGACACAACTGAGAGACCAACAGTTTCATCAGACTTAATAAATTTGTCTAAAAATGCTTTGAGAGCTCCTCCCTGCCTGCTGAAATCAATTTTTACTTCTCTGTTCATTTCCTAGACTCTTCAGGTCTCGTAAGCTGGCTCTTCCTCTGGGTTATCACTTTTACAGATTTCTTGATCTGGCGGGTAACATATCCTAACCATTTCTAGGATAGCCCAGACACATTTGTCTTCTGGATCTATCTTCTCTCCTCTGTAGTCCCTTCCTGAAACGAATCAAAGCCCTCATCTGCCAGGAGAGCAAACCTTACCACATCACCCACTTACCATAGAGGGCTTCTGCCCAGCCACACCTTCAAGAGGAATCCACATTCCGACCAGCAATGTTCAGAACATCATGCTGAAGCAGACAAATCACCTGCCTTCCTAAAATCCACTTGTCTGCTTTCAAAGACGCTTACCTCAACATTACTCCACAGGGCTGCTGAATTCAAATTACTTAAATTTAGTCCCTGGCCAAAACAAAATCATCACCAAAAGAAGTGCACAAAAACATCCCCTGGAGCACTATCTGTAATACATCCAAACTGGAAACTACCGAAATGGCCAGCAACTATAAAATACATGTACAACTGAATACCATGACAGTTAAGGAGAATGAAATAAATTAACTATATACAATATCATACAGGAATTTCAAAAACATAATAAGCAAAATAAGCCAGACACAAAAGAATATAAACTATATGATTCTATTTATATAAATGATAAAAACAGGCAAAATTGTATCAATGGCATTAGAAATCAGGAAACTGGTTACTCATGGGAGCATTAGGGGAGGAGAGTTGGAGGGGCTGTTAATTTTCTGTTTGCTTGCACTGGTTACACAGATGTGTGCACTTTGTAACAATCATTCCATCAAGCCATCCACTTACAATTTGTGTACTTTGTTCTGTGTATAAGATACTTCAATAAAAAGCCTATTGAAAGAGACCCTGGAGAACATCTGGTCTGCTCTCCTTAACAGGCATACTAGTAACTGTCTCCTGTAGGTGTTAAGTATCCCAAAGACACACAGAAATTCATGGAAAGGTCAGTCTAGACATTAGATCTCTTAACTCCCCCTCCAGATACCAAAAGTACCTCTCAAACTTGCGAAGATGTTTCTCTAACTTCCTTTCTTGTTGTGACTACAGCCAAGGTTTAGAAGAATCAGGACTACATTCCTATGAAGAACACAACCCAGAAGGTTCCAACCTCCAACAACAACTGAGCCAGGATGAGGATGTCAACATTATTTAGAAAATGGCAAATGAGACAAGTCAGACAGCATGGTGTTCACTCCAGGTTCCTCCCCTTCCTAGCTGTGTGATCGTCTGTAGCCTCCTCACCTCTCTCTGAACCTCAGTATGCTCACCTGGATCACCAGCACTAAAATACGGGCTCCTACTTTGCAAGGCTGCCGCAAGTGTAGCACAAGATGATGGTGTCAGAGCAGTGCCTGGCACATGACAAGCACTCAGAAAAAGCATTTGCTGAATGAATATTGATTGAATTCAATCAGTCGAGTGCTTGTCTTTTAACAGAAGTTCAATACATAGCTAAGTATCACTGCTGTTACAGAGAAAAAGAAACAAGGAGGAAAGGATGAATAAGCTTATATTGGAAACACCTCACTGCTCTAAGTCTATGGGGTTATTAACAGGTTGACCGAAAACTTCACAAAACAACTTCTGATCACTAGCTGAGGACATCAGGCGCCCAGAAAAGCAGCCCATTGTCTTCGAAAGGAGGTAACAGGTTGACCAACAATTCTCACTGGCTTACATGGTGCGCTAAAAGAACCTATAGGGTAAGGAGCAACAAAAGGCTTGAGAAAAGGGCGGTGCTTCTTTTGTGCTACCAGGTCTACTTTCCCTCTTGACGCCAAAGAAAGATTTGCTCACTGACTGTCGCAATATGTCTAAGTTCGACAACCACCTGTGTTAGTCATATTACTTTTAGAATTTAAAAAATTGTAAGGAAAGGAATGGGTCATGAATTATCATATTCTTTATAAGCAGACTATGCAGACAAGCAGCTTTACTACTGGGAAAAAAATTTACATACTGAGTGTACAGAAAGGTAATTGCAGGCTATGAAGATGACACAAATGAATAATAGTGAGGAGAGAGTTTACTTACATTTTAAAAAACAAGTTTAATAGTGAATTTTTTTTTCTTCAGCTCTTCAGATCTTCCATGTACTTATTAGCAATCTGATCCATGAAGCTCTTTTATACTGAAAAGAAACAAATATAAAGGAGATAAATTAAAACCAACTTCAAATTGTGACACACCATAAAAAAGACCCTATAGATGGGGAATTATTATATAAGCAAAGAACATCAAACTAGATAACATGTGTGCAATTAAAAAAAACAGTAAAATGTGGGACTTCCCTAGTGGTCCAGTGTCTAAGACTCTGTATTCCCAATGCAGGGGATCTGGGTTTGATCCCTGATCACAGAACTAGATCCCACATGCTGCAACTGAAGATCGTTCATGCCACTATGGAGATCAAAGAATCCATATGCCACAACTAAAACCCAGTGCAATTAAACAGATTCATTTTTAATTAAATAAAAATTAAAAATGAATAAGAACAATAAAATGTGTTAAGGACCAACAGATTTAACTAATTTCCTTCCACCTATCCTTCCACTGTTACTTCCTCTCCCATCCTTTTCTTCCTTCCCCCCTTCCAGCATTCATTCTTCCTTACTTCCTCAGTTACTGGCCACAACTTCATATATTCCTTGAAACCTGAATTTCAGCAGAAAACTACCATCATTAATTTTTTTTTCCATCATTAATTTTTATACCACAAAGTACCTGGAATAGGTTAGGTGCCTTATGTTTCCTGAGTAAATGAATTAATCATAGTTCACCAATGCTTACTTGTTAAGGTTTAAAAAAAGGAAGAAACTTATTATTTTCTTATCCAACAAGAATAATACATAAACAGTATGTAGAAACATATACACTGTTTTTAAGACTTGTGATTCTGATTCCCATATTTCTTTTAAATAGCATATACTTAGAAAAAAATTCCCAGTACTATATTATTGGGCATGAATATCCTCACCATTACAGTAGTATCATATATTCTGGTCATGAAGGAATAGTGACGAATAGTAAATGTCCCAATATCTCATAACTACTTCCACCCGAATGAGAAAGTTGAGCGTCTCCATGTCAAATGCTAGAGGCATGATCTCACACGTGCTTTTCAAATGTACATATGATCAGGACCAGTTCTAGACAAAACTGTGAAGTAGGAGTTTAGCTGCTTCCTTCTCTCCGTTCTTCTGAGGAGCCAGTGACCTCACATGCTTAATTAAGCAGAGAAGCAATGGGATCAGCTCAAAGATTCCAACAACTTAATGGACATGGACCTTGAGAACATTTTCATCACACAAACAAACAAAGAAAGAGCTTCAGAAGAGGCCGGTGCTTAACACCGAAATAAAACGCAATGGAATTTAGGCATGAATGGTGGATGGAGGCGGTCTTGAAGGAATTTCTCAGCTCAGGTAAGCTTCTGTCCATTCAACCTCCCCAAAAGCTGACTTCATATATGACCCACACATATATGACCACACATACATACCAATCCAGGTAAATTTTAAGCAATTAATGAGACATACATAAGCAAACCTGATTTTAAGGCTACTGTGTACTCCAAAAGTGAACAGGACTCTTCATCAGCAGTTTTTAAAGTGAGTGTCTGGGAACCCTATCCAACAGGTGTTTCTAAGAACAGAGGCGGAGATGAATAGATGTGTGGTAGCGGGCAGAGTAACTGCACTTTTATCTGTTTTATACTTTGATCCAAGATTTAAGTTGGAGAATTGGTTCCTTGAGTTGCTTACAGAAGGATTCAAACTAAGCAGGGATTGCACTAAAAGCTAGGGCAGAAATCCCAATGAGCTCGTAACACTGCTGATCTAGAAGCATAATCACACCAAATCCCAACCACCATCTCTAACAGAGCCCCTTATGGGGAAATGTGGGTTCCAGCCTGGGTCCCAGAGCACAGGTCAGCCTGTGTCTGAGCCAACAGGAGCCAGGCCTGCCCTTCCTTCCCACCCAGTGCCCTGACCAAAGAGCAGAATGAGGGCACGAAGCCAGGCTGGGGCGGACTCGTGGATATTGCAGAGGCAGGGAGACCGGTGGTGGAGGGGGGTCCATGTACCTTACATGTACAAGGTTTAGATGCTTTACATGTCAAGACTACCTGAACAGGAATAAAAAAGGAGAAACAATAGTGAAACAATTTAAGGAGAAGAAAAAGACATAGCTATGTTCTATAAGACTCACCTCGAAGTCACATATAAAATTAGAAAATGATTTTTTTAAGAGAGTATTATAAGAAAGTGCTGCCTGAACTTGCTCCAGAGGAATTCATGTTAACTATTAATAAGAAGCACTGGGAACATTCAAGCCTTCCCTCAGCACAGAACTCTGATTATTGGCCCAACCTGGACTGAATACACAATAACATTTATAAACATGAACTATGAGATTTTTTTGAGTTTCCATCGTGAGCCTTGTTTAAGTAAGTCAAAGATACCCTTTGTGATGCAGTTTTGATCAAATTCAGAGACTTTAGTCATTTCCTCAGAAACAGAGGTAACTATAAATACAAACTAACCAACACAGTCAGCCGCTTACAAAGAGGCTGACTGACAAGTTTAATTTAAAAACAAGAACACATTATTAAACTGAAAAGTTAAGCCATCAAAAAATCGAAACCCATGCAAACTACATTCCTAGCAGAAAAACCCTTAGTGTAATGACAAGGATAATTACAAACAACTTTTTATATGACTCACAAACCTTTCCTTTTCAGAGATAACAAAAAAACAAAAAAAGCAAAACCCAGTATATTTGCATCCATTTAATAGCACAAACCCTCAACATCCTGCCCAAATCTCAGATTTCAAATACCAAGAAAATTCTCCAAACCACTAAATAAATGACTTCTGTATATCCCTTTGAGATGGAAAACACATTTATCACTACTGCTTATCTTCTAAATCCCTTTGATCTTGTAAAGCATGACCATCACAGCAGAAAGTAACATGTCAGACTGATAACTGTTAGGAAGGGAAGTGAAAGTGTGAAAGTCGCTCAGTCATCTTCGACTCTTTGCGACCCCATGGACTGTATGGTCCATGGAATTCTCCAGGAGTTAGGAAGGGAAGTTACTGCTTATTATAATAATGCCATATTTCATACTTTAAATGGAATTTGAAGCTCTATTCACGTTAGACAAGCATCTAAAGCAGGAGTATGTATGCAGGGCAATGTGGTCTGCCACCTGTTTTTATAAAATTTTACTGGAACACAGTCAAGCCCATTAATTCACATATTGTCTATGGCTGCTTTTGCAGAACACAATGACAGTGTTGAGGAGATGCAACAGAGACAGTAAAGTCTACAGAGTATAAAATATTTGCTATCTGATCTGGCCTTTTGAGCAAAAGTTTCCTGACCTTTGGTCTAGGAAACAGCTATTTCTGTGGACTAAATCTTGAAACAAGAAACACTAATCCTAGAATGGGGCTTCCCAGCTGGTTCAGATGGTAAAGAGTCTGCTTGCAATGCAGGGGACCAGGGTTCAATCACTGGGTCGAACACATCACAGAGGATCAGTTCTATCAGTTCGATCACGGGGTCGAACTCCATCACAGAGGAGACTGGCAGGCTACAGTCCATGGGGCTGCAAAGAGTTGGACACAACTGAGTGGCTAAACAACAACAACCTAGTGTAGTAATCTTGTTGGGTAACTTCACCTTTAGCTGCTTTCCCTCATTTACAACACAATAAGAAGTCATATGTATTGATAACTTGTGTACCAGATACTATTCTAACAACTTTACTTTTAGTAAATGAACAATGAATTCATTCATTTAATTCTGGCAAAGACAAAGAGAAGCAAATTATTATCCCCATCAAACAGATGAGGAAATTGAAGGAGAGGGGTTAAATAACTTACAAAAGATCACATTGCTGTTAAGTGGAGAAATTGGGATCACAACTCAGGCAACGTGGGTCCTGAGCTGGTATAATTAATCTCTGTGCTGTACTGATAATAATTTTAATTTCATCAAAGTCACAAACAATAAAAGGAAATCTCAAATAGTTTGTTAGTTAGAAATATTAGGCGAGTACAATGAAGTATACCCTGTATGGTTTAGGCTAAGATACCTAAAATAACAATATAAATGCACAGCCATAGACACTTAAAGACCTTTCTGATTTGCTAGCCTTGGCATACTGGGAATATAAAAGTTACAATACTCTTTATTTTGTACCATGAGTAATGAAGGAATCAAATAAACTGACCAATGTCTATCTTTCCCTTGGTGAATAAGGCCTCTCCAGGTAGTTCAGGCCCTTTAGAAAGCCTTCAGGATAAAAACTTAGCAGAGGGATCCTAGGGCTTCCCCGGTGGCTCAAACAGTAAAGAATCTGCCTGCCAATGCAGAAGACCCGGGTTTGAACTCCTGGGTCCAGAAGATGCCCTGGCAAAGGAAATGGCAACCCACTCCAATATTCTTGGCCTGGAAAATTCCAAGGACAGAGGTGCCTGGTGGGTTACAGTCCATGGGGTTCCAGAGAGCTGGACACGACTGAGTGACTAACACTTTCACTTTCAGAGGGGATCCTAAATCTTCCAAATTTGTTCCCATCCCATCTTATCCTCCACCTCTTTTCCATTTGGGAAAAGGCTGAGGGGGCGTTAGCAGGAACTTTGGTATGACTACTTTTCACAGTGGCAGCAAGACAGCGCTATCCAGATATCCACCATCACATGACTCAGGAAGACGTCCGTCCCCTTAAGGAGTTATCTACCACTTTCAGAAAATCTCCAGGAAGTCTAGGGGAAATGTGTCACCTAAAATGTGACCCAGTGCTCTTTTGTACTGAATGATAGGTTGACATGATCCAAATAAAATAAGGGGAAAACATACTGCTAAATTACTCATCATCAATTTCACACTTAGAGATGGTCTTCGTCATCTTCTTAATCAAGCTAGTTTTTGAATGGTTCCCACATCTGCAGAGGAAAGTCCAAATCCTCATTTTATCCCTTACCTACTCTTCCAATCTCACGCTGTGTTTGGTCTTTCGTGTAACCTGGACGGTCTTTTCTTTCTCTTTCATGTCAACTCCTGCTTCATCCTACCGACTCCTGCATCTGAGGCAATACTCACGTCACACTACCCTTTTTTCTCTTCTACTGCCAACTCGCACATCCAGCGTTCAGGCCAAATCTCTGTACTAAATATTACGGGATATAATTTGTATTTCCCATGAAGGTTGGATCTTCACAATCCAGGAGGGGAAACAAGTACATAAAGACTAAACTAAAGCTGTATATTAAAGGGTCAAAGTGGTACAGGATTCAGATCAGGCGATCTGAAAAGACTTTGGGGGGAGGCCATCACTGTGAGGACCTTGAAGGAAGCGTTGTTGTTCAGTTGCTCAGTTGTGTCCGACTCTGCAACCCCATGGACAGCGGCATGTCAGTCTTCTCTGTCCTTCAGTCTCTCCTGGAGTTTGCTCAAACTCATGTCCATTGGATTGATGATGCCATCCAACGATCTTCATCCTGTGTCACCCCCTTCTCCTCCTGCCTTCAATCTTTCCCAGCATCAGTGTCTTTTCCTGATGTAGGAAAAGTAGGCTCTTTGCATCAAAGTGGCCAAATTATTGGAGCTTCAGCTTCAGTCCTTCATTACAGACTGGCTGAATATATAAAGTTGTAGGGGTCACCATACAGGATAAAGCTTTACATCATAAACTTTAAAGTCAGATAGTCCTAGGTCCAAAATCCTGACTCCCTTTGACCAGAAATAGGGTGTGTAGGAATTACAACCAAATAAATCAGGTGGATGCCTAACCATGCTCAAAATCGTATTTGTAACCAGTCCTCACATCTTGTTCAAACAATAAAGGCTTTCATATTATGCCCCCACGTCGTCTTCCCATCTCTCACTGCCAACAGCATTTCATGTTTCAACCCATGCATTCATTTGAGCATCTAATGACACATTGATTTCCACTGTTTATATATCCCTGAAGTATGTTTTGCCTCCTCAGTAAGACTTTGCTGTCAAAGAAGACCCTTGGCATTTTCAAATTTTAGGTGCAAGGTTCCTGATGAGTAAGGTTAGTTGAGCTGAGAAGCAAATGTAAATTACAAACTTGGGCTGTTTGGCTAGTTACATGGGGCCCAGCCAACCATAAACATCTGTACTCCAGCATGGTTTTGTTTCCAGTCTATCCAGTAACTCAGATGAACAAACTGAAAACATTTCTTTGTGGGATGGTCAAAAAGCTCATGGCTTAGGGCTGCTAACAGAAGTAAAGATCAACTGAAGCAGTACAACAAAGTGATGACTCTTGGCCAAAAAATAAACAGATATTAAAGAGCTAAAGAAATTATATGTGATAGTTGATTCACAAATCTGAAGTTGGACAGAGAGCTTCAAACTAATCTTTTCAGTGTTAAAAAGATTAAGTGTACAGTTTTTTGTGCCTTCTCACAGTAGGAGCACTATGCTGTAAATACCAGGTGAATGAATAATCTGATAATCTCTGAGGTCCCAAAGTCCTCAATGAACTCACTTTCCATGCCAAAATCAAATTTAATATAGTCAAATTTCCCTTGAGGTTCTAAAACTGTAGCAGTCACAGTGTCTACTGACATGTTACATCAAATATAGGTCACATGTTTTTAAATTAACATGTTGCTTCACAATCATATTTGTAGTGTTTAGTAATGGCTTGCTGTTTATCTAATTCTAAAGTTTTATGCCCAGCTTTTCCAATATTGGCAAATTATTTTTTTATTTCCCACAGAAAGATTCTAATTCAAAGATTCTAAGCAATTCTGGAATTCAAAAGTTGTTATTCTTTGAACACTTTTACTGAACTGATTGAAGTGATGAAAGTCCACCATGAAATTTTATATAAAAAGAAATCTATGTACAATTGCATGTGTTATGAGACAGGGGGTGGGGATGAGAGAATGAACATAGCTCAGCTTCCAAACACACCAATTTTCCTTTGTGACAAATATTTAAACTTCATTTTTTAAATAACAAATATCATGGGCCACAGCAAAAATCTTATATAACATATTAAAACTCCATATGAAAAACATTATGAACTACAAGGTAAAATGTACCTAATGTATTTAAACAGTGGGTTCCAATTCAATTGGGGGCAAGAATTTTAGAGTAGATGTTCCCATTATTTGCACAATTCTTTTATTTTTAAATTAATTAATTTATTCTAATTGGAGGCTAATTATTGACAATATTGTGTTGCTTTTTGCCACATGTCAACATGAATCAGCCATGGGTGTACATGTGTCCCCCCCATCCTGAACCCCCTTCCCACATCCCTCCTCACCCCATTCCCCTGGGTTGTCCCAGAGCACCAGCTTTGAGCGCCCTGCTTCATGCGTTGAACTTGCACTGGTCATCTATTTTACATATGCTAATACACATGTTTCAATGCTATTCTCTCAAATCATCCCATCCTTGCCTTCTTCACACAGTCCAAAAGTCTGTTCTTTACACCTGTGTCTCTTTTTCTCTCTTGCATATAGGGTCATCGTTACCATCTTTCTAAATTTCATATATATGCGTTAATATACTGTATTGGTGTTTCTCTTTCTGACTTACTTCCCTCTGTATAATAGGCTCCAGTTTCATCCACCTCATTAGAACTGACTCAAAAGCATTCTTTTTAACAGCTGAATAATATGTACCACAACTTCCTTGCCCATTTGTCTGTCGATGGACATCTAGGATGCTCCCATGTCCTAGGTATTGTAAACAGTGCTGCGATGAACACTGGTGTAGTACATGTGTGTCTTTCAATTCTGGTTTCCTCGGTGTGTATGCCCAGCAGTGGGATTGCTGGGTCGTATGGCAGTTCTATTTCCAGTTTTTTAAAAAATCTCCACACTGTTCTCCATAGTGGCTATGCTAGTTTGCATTCCCACCAACAGTATAAGAGGGTTCCCATTACTCCACACCCTCTCCAGCATTTATTGTTTGTAGACTTTTTGATGGCAGCCATTCTGACCGGTGTGAGATGGTACCTCATTGTGGTTCTGATATGCATTTCTCTGATAATGAGTGATGTTGAGCATCTTTTCCTGTGGCTTCTTTGGAAAAATGTCTGTTTAGTTCTTTGGCCCACTTTTTGATTGGGTCATTTATTTTTCTGGCATTGAACTACATGACCTTCTTGTCTATTTCAGAGATTAATTCTTTGTCAGTTGTTTCATTTGCTATTATTTTCTCCCATTCTGAAGGCTGTCTTTTCACCTTACTTTTAATTTCTTTCATTGTATTTGCACACTTCTTGAAGCAGAGGGGTAGTCTGGTAGAAATCAGACTGCTGACTATAGTCAGTCATGTCTTCAGATGGAAAATATTTTATAAATATTCTGAAATATGTTCTTTTTCAAAAATGTAGGAAAACTATACTACCCCTACAACTCTGGCCTCCATACTCAAGAAATCCTGGAGAATCAAGTCCTTCCACTTCTATCTTTATTTAATGTCTTACTGCAAATATCACTCAAAAAAATATGAAGTCAAACCACCTCTATCCCATCACATTCTGAAAGAGCATTCTGAACCAGTGTTAAATGTATATAGTGATTGTTCGAATAAAAACAATAACCAGCTCAGTGATATATAACACTTTATCACACCAATAGAACTCTGTGAACCAACATACCCCAGTGAGGTAATTATAGCTCTAAAAAGCGGGTTGGCCCATTATGAACTCTATCATTGCTGACCCAGCAGTAGGGGCTCTTCCCATTAAACTGCCCCACAAGGAATATTGTGTTTGCTTTACCAGACTAGGACCATGATCGCTGCATCATCTGTTTTTAGAAAGAAATGGATTGGTGGCTTCACTGACCTACTCCCTGAGAATTACACTCCTGAAACATAAGTTACTGAATATATATATATATTCTCCAATTTCTCCATCTCTTTTTTTTGGTTGCTCTTTCTCAAGCCTTTATCAAGTAGAGTAGAGAAAAGCTTTTGTATACATACATATATATAAATATGTATAACATGTATTTTAGAAATCTTATGAATTTTTGCCTAAGAAAATTATGACATTTTGATTCCATTTATTTGGTTTAGTATGAATAGAATGCTAATTTCTAATTAAAAACAGATATGCAGCAAGCAATAAAAATTTACTGTATAGCACAGGAAATATAGTCAATATTTCATAATAACCTATGATGGAAAATAATTTCAAAAATAATATGTGTATCTGTATAACTGAATCACCTTTCTGTGCACCTGAAACACTGTAAATCAACTATACTTCAATAAAATATATATATTAAATATATACATAATTTAAAAATTCAAAGTTGATAGAGAAATCAAAAGCTTTTCAGACACGTGGAAGTTTGGAGCATTCAGTACCACTAAACCAGCTTTACAACCAGTGTTAAAAGAGCTTATATAGTCAGGAAATACAAGAGGAGAAAAACACCTACCAAAACAAACCCCAGACAATTAAGAAAATGGCAATAGGAACAGATATATCAATATAATATTACTTTAAATGTAAGTGGATTAAATGCTCCAACCAAAAGACACAGACTGGCTGAATGGATACAAAAACAAGACCCATATATATGCTGTCTTCAAGAAACCCACTTCAGACCTAAAGACTGAAAGTGAGAGGATGGAAAAATATATTCCATGCAAATGAGAAGCAAAAGAAAGCTGGAGTATTATCCTTGTATCAGACAAGGTAGACCTTAAAATAAAGAATATTACAAGAGATAAGGCAGGACACTACGTAACGATCAAGGGATCAATCCAAGAGGAAGACATGACGATTGTGAATATCTATGCACCCAACATAGGAGCACCTCAGTACATAAGACAAACACGAACAGACATAAAAGGAGAAATTGACAGTAACACAATAATAGTAGGAGACGATAACACCCTGCTCACACCAATGGACAGATCATCAAGACAGAAAATTAATAAGGAAACACAAGTCTTAAATGATACATTAGACAAGATGGATCTCATTGATATCTTCAGGACATTCCATCCAAATGCAAAAGAATACACCTTCTTCTCAAGTGTACATGGAACATTCTCCAGGATAAACCATATCTTGGGTCACAAATCAAATCTCAGTAAATTTAAGAAAATTGAAGTTGTATCAAGCATCTTTTCCGACCACAACACTATGAGACTAGATATCAATTACAAGGAAAAAACTAAAAAACACAAACACATGGAGATTAAATTATACATTTCTAAATAATGAACAGGTTATTGAAGAAATCAAAAGGGAAATCATAAAATTCCTAGAAACAAATGACAATGAAAACATGATAACTCAAAACCTATGGAATGTAGCAAAAGCAGTTCTAAGAGGGAAGTTTATAGCGATAACAGTCCTACCTCAAGAAACAAACAAAAAAAAAACATCATATAGACAACATAACTTTCCACCTAAAACAACTGGAAAAAGAAAAAAAAAATTAGCAGAAGGAAAGAAATCATAAAGAGCTGAGCAGAAATAAATGAAAAAGAAATGAAAGAAAAAATAGTAAAGATTAATAAAACTAAAAGCTGGTTCTTTGAGAAGATAGACATTGACAAACCTTTAGCCAGACACATCAAGAAAAAGAGAAAAATCAAATCAAAATTAGAAATGAAAAAGGAGAGGTGACAACAGACAATGCAGAAATACAAAGGATTAGAAAAGACTATTATGAACAATTATCTGGCAATAAAATGGATAACCCGGAAGAAAAGGATAGATTCTTAGAAAAAGTTCAACCTTCTAAGACTGAACCAGGAAGAAATAGAAATTAATGAACATCCCAATTACAAGCACTGAAATCAAAGCTGTGATCAAAAATCTCCCAAAAAACAAAAGCCCAGAACCAGAAGGCTTCACAAGAGGCTTCTACCAAACATTTAAAGAGCTAATGCCTATCCTTCCAAAACTTGTTCAAAAAATTGCAGAGGAAGGAATACTTCCAAACTCATTCTATGAGGCCACCATCACCCTGATACCAAAACCAGACAAAGACAACACAAAAAAAAGAAATCTACAGGCCAGTATCACTGATGAACATAGATGCAAAAATCCTCAACAAAATTTTAGCAAACAGAATTCTGCAACACATCAAAAAGCTCATACACAGTGATCAAGTTGGTTTTATTCCAGGGATGCAAGGATTCTTCAATATATGCAAATCAACCAATGTGATACACCATATTAACAAAGCGAAGGATAAAAACCATAGGATAATAGATGCAGAAAAAGCCTTTAACAAAATTCAGCACCCATTTATGATTAAAACTCTTCAAAAAATGGGCACAGAAGGAACCTACCTCAACATGGTAAAGGCCATATATGATCAGCCCGCGAAAACATTATTCTCAATGGTAAAAAACTAAAAGCGTTCCCCCTAAGATCAGTAACAAGACAAGGGTGTCCACTTTCACCGGTATTATTCAACATAGTTCTGGAAGCCCTAGTTACAGCAATCAGAGAACAAAAAGAAATAAAAGGAATCCAGATCAGAAAAGAAGACGTAAAGCTCTCCCTGTTTGTAGATGACATGAAATTGTACATAAAAAACCCTAAAGATAGTATCAGAAAATTACTAGAGCTAATCACTTTAGCAAAGTTGCAGGATACAAAATCAATACACAGAAATCACTTGCATTCCTATAAACTAACAGTGAAAAATCAGAAAGAGAAATTAAGGAATCAATCCCATTCACCACTGCAACAAAAAGAATTAAATATCTAGGAATAAACTTACCTAAAGAGACAAAAGAACTCTAAACAGAAAATTATAAGACACTGATGAAAGAAATCAAAGATGACATGAACAGATGGAGAGATAGTCCGTGTTCCTGGCTAGGAAAAATCAATATTGTGAAAATGACTATAATACAAAATGCAATTTACAGATTCAATGCAATCCTTATCAAATTACCAATGGCATTTTTTTAAAGAACTAAAACAAAAAATTTCACAATTCATATGGAAACACAAAAGATCCTGAATAGCCAAAGCAGTATTGAGAAAGAAGAATGGAGCTGGATGAATCAACCTTTCTGACTTCAGATTATATTACAAAACTACAGTCATCAAGATAGTATGGTACTGGCACAAAACCAGAAATATAGGCCAATGGAACAAGATAGAAAGCCCAGAAATAAACCCATGCACCTATGGGTACCTTATTTTTGATAAAGGAGGCAAGAATATACAATGGGGCAAAGGCAGCCTCTTCAATAAGTGGTACTGGGAAAACTGAACAGCTGCATGTAAAAAAATGAAATTAGAACACTTCCTAACACTATACACAAAGATAAACTCAAAATGGATTAAATATCTAAATGTAAGACCAGAAACTATAAAACTCTTAAAGGAAAACATAGGCAGGACACTCAATGACATAAATCAAAGCAAGATCCTCTATGACCCACTTCCTAGAGTAATGGAAATAAAAACAAAAGTAAACAAGTGGAACCTGATTAAACTCAAAAGCTTTTGCACGGCAAAGGAAACTATAAGCAAGGTGAAAAGACAACCCTCAGAATGGGAGAAAATAATAGCAAATGAAACAACTGACAAAGGATTAATTTCCAAAATATACAAAGCAGCTCATACAACTCAATATCAGAAAAACAAACAACCCAATCAAAAAGTGGGAAAAAGACCTAAACAGACATTTCTCCAAAGAAGACATACAGATGGCTAATAAACACATGAAAAGATGCTCAACATCGCTCATTATTAGAGAAATGCAAATTAAAACTACAATGAGATATCACCTCACATGGGTCAGAATGACCATCATCAAGAAGTCTACAAACAGTGCTGGAGAGGGTGTAGAGAAAAGGGAATGCTCTTGCACTGCTGGTGGGAATGTAAGTTGATTCAGCCACTATGGAAGATGGTATGGAGATTCCTTAAAAAACGAGGAATAAAACCACCATATGACCCAGCAATCCCACTCCTAGGCATATACCCTCAGGAAACCAAAACTGAAAAAGACACATGTATCCCATTGTTCATTGCAGCACTGTTTACAATAGCTAGAACATGGAAGCAACTTAGATGTCCATTGACAGATGAATGGATAAAGAAGTCATGGTACATATACACAATGGAACATTCAGTTCAGTTCAGTCGCTCAGTCGTGTCTGACTCCTTGCGACCCCATGAATCTCAGCATGCCAGGCCTCCCTGTCCATCACCAACTCCCAAAGTCTACCCAAACCCATGTCCAATGGAATATTACTCAGCCATAAAAAGGAAAGCATCTGAGTCAGTTCTAATGAGGTAGATGAACCTACAGCCTATTATACAGAGTGAAGTAAGTCAGAAACAGAAAGATAAATATCATATAATAACACACATATATATGGAATCTAGAAAGGTAGTACTGAAGAACTTCCTTGCAGGGCAGCAATGGAGAAACAGACATAGAGAACAGACTTATGGACATGAGGAGAGGGGAGGAGAGGCTGAGATGAATGGAAAAGAGTAACATGGAAACTTACATCACCATACGTAAAACAGACAGTCAGCAGGAATTTGCTGTATGGCTCAGGCAACTCAAACGAGGGCTCTGTGTCAACCTAGAAGGATGGGATGGGGAGGGAGATGGGAGGGGGGTTCAAGAGGGAGGGGATATATGTATACCTATGGCTGATTCATGTTGAAGTTTGATAGAAAACAACAAAATTCTATAAAGCAATTATCCTTCAATTAAAAAAAAAGAAGTGTCCAAGTATATCCAAAGCCAAGGGTTTTTTACCTAAGATAGGTCCAACTTAGCTACATCCTGTTAAAACTCCTGTCAACCAAGATAACACCTTGCAGCTTAGTATTATTTTAGGAAAACAGCAGTTAAAATACCTAGTTGATTTTCAGCTTCCATAATCAGAAAGACACAATGACCTATAAATTTTCTAAATCTCAAAAGAGAATCCATAGCAACTCTAAAAAAGGACATAGGAGAAAACATTTAGTGCTCCAGTCCTCACGTACCCCTAACATTCAATAAAAAAGAAAACAAATACAAGGAACAATATGCAGTTCACCTCTATCATGAGAGGTTCCAGTCCACAAAAAGGCAACCCCACTTCCTTCAAATCACACTATCCAAGGCTGACACCCTGACTTTTCCATCTTCTTCATGCCATTAAAATACTGTTCCCTTTCTTTTCCTCTCCTTTCCTCTTTCTCATTTTAACAGGAGCCAAATTGGGAGATGATTTTTCCTAGGGAATATTGACAACTGGCAATGGTTATCATAAGCCTTAAAAATGTAACAGTCTTTGATCCAGCACTCCATACTAACTAAGCTAAACTAAATGTTTCAACAAGTGAGCAAAAATTTTTGTATCTAATTTTCACAATATTATTTATAATCTTCATAAGAAAAATAGCAATAATTTAATTGTGTCTAGCAATAGCTACACTGAAGTACATCCATCAGACAGAACACCAAGCAAGCCAAGGTTAGAGGGCTATGGTTACCAATGGTTAACGACACCAAGGACCTTCATGATACATTAATTGATTTTTGTAAATACGCAGGTACACAGGGTGAACAATCAGGAAGGATAATCATCTATGGTTTTCACTACTTTGTTCTTCCTCTTCATCACTGACCCTGCAAAAGTCTACCACCAGTCACATATCTTTCACCAGAGAGAAATGGGAAGCGGGGTATAGTGACAAGGGTTTCCCAGGTAGAACACTGGTAAAGAATCCGCTTGCCAAAGTAGGAGACGCAAGTTTGACCCCTGGGTAGGAAAGATTCCCTGGAGGAGGAAAATTGCAACTCACTCCAGTATTCTTGCCTGGGAAATTCCATGGACAGAGGAGCCTGGCGGGCTACAATACGTGGGCTTGTCAAGAGTCACACACGTACACACACACAGTGGCAAATGAAGGGACAGGTGTTCACATGTTTTTTTATGACTTCTCGCTGGTGGTTCGGTGGCTAAGACTTCAAGCTTCCAATGCAAGGAACCCAGGTTAGACCCCTGGTCAGGAAACTAGATCCCAAATGCCACAACTAAGAGTTTGCTTGCCACAACTAAAGATCCCGCATGCTGCAATGGAGACTGAGGATCCCACATGCCACAACTAAGACCTGGCACAGTTGAATAACAAACAAATAAATATATTTTTTAAAAAACCCTCTCCTACTCCCAGAGTCTGTCTGTGATAGGTCTTCTCTCTTCCTCTGCGATATGCTATCACAGACTAACATGCTGACAGCAGTGGAATATCAGATAAATATAACTTTATTCTCCTTTTTGATTGTATAATTTTACAATAAAGATCATATATTATTTCTGTCAAAGGGAGCAGAGCATGATGACTAAAAGTGTAGACTTTGGAATAGATCAGCCTGGGTTTTAATATTTCATGTCCATAACTTTTTATCTATATGATTTTGGTCAAGTTACTTAACCTAAGTAAGCCTCAACTTTCCTCATCAATCAGATGGAAAGAATAACATTATAGGCATCCTCTTATTAGAGATGCTAGTACAAATGCCATATTGGTTAAAAGAAACGACTACTATAGATGATATAAAATACAGCTTTATTTATTTATTTATTTAAGTGTTTATACTTCTAAGGAAAAACAAATTTAAGCCCCAATCTCATAGGAGAAAAATATAAATTAAAACATGGGAAATTTTCATTCAAAATGGTAACCAAAAATGTATATTAAGCAGCCTTGAGTTACCATTTTACACATATCAAAAGAAACAATCTGTCTAATCTTGTCTTAAAGTACAAAATTCAGAGTTTTAATTTTTAAAGCCCTACTAAAAGTAGGAAACTGAGGCATATTCCCATTCTTTTTTAACATAACTCATTAACATTAAAGAAGAAGATAATAGCTACCACTTATTGATGGCTTACTGTTTATGGATCAGGCATCAGTGCTTGATGTGTGTTAATCATTCAATCTATCCCAGATGAAAAAACTATTATTTCCTCATTTCACAGATACAAAAACTAAGATACAGATTAAGCAAAGTACCTAATTTAGTAAACAGCCAAGTCAGGATTCTAGTCTTAACCCCTCAGAATACTACACTAGACTGCAACTGACTGGCTGACTTCAACCAAACTTTTC
The DNA here is from genome assembly GCF_019320065.1 of Cervus canadensis. Lineage (NCBI taxonomy): Eukaryota > Metazoa > Chordata > Mammalia > Artiodactyla > Cervidae > Cervus > Cervus canadensis. Next base: position 36,272,802 of record NC_057406.1, on the reverse strand, counting down.
TGGAGCTGATGGATTAAAAATGAACAAGTAGTAGTCATTGCATGTCTCCCATTTGGATCTATATGTACCATATGAATTAACTTTTTCAATGATGACAACTTAAAAATTTATAATTATATAAATAAACTGAACTTTGAAACAGATGTTAAAATTACTGTACAACAAAGTAGAAATAGATTTTTTTTTTCAATAAAGAAGCATTATTCTCACTAAAATTATTATTGATTCAGAGGGAGAAAAAATAAGAGCCAACAATTTTAAAAACAGAGTATTTACTTTAAAACATTATATCCTATTAATTCCTACTGCTATGTGTTTATAATATCTAATATATTCATACAACAATGTGTATATTAATTATAATAAATATACACAAATGGGAAGAGATGCTTACAAATTTAGTGACAGCAGTTTCCTAACAAAGTTTCAGAGACAAGTGCAAAAGGCTTTAAAGCAAGAGAAAAACATAATCAAATTTCATTTTTAAAAGATCATTCTGGAAACAATATCAAATTTGGAAGCAAGGATGCAACAACTGGCTTCCAAAGGCGTGAACTAGCAGAGAAAATGGAGGGGAGTGGGAAGGTGAGAGAAGCTTTAGGAGACTTATCAAGGGATTGAGGAGCGGGGTCAACGACGGCTCTGTGGTTTCTGATGTATGGTGACAGAATGCAGAAGAGAATAGAAAACAAAGTGAGTGCATGTGTGTGTGTCACATGGGGGATGACAATTAAATTCTGATCATGCTGCAACTGCAATGCCCATCGAGCCACAGGGTAAATACATACAATGTAGTTGGCAGAACAGGTGTGGAGTTCAAGAAAGAAGCCTGGGTTCATCTGTGGTTGGGTCTCATCAGTTTGTAAGTGGTCACTGACGAGATGGCTTTTGCGAAGTGCCAGGGAGAATACCTAAAGACAAAAGGGTGCCAGCACTGCAAAAACCAGTCGTGATAACAAAGCCACTGAAGAATTTTACTTGCAAACAAAAATACAGACACAGACAGTAGAGAACAATATGTATGGATACCAAGGAGGGAAGGAGGGACAGAATAAACTGAGAGACTGGGATTAACATATATACACTATTAATACTATGCATAAAATAGGTAACTAAAGAGAACCAACTTCATAGCTCAGGGAATCCTACTCAGCGCTCTGTGAGGATTAAACGGGAAGGAAATTCAAAAAAGAGGGGGCACGGGTCAGTTGGTAAAGAATCCAACTGCAATGCAGGAGACGTGGATTTGATCCCTGGGTTAGGAAGATCCCCTGGAGGGGGGCACGGCAACCGACTCGAGTATTCTTGCCTGAGATAATCCCATGGACAGAGGAGCCTGGCGGGCCACAGTCCATGAGGTCTCAAAGAGTCGAACATGACTTAGCAGCTAAGCCACCACTACTATATGTAAACATACAGCTGATTTACTTGCTCTACAACAGAAACACAACATTGTAAAGCAATTATACTCCAATAAAAACTTTAAAGAAGACCTTAGGAAGGAAGGATGGGCCTGGGAGAAGGAAGGGGTCCTGGGGAGGGAGGCATGAGAATTAGAGGCCAGGAACCAAAGGATGCTGAAGGCTGCTGGGAAAAGGCTGTGCGGCTGTGTGACCCACCACACCCACACACCATCAGTGAGCAGAGAACATCCTAGCATCACACCTGCTTCCAGAGCAAACTGAGGCCCCTCGGCCACCACTCCTCACCCCTTAACATGTTTAGAAAGCTGAATGAGAGGGCTCAGTAAAGACAGGCATGATGCTGTCAGCTTGATATTCTACAGAAATGAGTGAGGAAGCATAATTCACAGTCAGAATCAAGATGTCAGAAACCACTTTGAGCAACATGTCATTATTAGAAAAAGAACATTTTCCTTAAAAACCTTGATTTTTAACAGTCAGCAATAAAAAAATATAGAAATGCTTTCTAAGAGAAAGAATGAAACCTGCCCAAGACCCAAAAAGTGAAAGCCGCTCAGTGGTGTTCGACTCTTTGCAACCCCATGGACTATATAGTCCATGGAATTCTGCAGACCAGAATACTGGAGTGGGTAGCCTTTCCCTTCTGCAGGGGATCCTCCCAACCCAGGGATCGAACCCAGGTCTCCACATTGCAGGTGGATTCTTTACCAGCTGAGCCACAAGGGAAGCCCAAGAATACTAGAGTGGGTAGCCTATCCTTTCTCCAGTGGATCTTCCCGATCCAGGAATTGAACTGGGGTCTCCTGCATTGCAGGCGGATTCTTTACCAACTGAGCTATGAGGGAACCCCAAAGACCCAGAAAACATGAAGAAAAAAAAAAACCTTCTGATCCTACTCTTGTTACATATGCTCAGCTGCCTGACCAGCCGTAACTGATTCCTCTTTCCCATCAGACCCTAACAACTCTCCTTCGTGATGTGAGGATAGGCTTCAGCTTTTTGGAAGCAACTGTGAGTCTGTTCAGTGTCCTCTCTTAAGAAGAAATAAAAGCCAGATTGAAGGCAAATTTTACTATTTTTCTAATGCCCTTAATTTTTTTTTTAATTTGGAGTTTCTCCATAATGATCAAGAGATAAAAACTTTATCTTGGGTTTGAATCAGTGTCTGATTCTACTTGGTCTGAATACTGAGTCAGGATAAATCCTGAAGAAGACTAAACAACTCCTTGGACACAGAAATAGTACCATACGTTGAATTTACCTGCTCACTTCCCCCCCCAACTTTTATTATGGAAATTTTCAAAGATATAAAAACATAAGCAGATCAATCCAATGAGTGCCAGGTGCCCATTACCAGCTTCAACAATCACAACCCACAGCCAATCCCATTCTATCTACACTCTCTTCCACCCATAATTCCATATTACCTTGAAGCAAATCCCAGAAATTCTAACATTTCATCCATGGATATTATTGCATCTCTAAAAGATAATATAACTATAAAACTATTATCACATCCCCCAAAATTAGCAATACTTTTTATTGTTAGGAAGAGGAATTTCTATTTCAATACCACCACATTTCCAGTTAATCATATTTCCAACTGTCTCAAAGAAGTCATATTTTAAAAGACTATTTCTTTGTTTGCATTAGGAACTCCTCAGAGTCCACCATGGTGGTTGGTTGATAGGTTTGTTAAGAATTTGGGGAGGTGTGCATTTTTTTAAAGACTACTTTTTAAGAGCCATTGTAGGTTTTGTAACAAAATTGAGGACAGGTACAGACATTTCCTATGAAGCTTTCCCTAAGAATTTTTAATCTATAGGTTCCCTCCTTCATCTCTGTACTTTCTCCTGATAAGTTATTTATTGAAGAAACTGGGTTGTTTGTCCTGTAGAGTGTCCCACAGTCTGATTTTATTCCCAAGTTCAATTTTAACATGATCCAGTTCACTTTAAACATTCAAGTTGGTTAATTTTTTCCTGCCCTTTGTTGATAATTAGGTAGATTCAGGTATCACATGGTACAATGAAGAAAACCAGCATGAGGTGGGCGGGGGCTGGGGGTGAGCGGCTCTAGAACAGACTGTTGGACTGAATCCCAGCTCCACCACTCTCCAGCTGTGAGGCCTTTAACCAGCTCGTGTCTCTGTGCTTCAGCGTCCTATGTGTGAAATGGAGATAATGCTTTACAACTGGGTTTCCCAGGTGGCTCAGTAGTAAAGAATCTACCTGCCGACATAGGACATGCAGGTTTGATCCCTGGGAGGGAAAGACCCCCTGGAGGAGGAAATGGCAATGCACTCCAGTATCCTTGCCTGGAATAATCCCATGGACAGAGGAGGCTAGTGGGATGCAGGCCATGGGGTCGCTAAAGAGTCAAACACGACTGAGCATGCATACATGCACAACTTCACAACTACTGTGGGAGATTCTTTGAGTTCATTGAGAAAAAGAAGCCAGCACACGGTAAGCTCTCAAACAAACAAACAAAAAAAGCTGTCATTGTTATCCTTTTTAAATCATGATTACCTCTAATTAAAGTGAAAGTCTCCTCCTCAAAATTAAAGCTCAACCTTGAAGTGTCCCCTCTTTTCTTCCCCAACTAAGTGACTACTCTAAATTGTTGAGTTCTTGCCAATTTCTGTTTAAACGGCACTTCTGAACAAAAACTACCCCTGCTGTGTGATAATGTATCTTCCATATTTTGCAAACAGTAGGCAGAATCAGCTCTCCTTGAACAGCCACAGAACTAATCTACTTGCCCGTCTAGGAAGCATTCAAGTGACGGGCAGCAACTTCTGTTTACTTTCACAAAGAGCCTATCGTGTGTCAAGCATGATGTTTATTTAGCACAGACACTTCACGAATTATCTGCTGAATTTCAGTGGGGAGGGGGGCATTCAATGGTCTATGTTTTAATTAGTAATAACCCCAAAGTTCTCATTTAAAATACATATTCAGTACCTACCACTGGGCTACGTGCTGCAGGGAGTGAAAACTTAACAGTAAAGCACAGTCTTTAAAAAGAAGTTTATAGTCCATTAGGAGGGAAGAGAAGTACACTAATTATCCGTAATGTAATGTAACATGAGAGGGGCAGATAAAATGGTAGGAAAAAAATCAGGTGGGGCAAGTAACTTAGAGTTAAGGGTAGTTATGGGGGCACTTTTTAAAAAAGAAGATGATGGGTAGGATGAAAGTTTACACAATGTGTAGAAGTTTAACAGACCACAGAAAGGAGTAGAAGAAACAAAGGAGACAGAATTTCAGAGAAAACAAGAGCATGGGGGGTCAGAGAATGGCAGTAGTTCTGACTGGATGGAATGAAAGGACAGTGAGAGAGGTGGCTAGATTCTAAAAGCCTTTGATTAGCGGTAGTCAAAAGACGGGACTAGATTTGGCAAAAAACAGGTTTTCTGAGCCAATGAGTGGCATGGTCAGAGTTTCATTTTATATAAATTAACATGGACGCGCGGAGGCAGGAGGAGATCACCTCTATCCTAATTTAGTCAAGTAAAAGGGAAGAAGACATAAATATCAGTTATATTATGTATGGAGAAAATATTACTATAACCTAAGAGAAAAGATGGAGGAGAACTCAAACATAGCAGCAAAGTTTGAAGCTAAATGTCTGGGAAATATAATGGTGCCATTAATACTGATAGAAATCAGTTCAAAGAGCTGCGGGTGGGAGAGAAGTGATATAATAAATTCTATTGGAATATGTTGAATCTGATGGACCGGCACATTACAAACTGTGGGCTACAGAACCAATAGAAGTGTTGAGAGCGGGCCAGTGAGAAAACCTCAGAGAGGTAATATGTTTAGGGTGTAGCAAGGTGGGCTAGTGAAAACAGATGAAGAAGCATTGTTTAGAGAAGAATACTCAGGTTAGTACAGATCGTTGAATCCAAAGATGAAAGAGCTTCACAGGAATCATGAAGACGACAGACAGATGGGAGAGGTTCAAGAAGTGAGTGAGGAGGTAAAAGCAATGAATGTCACCACTTGTTCAACAAACTCAAAAAGAAGAAAGAAAAGATGGGATATAGACAAGAGCACTGAAGAATTATTTGTTCTTCTGGAAGGGGGACCTTCTGAAGGTCCTTGTGCAGATCAGAGGTGATATGGAGTTAAGTTATACGTGGAATCAAAAAAGAAATGACACAAATGAACTTACAGAAAAAACAGAAACAAACTCAGACTTGGAGAATGAACTTATGGCTGCCGGGGGAAGAATGGGGGAAAGGGATAGTTAGGGAGTCTGGGATGATCATGTGTACATGGCTACGTTTAAAATAGATAACCAACAAAGACAGACTGTAGAAAACATGGAATTCTGCTCAATGTTATGTGCCAGCCTGGTTGGGAGGGGAGCTCGGGGGAGAATGGATACATGTATACATATGGCTGAGTCCCTCTGGATGTCCACCTGAAACTATCACAATATTGTTAATCGGCTATATTCTAATAAAATATAAAAAGCTTTAAAAAAAAAAAGGTGATGGTGAGGAAACAACTGAATACTCAAGAAAGAAAACAAGTGACCCTGGAGACAAAAAAAAAGAGACAGAGAGGCAAATGAAAAGACAGAAATATGTTAAGGCAGAAAAAGAAAATGAAGCTTGAGAGTAAAGACGACCAGCTGTCAGATGTGCTTTTTCAGCCTCCAAAAAATTTTTAAAAATATGACTTAAATTGTAGAGATTTCACCTAGAAAACCAGACTCTTGATTTTTCTACAGAAAAGAGAAAGATGGGCAACACAGGGCCAGGCTTCCACAGGACAACTAACGCGGTTGTCACCTGCCCATCTCCTCTTTCATTTCAGTAATTCAGAAGCCTCTCTGGGCAGTTGAGTCTGTGATCCCTGACCTACATCCTTTCAATTAAAAAAAAGGAGATGATGTCATCCTTAGAGAGTGAGGACACTAGACTGAGACTGGAAAACTGTGAAAAGCCATTGTAATAGTCATCGAAGGAAATGGGTTAGGAAGTCAAACAGGAGATGAATAACCAAAGAGTTGCGGTCTATTGGTCCGCTAAAGAGAGCAGGGATTCATCATGTTGCCTGGCAGGGCCCTACAGCCTGAAAGCAGAGACCTCAGGACAGTGGTGGCAGAAGACAGGAGGACAAAGGATCCTGGGGTGATGGGGGACCTCAGTGAGAAGACCTGCTCTTGATGGAGAGTCCAAAGGGGTTCGTGGGAGAGTGAAGAGGAGATATTGTGGGAACACAGAGTGGATTAGGAGGAGGGAGGGGGGATGGAGGAGACCTGGAAGGCAAGATAAAAAGAGTCTTCCTGGAATTTTTCTGGCAGGAACCTGAAAGTATCATCTGTATAAAAATATTAGAGGACAGATCACACATCAAAGGTTAAATGGAAGAACTGGGAGACTTTGGGAGGAAAGTAAAAGCTAGTATGATTAGTATAAAAGGGAAAAGTTAGTTCTGCAAAAATTTACCTTTAGTACATCTTCTCCCTGCTGTTCAATTCCTAGAAAAAGTAAAAATATAACCAAGCTTGGTAACCAATGATAAATTAAGTTCAAAGAATTATATTTTTGTGAAATGAGCCATGTGAATGTCAAAGGCTTTTCAACTACACATTTGACTTCCTTTCAAATATGATTTTGGAGATAAAAACACACTCATTCTTTGTTCTTATATGCAGAGGACTGTATACATTATCTCAAGTTTTCAAGAAGAAAGGAGATCAAAAGTTTGAAGTTCAGTAAGTTCTCGGTGTCCCCCACAGCACAAACACGTATAGAGGGAAGGGACCTAGTGCTCACACCTGCTGGCCCGGTGCCTCAGCCTGTGGAGTCTACATATGCCCTAAGTACCTTTATGTTGAACAGAAACACACACAAAACAAAATGACATATTAAATGCAGAGACTAATCCTACAAAGTTACACCCCAACTGGCAGCCTAGCAGCTCTGCCGGGAACAGCAAGCATGGCAGTACCACCAAGGAGCAGGGATGGGCGATTAAGGCTTTATCTTCAATGTCTGGGTTATTTGCTCTTATGGTGAGAATGTATTCCTTACTTAAAACAATTTTAATTAAAATTCAATAAAATGAAACTAAATCACCCTTTCTAATCATCAAAGAAATATACATTTAAATGAGATCTTTTATTTCAAATATCACTAAAGAGACTGATGAGGCAGAATACCTGTAAGGTGTGGGACCAGAGGAAATGCAATGGTATGGCCACTGCTGTTTTTCTCTGAAGAGATGATGCATGCCCAAAGCACAACATTTAAAAGATACAAAAGAACCTGTTCTAAAAATTAAGTCTCAGGACTTCCCTAGTGACCAACGGTTAAGAATCTACCTTCCAATGTAGAGGACATGAGTTCAGTTCCTGGTTGGTGAACTAAGACCCCACATGCTGTGGAACAACTAAGCCTGTGTGCTGCAACTAAGACCCAAAGCAGCCAAAAATAAATAAATAAAACTTTTTTTTTTTTAATTTAGTTTGCATCTGTCTCCTGTACCCTAGACACCAGTTCCTCCTCTTAAAATCTACTATTACCAAGTTTCTTAGGTGTCCTTCAAAGAGTCTACTAAATCATGGGCAGGAATGTAAATCAATACACCTTACTGAAAGAAAGCTTAGCAGTATCTATCAACACTTTAAATACACATACCTTACTAGCTTTTAACTCTACCCATAAGATTCTACAAAAAAATGATCTATGAACCTAAATGCTCATGGCAACATTTCAGAGGTAATGAATAATTAGAAACCACATAAATATAAAAAATACAGCATATATGTCCAATAGCTGGAGAAGAATCCCATGGACAGAGGAGCCTGGCGGGCTACAGTCCATGGAGTCAGACATGACTGAGCGACTCTCACACACACACACGCACACACACACGTCCAACAGAACACTGTGTGTGCGTGTGCGCACTCAATTATGTCTGACTCTGCGACCCCACAGACTGTAGCTCACAAGGCTCCTCTGTCCTTGGGATTCCCCAGGGAAGAATACTGGATTGGGTTGCCACTTCCTTCCAATAGGACACTGTAGAGTCATTATCAGACCTGAGAGCTCTATATACAGTTGACCCTTGAGCAAGATGGAGGTGGGAAGGTTAGAGGCACCAATTCCCTGCACATTTAAAAATCTGCATATAACTCACATTCAGCCCTTGGGATCTGTGGTTCTGCATCCAAGGATTCAGTCAACAGAGGATCATGTAAACAGTGTGGTACATATTTAGTGAAAAAAGTTCCTATGGTTCCTGTGTAAGTGGACCTATGCAGTTCAAACCCATGTTGTTCAACAGTCAACTGTAAACAAACATGGAAAGATGTTTCATGACACAATGGAGAAGGAAAAAAAGGGAGCTTCCAAGAAAACCAACAGTACAACAGTGTTTCTGTAAATTAATAAAAAATTCTGGATTTGCATTATCTGTATGAATGTTGCATATGTCTAGGAGGATATTCAAATAATCTTTAATTGTGTTAATTACAGAGGATTTGGAAGGGGAAAAGAGTGGGAAAAGAATAGGGAATGGTTTTAATTTTTTAATACTATGATATTATTTGCATTACAATGAGCACATAATACTTTTGTAACAAGAGTTTTAAGAATTAAGGTAAAAAAATAAAGCTGACAGAAATCAGTATTACATGGATGAAAATAATCATCTGTAAAAACAGTTTTGCATGCATGTTATTAAAGAGACTAAGATATGACAGGTAAGGATTTAACTGCCAAGAGCTGCCCCTAAGGCCCAGGCATGAACTAACACATGATTATATTGAAGGATGAATAAGAATCATGCATTCTAAGGGCTGCCAGACACAGAGTCCCAGAGCTGCGCAGCGAAGTCAGAAGGGCCCAGTCATCCCAAAATGCAAGTTCTTTTCTCTTCTTATAGACCCAAGCTCAGTAAAGAAAGGTAATGGACATGGAAAGAAGGAGAGCTAAGTAAATAAAGGTATTACAAAAATCCAGGAATTTCAGATTATCTACAAGAATAATCCTAAAATCCAGGAATAATCCTAAGGTCCACTTTTTAAATTTCAGCCAGAAGCCCAAACTTATTTTCTGAAAAGGTGGGCATCAACTGTAGAATTTAAACTTTAATCCAAGAACACACAGTACACTGGTCATGAGAAAGGAACATGATGAAAAAGCTGACAAAAAAGGACAGACGATTAGAAGGCATGAGTGTCCCTCTATCTCCAGCACTGATCATGAGAAAGGATGCACTCACTGATTCCATGGAAGTGTCACAGCCTTTCCAGCAGATAATCCTCTGGAAGGAGAAAACACTGAGGCAATGTTCATTCAGAAATGCTACAGCTAAAGATTACAGCAGCTGTGGCCAAACCTCCTTCCAATACTGGCCTTATTTCTCAAACTCACAATGCTAGTTTTCTACTGCTGCCACAACAAATTCAGCAGCCTGAAACAACACCTATCTGTCATCTCACAGCTTCTGTGGATCAGAAGGCGGGGCAGCGTGTGGCTCGGCTGGGTGTCTACCCCAGGGTTCACAGGCAGAAATCCTGATGGCGGCAGGGCTGTGCTCCCCTCTGGAATCTCTGAGGATGAGCTCATTCAGATTGTGGGCAGACTTCATTCTGTGGTTGCAGGAGTGAGATCCCCATTTCCTTCCTGGCCATGGGCCAGGGATTGTTCTCAACTTCTGGAGACCACTTGGCTTGGTGCCTCACACAAAGTCAGCAATGGCGGGTCAGGTCCCTCTCAGCTGCCCTCCTGCCTCGCCTCTCCTCCTGCCTCCTCCTTCTGCCCCATCTCTCTGAGTCTTCCATTCATAAAGGCTGAAGTAATTACTTAAAGTTTGCCCACCTGGAAAGTAAACTGCTGCAGCTACTATGTAGAATAGTATGAAGATTCCATAAAGAACTAAAAATAGAGCTACCATATGATCCAGCAACCCCACTCCTGAGTATATATTCAGAAAAGACAAAAACTCTTAATTCAAAAAGATACATACACCCCATGTTCACAGCTGCACTAGTTACAACAGTCAAGACATGGAAGCAACATAAATGTCCACTGACATGATGGATAAAGAAGACATGGGACATATACAAATGGAATACTACTGAGCCATAAAAAAGAATGAAATAATGTTATTTGCAACAACATGTATGGACCTAGAGATTATCACACTAAGTGAACTAAGTCAGAGGAAGACAAACTATCATTTGATAGGCACTTATAAGTGGAATCTTTAAAAAATGGAACAAAAGAACTGCTTTACAAAAAGGAATAGAGAGCAGAGGTAACTACATTCAATATCTTACAATAACCTATTATGGAAAAGAATCTGAAGAAGAATATATATTAACATATGTATAACTGCATCTCTTTGCTATACATCTGAAACTAACACAACATTGTAAAATAAATATACTTCAACAAAAAATTATTTAGTGCTGAATTCTGCCCCCTGGACAATTGAGGCTACTCTCCCTACCTTACAGAATGCTATTCCTTCACAGTTGTACTTGGATTAGTGCTGACTGAACAATCAAATGACAGGAAACCTGGGAGGACATCTTTAGGATTATGCCTACCATACTCATTTATATTCTGAGGTTAAAAAAAAAAGATGACGACACAAGTAATCCAATCTACCTGGATTTATCAGTGTATAATAATGACCTGGCACTGCTCTTGAGTTAATTTCAATTAAACCTGAAAATAACTCTGCTAAATAAATTATTATCATAACCACCTTCATAATCAACAAAACTATGCCTCAGTGAGAACTGCATGCAAGTGAGACAAATCGGAATTAAGCCCAATGCTGGCATCTAAAGAGCCCATTTCTTCTAACATTTCTGAAAACATGGCACAATTATGACTTCAAACAAAAGAATGGCTAAGTTAATAGTAATGAGAATAAGGAATAGTGATGTTTAAATTGGAGAGGGAGGAAATCCAATAGGAGTTAGCAACTAATCGGTTCTGTGAATTAAAAGTAAAGGAAAAAATAAAATCAAAGTCAACTACTATCAGAAGGACAAACTGAGGTTAACGAATCATGTAAGTCCAAAGAAACGAGTAATTTCTACCCAGAGGATGTGGAAGACAATTTACATTACCAAAAGTCCTAATAATTTTGAAAATTACAAAGTAGTCATACAATGGAATACTAGCCCTAACATACTAAGGAGGCTACAAAACACGATGCACAAGACTGTGCACATTCGTGTGTGCACACGCATGTGAACAGACTGACACACTTTCCATTTATCTTATTCAATAAATATGTACGGAGCATCGCTTGTGTGCTAAACATGTGTCTAGTTGCTATGGATATAGCAATAAACGAAACAAAGTCCCTGCCTAGAAACAGCAAACATACAAATAAACAAGTGAAAATAAAAGAGAGAGTGATAATACCATGGAGAGAAGAAAGCAGCGTAAGGAAACAGGGAACGCACTGAGAAGGGTTGTTATTCTGTGTGAGCTGGTCAGGGAAGGTGACTCTGACATGGTGACATCAGAATACAGCTCTGATGGAAATGAGTGAGCCATGTGGTTCTCTGGGGGTAAGCTTGCAGTAAGCCGAGAAAACAGCAAGTCCAAGTGTCCTGGGGCAGGAGAACTAGAGGAACAGAGAGGAAGCAACTGTGGCTGCAACCAAGTAAACCAGGACGGAAGGAGAAGGGGGAGAGGTCAGAGAAGGCCAGGACTTCTGCCCTATTTAAAGACTTTGGAAATGAGAAGGCATCAGAGGATTCTGCATACAAGAAAAAAGATACAGTTTATCCATAAATAAAGAACTGATGGGACTCCCCTGGTGGTTCAGTGGCAAGACTCCATGCTCCCAGTGCTGGGGGCCCAGGTTCAATCCCTGACCAGGGAACTAGATCCCACATGTAGCAACTAAGAGGTTGCATGCTGAAACTAAAGATCCAGCATGCCACAACTAAGACTTGGAACAGCCAAATAAATAAAATATATAAATAGCATTTAAAAAGAGCTGAAATTCAAAAATACTAAGTGTGAAAGTGAAAGTGTTAGTCACTCAGTCATATCCTACTCTTTGTGACACCATGGACTATATAATAGAGCTCACCAGGCTCCTCTGTCCATAGGATTTCCTAGGCAAGAATACTGGAGAGGGTAGCCACTCCCTGTCCAGGGGATCTTGCCGACCCAGGGATCAAACTCAGGTCTTTTGCATTACAGGCAGATTTTTTCTTCACCATCTGAGCCACCAGGGAAGCCTCAGTCTAGAAACAATTCCCTCTTCATAACGGGATGATAACTTAGGAACTTTTCTTTTCCCGTTTTACTTATTATTCAAAAGAAAAGGTTTGGTATGTAGAATGTCAAGTTAGTTTTCAAGTGGACAGAAGTGAATGACCAGTGGTGCTCCGGGGACAGTGGTTAGTCTCCCGGGTTCTGGATCAGAAGAGCTGAATTTGGTTTGCTCACTTCGAGTCCATTCGATTTACCCAATGTGCATTAACCTCAGTCCACTTAGCTTAAAATGTAAGTAATAATAACCACCTCTTCTGGCTGTTCTGATGGAAGGAAAGCACTCACACAGTACTGAGCGTATAGTAAGAGACCCTGGGGCCCTATATCTGTTAGTATCACCGCCCAGCACAGATTCAGCCAGGTCTCCTTTATGTATGAAACAGCTAAAATGTGCCTGTCATCTGTAGTGTGCGTGGGATGCAGACGATGTGTCAGCCTAACCTGGGCTTCCTCCCTGCATCTCCCTCTGAACACCAGTGCAATCCAAGAGATAACACAAGTCCAACTCAACTTAATTTCCAAAACCCAAACTGAGAGAATCCAAGAGGCTCTGCGGCTAAGGATGCCAAATCTAAACCACAGAAACAAATGAACTTACTTCACATTTAATTCATTCCTGAGGTTTGGTAAACTCAGCTCTCAAGCAAATCTGTAATCCTTTATTCCTTTAGTCTTTATTTTTCTGTCAAGATCTGAGACACCCAACAATTCATATTTACATTTAAAATTTATATTTAAAATGCAGGATTATTGACTGCAGCTTGAGAAGAAAAGAAAAAGCTTTAATTTTCAAAGAATAAAAATGCAATAGTATATTTTACAAGAGGACAAATATCTGGGTGCAAATTTTGAAAACAGACGTGTCAAGTTTCCCATGTGTAATTTTTAGCTGTCAACACAAATTCTCTCCACAGATGAAGAACATTATTACAAAGACTTTATCATTAGGAAAAGTCTCAGCTACTTGCATTCAACATTCTAGTTTAAATGACAATTACAGTGTTTTGTTTTCTGAGCAGGAGGAATAAACAACTTTACCATCTCGTAGTCTGTGTGTCCTCTCTAAATGTCAACTTGGCCCAATTACATTTATTTTTCATGTAGGGAAATAGCAGGGTTTATTCCACATGGGTGCTGGGTATGTGCACAGAAATTTCACCATTTAATTTTCGTGTCTGGAAGGAAAGGAGCTTATAATTACACCATGAGGTATAACTATAATTAGGTTCTCAAATACCATAGGTATCCCTATGATCCAATTGTGAAATAACAGAGAGTTCTGGTACTGTGTGACTGGTTTGGCTTTTTTTCCCCCTTGAGCCATCACATTCCTCTAACCTCAGGAAGAATGAGAAAATCTTATGGTTGAAAAGGTTTTTTTTCTTTAAAGATAAAAAAAAAATAGGCTAATATAAAGCCATTATTATTACTCAGCACTGATGAGGCTTTCATATATCCTTGTTGGTGCTTAAAAAATCATTATAGTGGCTATGAGTTATATTCTGCAAAACAGGTTAATGGTAAGTTTAGGAAAGTACATTTAACCTTGTTACCTCTGGTGATGCTAATAAGACTTGGCAATAACGTAACTTCCTAGTTGAGGTAGTACAGTGCCCCCTACACATGGTCCTTCATGATTATTTTGAGAAGAGACACACATACAATTTAAAGGTTGTACTCAAGCCTAAGTACCATGTTTGTGTTTGTGTATAGGTGGTTTTTGTGTGTGGAGGTGAGAGGCAGGAGGAGCAGTATATACTGAAACAATTTTCCCCAAATGCCCGTAAGAAATGAGTAAGATAGCAGGTTGATGAAAATGTAACTGCAGTTTCAGACTGTGAATTTTAAATCATTGTAACTAGGCTCAATTCAGTCGCTGTGTCTGACTCTTTGTGACCCCATGGACTGCAGCACGCCAGGCCTCCCTGTCCACCACCAACTCCCCGAGCCTACTCAAACTCACATCCATTGAGTCGGTGATGCCATCCAACCATCTCATCCTCTGTTGCCCCCTTCTCCTCCCGCCTTCAATCTTTCCCAGCATCAGGGTCTTTTCAAATGTGTCAGTTCTTCGCATCAGGTGGCCAAAGTACTGGAGTTTCAGCTTCAGCACCAGTCCTTCCAGTGAATATTTAGGACTGATTTCCTTTAGGATGGATTGGTTGGCTCAAACACATCTTTATTAGTCAAAATAGGGACCATTACAATCAATACATTTTTGCCAACAAGAAATAAAATTTGTTTATTCCCGTAGTGTAAAAATCCATGCTTTAGGATTCGATGAACTCTTGGAAAGCATTTTCTGTCTCGCGCTGGTTGTAGAAGCATTTTCCCTGCAAAAAGTTGTCAAGATGCTTGAAGAAGTGGTAGTCAGTTGTCGAGAGGTCAGGTGAATGTGGCAGATGAGGCAAAACTTTGTAGCTCAATTCGTTCAACCTCTGAAGTGTTGACTGTGCGACATGTGGTCAGGCCTTGTGGAGAAGAACTGGGCCTTTTCTGTTGATCAATGCCAGCTGCTGGGGTTGCAGTTTTCAGTGCATCTCATCGATTTGCTGAGCATACTTCTCAGATGTAATGGTTTCACTGGGATTCAGAAAGCTACAGTGGATCAGACAGGCAGCAGACCACCAAACAATGATGTAACATTTTTTTAGTGCAAGTTTGGGTTTGGGAAGTGCTTTGGAGCTTCCTCTTGGTCCAACGACTTGAGCTGGTTGTTGCTGATTGTCACTGTTGTATAAAATCCACTTTTCATCTCGGGTCACAGCACAATCGAGAAATGGTTTGTTGCTGCATAGCATAAAAGACGACACTTCGAAATGACCAATTTTTTTTTAATTTTCAGTCAGCTCATGAGGCACCTACTTATGTTGATTTTTCACCTTTCCAACCGACTTCAAATGCCGAATGACCATAGAATGGTCACCACTGAGCTCTTAGGCAACTCCTCGTGCAGTTTTAAGATCAGCTTCAGTGATGGCTCTCCATTGGTCACTGTCAACCTCCGATGGTCAGCCACCAGGCTCCTCATCTTTAAGGCTCTTGTCTCCTTTGCAAAACTCCTTGACACACTACTGTACTGTACATTCATTAGTAGTTTCTGGGCCAAATGTGTTTTTGATGTTGCGAATTATCTCTGCTGCTTTACGACCCATTTGAACTCAAGGAAAAAAATCACTCAAATTTGTTTTTTGTCTAACATCAGAATTTCTACAGTCTAAAATAAATTCAAAATTTATTACCAAAAAAAATAAAGCGAGAAATGTGCATTAAAATGATGTATAACATAACTACATTTATTTAAGAATGTATTGCAATACCAAATACCAAAGTTCAACAATGCAAAACTACGATTAGTTTTGCACCAACCTAACATTTCTTGACCCACATAGGACAGTGTGTGTGATATGCAATATAAAATGTCGTATATAATTACACATATTCCTACTTTTCTGTACTGCTTCCATTCTAGAAAGAAAAAGATAAAAATAAGCACTCTCAATTCTTGGGTGGATGATCTTATTACTGGAAGTAGCCCTTTTCATTTAAAATCAATTACAGGCTCTAAACACCAAATAACCTTGGAAAGACTGGGAAATTCTTTAGGGAAAGGGCAAAGGTATGAGAAACAGCATATGTGAACATGTTAATAAAGCATTTGTAAAATATAAAATGCCTAATAATTTTATCCCCAAATATTTTGAGAGCCAACTTCCACTCAAACATACTCATTACTACTGTATGAAGTGTATACAACTACTCAAAGTCACATGGAGAATGGTGGGGCTTTGTTGAAGCAACATGGTGACTCCAAGAAATATGGAAATAGAGCTTCAAATAAGTTGAGATCCTTTAAAGAACTGAGTGATTCTTAGCATCCAGAATTATCAGAAAACAAACTAATTTAGAGAAACTATTTAGAAATCTATAATTCTCTGAATACTTGAAAACATAAGAAAGCAGTTCACATTCTAGTAGTTTCAGGTTTGTCCCCAATAAGTCTATATCACTCATTTCTCAGATAAAACTATTATCGGGGTATTTAGCACTTAGACAAAATATATCTACAGTGTCAGAAATTTTTTATGAACTGACCAATCTGTAAAAATTACATGAGTACAGAAACTGATATGGAAAAGACAGAGCTCTTGTAGGTGGTAAATGTAGCCATGTAAACATCATGCTGTGAAAGTGCTGCACATAATATGCCAGCAAATTTGGAAAACTCAGCAGTGACCACAGACTGGAAAAGGTCAGTTTTCATTCCAATCCCAAAGTAAGGCAACGCCAAAGAATGCTCGAACTACCGCACAATTGCACTCATCTCACACGCTAGTAAAGTAATGCTCAAAATTCTCCAAGCCAGGCTTCAGCAATACATGAACCGTGAACTTCCAGATGTTCAAGCTGGTTTTAGAAAAGGCAGAGGAATCAGAGATCAAATTGCCAACATCCATTGGATCATCGAAAAAGCAAGACAGTTCCAGAAAAACATCTATTTCTGCTTTATTGACTATGCCAAAGCCTTTGACTGTGTGGACCACAATAAACTGTGGAAAATTCTGAAAGAGATGGGCATACCAGACCACCTGACCTGCCTCCTGAGAAACCTGTATGCAGGTCAGGAAGCAACAGTTAGAACTGGACATGGAACAACAGACTGGTTCCAAATAGGAAAAGGAGTACGTCAAGGCTGTATATTGTCACCCTGTTTATTTAACTTATATGCAGGGTACATCATGAGAAATGCTGGGCTGGAAGAATCACAAGCTGGAATGAAGATTGCTGGGAGAAATATCAATAACCTCAGATATGCAGATGATACCACCCTTATGGCAGAAAGTGAAGAAGAACTAAAAAGCCTCTTGATGAAAGTGAAAGAGGATGTCCCTGACCTGGGTAGAGTGGCACCTGGTTGGTGGTGGCTGTCTCATATCAGTGAGGGACAAAACAACTCCTTGTTTATCCCAGCTTGGCTTTTGCTCTGTGCCCATGCCTGGTTCATGCCCTGGACACATGGATAAAAAAATAAAAAAAATAAAAAAAAATAAAATAAAATAAAAAAAAATAAAAAAAAAAAATAAAATAAAATAAAATAAAATAAAATAAAATAAATAAATAAATAAAAAAAAAAGAAAGTGAAAGAGGAGAGTGAAAAAGTTGGCTTAAAGCTCAACACTCAGAAAACTAAGATCATCGCCTCTGTTCCCATCACTTCATGGCAAATAGATGGGAAACAGTGGAAACAGTGGCTGACTTTATTTTTCTGGGCTCCAAAATCACTGCAGATGGTGACTGCAGCCATGAAATTAAAAGACACTTACTCCTTGGAAGGAAAGTTATGACCAATCTAGACAGCATATTAAAAAGCAGAGACATTACTTTGCCAACAAAGGTCTGACTAATCAAGGCTATGGTTTTTCCAGTGGTCATGTATGGATGTGAGAGTTGGATGATAAAGAAAGCTGAGTGCAGAAGAATAGATGCTTTTGAACTGTGGTGTTGGAGAAGACTCTTGAGAGTCCCTTGGACTGCAAGGAGATCCAACAAGTCCATCCTAAAGGAGATCCTGGGTGCTCACTGGAAGGACTGATGCTGAAGCTGAAACTCCAATACTTTGGCCACCTGATGCAAAGAGCTGACTCATTTGAAAAGACCCTGATGCTGGGAAAGATTGAGGGCAGGAGAAGGGGACAACAGAGGATGAGATGGTTGGATGGCATCACCGACTTAATGGACATGGGTTTGGGTGGACTCCGGGAGTTGGTGCTTCAGTTAATGGGGTAGCAAAGAGTCGGACACGACTGAGTGACTGAACTGAACTGAATCATCGATAAGAACTATCATTCTACAGACTTTTTAGATACTTGATAAACACCTACACAGTTTAGTTTTTTCAGATTATTCCCTTTTCTTATGGAAAAGTAAGTATTATCACCATGAAAGTGAAAGTGAAGATGCACAGTCGTATCTGACTCTTTGCGACCCCATGGACTGTCCATAGCCTACCAGGCTCCTCTGACCATGGGATTTTCCAGGCAAGAGTACTGGAGTGGGTTGCCATTTCCTTCTCCAGAGTATCTTCCCGACCCAGGGATCGAACCCAGGTCTCCCACATTGTAAGCAAGACGCTTTACCATCTGAGCCACCAGGGAAGTCCTATCACCGTGATGTTACTTCTAAAAACTTTAGTTTGATACAAAAAGTTCAGCAGGAGGAGAAAATTTTTTTCCTTTATTAATTTAAAAATAACTCAAGCTATTAAGAGATTTCTAAAGCAGACTCCCTTTTTCTACCCCCCTCAAACATACATATACAGCCCAAAGCAGGGGATTATCAAATGAGAGAACTTAACACAATTTCGGATTTTGAAATTAAAATCTAAGGTCACCTGGACAAGTCAGTAAGCCTTGTCTCACTCAAAGTGGTTTTTTTGGTTTTTGTTGTTCAGGGGGACTCGTAAAAGGGAGGTCTTTGAAATTTTGAGATTCTTAATCCCTTTCCCGCTTCCCTCCAAATATTATGCCTGAGCAAATGTAAAATAATCTTCTTAGAACTGCAGGCCTATGTAGATTAATTTATTAGCCTCCAACAATTCCAAGTGAGAAGTTAGATGATTTATGAGCAATTCTGCGAGCCATTCTTCTGAAGTGCCCTCTCCTAGTCAGGAGATGTCTCCTGATGTCAGGGCTGGGTTTGCCTGAAAGCAGCCTACAAGAAGAAAACTTCTGAATCAAGACAAATCCAGGCTGCCAACAGCAAAGCACAACAGACATTTCCTGTTCCTTCTTTAAAGGACAACAATCCTAATGCGGACGACATTCCAGATTCTCAGGAATAAACACAAGATTCCATTTTGAATTCCCACCTCCAGTAAACTTAACCTCAAATCAAAGCTTTCACAAATCTGTATAACTAGTAATGTAAGCTAAGCCCACAGGACCTAGTCTTTTATCAGTTAGGGGTATTACTATGATAGCTCCTGTGTGAGGATATCCCCAAACAGGTTTTTCATTCTGTGATAATGTTATCACTGGCAAAGAATGGAAACCTTCATAAAGACTCAAGTCTCTTTCTTTCAATATCTTTTTCATTTAAATACAGAAATGAATGTTAATGGCCATAGGAATGGCCATATTAGCCACCTGTATGTCAGAATTCTTACATTTAGGCATGTAGAAAACCAAAAACCTGCATCAAACTTTTAATTTCTCCAAGCAGGTCTTGGAACCAGCATATCAACCACAACAAGATGACTCAAAACTGGTATGTTATTATACTAAAATATACTCCAAAAGCAACAGATGTAGTCAGGAAGTAGTTTTATTTCAGTAGGATAGTTGTTAATTTCAAAATACTCTATATTCATTTCTCATAATTCAATTTTTCTCACAATTTACGTTTTAAACATTGAATGAAAGAGTAACATTGACAAATGAATAACTGGAATTTCTCTCCAATGCATAGCCTCTTTCAACCATAAGACCATGATTTAAGCTATTCATAATATTATGTAAAATGGTACCCAGCATGCTTAAAAAAGTAAATATACTTGATAAAAGAATCAGGACCACTATCATAAAACAGGGGGTTTTTTTCCCCAAAAAACAATATTTCTTAAAAGGATTTGAGCCAACGAAAATACATGCTTGCTAATAGGTAAAAGGCTTTAATGCTTTAATTCTGTTTTGTACTGCTGTATCATAGCCAAGTGATTGTCACTCCTTAGAGAAAGGGGGAAAGTTGGGTTAAATTTTTTTTTTGCCTTCAACCATGATTTATGATTTCCTCTAAAGAAAAGCACAATTTTCTGCCAAGAAGAGGAAAACAAGGCTTAGCTTTCACATCAGGAAGGAAAACAAACAAATAAGCCGGTAGCAACCTTTTTTTGCATATAAAAATCACTATTATTTAGCCCACTCAAGTCAAACATAAAACCAAAGAAAGGAATAAGGAACGTATAGTCCTAACAGGATCTGCAGAAAATAAGAAACAAGAAAAGTCATGTTTAGAAAATTTCCAGAACTTTTTCAGCTCTCATCAGAAACAAGCAGTTGTACTTTCCATAACCGGTGCCACAGGAAAGCGATGCCTTTCTTCCACCATGCCTTTCTTCCATCATGCTAGCTCTCCAAATAAAATAATTTTGGAAAAGAACCAGGAGGAGCTGGCCAATTTACAAAATCATAGAACCTTATTGTTGAAGGGGACCTGAGCCAACATCTACATTCAGGCTCCCACTCAAAGCCTGAATGTTTTCTATTACATCTGGATGAATCCTACCACCTCCTCTAAAGGGCTAGATTTACTCAGTTACTGGAAGGGCCTGCCTTCCCTGAGTCAGCCTGCCTGCCCCACCCAGCCTCATTGACAGTTTAGGACTGTCCTTGGGGATCAAACAATACAAGCCTATTCCCTCTCCTGTTTGGCAAGCAGACAAGTTCTGTAATAGCAGCCCTGTCTCCCTTAACTTCCTAGGACATCAAGTCCCAGTTCTCCAAACCACTCCTAACAGAACGTGATTTCCAGACCCCTGGTCACACTGTCTCTATATCCCACCACCGGAAACCTTCCGATTTGGCAACATTCCTCTTAAAATGGGATGTATGGAGTCCAGCACTAGGATCTCTGACCTGGAACACAAAAGGACCATTGTCTCCAAGAAACTGGACATGAAACCTGCTGAATGTGGTGAGGTCCCCTTTAACTTTCTGTTAGCACAGCATCACCATCTCTGCACTTGAAAACAACCTCCAGGAAGCTTGTCAAACCAAGTTACACCACTTTTAGCTTTTTAAGATGTAAAGTCACAACATGACATATAACCCTGTTAATTAAAATATTACCAGCTCAAAAAATAAAATATTACCAGCTTCACTTTACCGTGTCATGTACAGATTATTTTCTGGATTCTGACTGTCATCAGCTGTCTCTCCCAGCTATGTTTCAACCACAATTCCCAACACTGATGAAAATGCTGAATAAGAACATTGTGGTGAGCTAACCTCCAAGTCATTTCCTCCTAATGCACATCTTTTTTTTTTAAACCAAAGAAAATACAAATTTTCATTAAGCAATCATTTTAAATAGAACAATCAGCTTCGCAAGGCTGGGAGAACTGGTGAATGGCAACATGTAAGGAATAGCTGATTAAAAACAATTTTGTTGGCCCCAGCGTGGAGCTGTCTCACCAGCACCAGCGCTGACTTTTTTTAAAAAAAATGTTTATTTACTCCGTTGCATCAGGTCTTAGTTGTGGAACTCGGGATCTCTGTTGCATCATGTATGAAGTGCTTGTTGCGGCACAAGGACTCTCTAGCTGTGGCACAGAGTTCAGTAGTTGAGGTGTGCAGGCTCTGTGGCTCCAAGGCTCATGGGATCTGAGTTTCCCTGAACAGGGATCAAGCCCGTGTCCCCAGCATTAGCAGACAGATTCCTAACCACTGGGCCACCAGGGAAGTCCCTGGCGTTGTCTTCCCTTGGCTACGCATTATCTCCAGAACTTAACCAGAGCCTCAATAGGACGGCCAGCTCATGTCTACAAGTTGCCAGTTTTAACGCATTCACCATAACACACATCTAAGCACTCGGGGTTACCCAGATGGGGATTGTTAAGCAGTCCTGGTATCAAGTTAACCTTTGTTGAAACATCGGCATTTCCCACAGTGGCCTTTCTGTGTCCTCCTTCATTTGTAAGACAGTAGGTTTATCCAGCGCACCTAGCCTCTCCAGTTATTTAAATAATGCATATAATTCAGAAAGCATCCTAGCTATTCAGTTTAGGAGACCTGGAGAAGAGAAAACCAGTAGGAACTGAGGCAGCAGATAGAAGGGCCCCAGGCTAAACAGTTTCCTATGGACAGAAACTCCGTAACAGCAGAAAACTCCATAAAAGTAGGATGATGGAGGAGGCTGGGCACTGCCCAAAGAAGAGACAGCGACCACATACTTCTCATTCTTGAAGTTATGGAGATCCTTCTGACCACACATGCACAGAAAGGCTCCCTGGAGGTCAAACAGGACAGGGCGTTACCTCACAGTGAGTGATGTCAACCTACCCATAGATCTCTTGGCTAGAATCCACCTTTGCTAAGAGCTGTGTGCATACATGGGAGGACCCTGAGATACACCAAATACGGACTTAGAACCAGGCGAAGCCAGATGACTGGCCAAAGGAAACCCAGAAGAAATGTCCCCTAAAAGTGATTCAAACCACCACGAGGGCAGGACTCACTGAGTCTGCCCGTGTCTATCCACACCTACTGTATTCATTTTCCTCCTAATAAACACTTTACTTGTTTCACTACATTCTGTCTCTAGGTGGAAATTCATTTCTACACAGTGAAGGGCCAGGGCCTTGTCACTGACCACTGGTCCCTGGTGGTCTCATGGTTAGGATTCAGCGCTCTCACTGCCTCAGCCCGACCTCAGTCTCTGGGTGGGAACTGAAACCCTGCTTCAACAGCTGCAGGCTGAGGCCACCAGAGATCAGAACCATTTGATATTGGCTTCCCAGGTGGTGCAGTGGGAAAGAATCCGCCTGCCAATGCAGGAGATGCAAGAGACGCAGGTTTGATCCCTGGGTCTGGAAGATTCCCTGGAGGAAGGCATGGGAACCCGCTCCAGTATTCTTGCCTGAAAAATTCCATGGAGAGAGGAGCCTGGCAGGCTACAGTTCATGGGGTTGCAAAGAGTCGGACACGACTGAGTGACTGAGCACGCACAGCCAGTTCCATCTCCCTGTTCTAACAGAGGACACTCGAAAATGGTCTCAAAGGTATGCAGAATTACTAAGGAAATCAGATGAGGGCGAGGGATGTAAGTGATGTGAGTGGCTCCCCCAGTGCATGCTGAGTCCCTGAGTATAAGGCCCAAAGTGATCAAGAAGCATTCTTAAGGATCTTTTCTTTATCGTATCAATGCAGATAAACTCTGCAGACAAGAATTGTTTTCTATTCAATTCACAGGTCATCAATCGATAGGTAATCACGACCCCTAGAGAGTTAGCCACATGATGTGAAGGCTGCTGACTGAGAATTCACCAACCATGGGGACTTTCCCATCACACATCATGCAACATGTCCCATAATATGCTGGGTGCTTTGGCTTCTGCAGGGCAATTTACGAAGTCTGCTTGTACATGGCAGATGGGCTGGTTATCCAGCAGGGCAGCCAAAGGCCTCCAGCCAGACAGCAGTAAGGGCGTGCTATCTGTAAGCCAGAAAGGGCACAGGAAAACACAACAGCAGGGCACAAAACAGCATTCACACAGCGCCCTGGTGAGCACAATCCCCAACCCAGCTGGGCTAAGCCACGATAGAGGCGGCATTGTCGAGGGCCCGCAGAAGCCATCAGACTTGTCAGTCACCGATGTGAAGAAGCGTCGCCTGAGTTCATCTCTATTTCCAATCACCCCCTGTCCCCCACCCAGGGCAGTGACCGGGGTCATGCCACAGTATATAAGCTCAGTGTCACCAAACAGCCTTGAACCACAGGAAAGGAGAAGAACCTTTCCCCGGTGAGACATGGACTTGGAATCACACTCTGGTCCAGTAAGCTGAATATGAATGCATTTTCCTCTCCCATCCTCAGCACCATCTATCCCTTCATCCCGACTTCCAGGTGCCATTGCCCAGCTGACCTCAGCCAAAGCTACCCAAACGGTCATTCTCCGTTCCTGCCCCTCCTTGAAGCTGACCCACAGCATCAGTGTTCCTAACCGCAGTTCAAGGCAGCCCAGCGAGACACTAGCTCTGCAGTCAACTGTCAGGGATGGCTGCAGCAAAGGAGCATCTTGACCCAAACCTACTGCAGCTCAATTCTCTTCATTAACAATGAGTCTCTCTATTCAAAAGATGGGGAAGAAAAATGTCCACACTTTCCCTCTGAAAAGCAGTCTACAGGTGATCAGAATTTAAAACATAGTATCCGTTTCAATTCACTGACAATACAATTCACAAAGGAACAAATTCAACATTGGCTTTAGGCAGGCACCCTGGTGAATTGAAACAAAAGCCATGTTTGAACTTATTAGATATGTTTGAACCAAAAGGTTTCAGAGCCTGAGAAGTTTGGGGATATCTAATGTACCTCCCTTGTTTTAAAGATAAGGAAACTAGGGGCCAGGGGTTCCTGAGGAGCAAAAACAAACCTGGAATACAGATTGCTAATCAGAATTCAGGACTCTACATGTTCTACAAGCACTTTCAATGTCTTTAAATATCTGTCTACTTATGCACTGGAATCTGTCAAAATTTATTTTTAAATGACAGAAAAATCTATCCATTTAAATATATTCTGCTTTATTTCTAGATGGCAGCTTGGCACACAATCTTCACATTCTTTAGCAACACATCAACTTGAGATAAAAATCACTAATTCCATAAAAGGAATAGGAGAAAAATGAAAAGCCAAGTACTAGTTGAGTTGCTACAGAGACTTTGGTCAGTTGGTGATGGGTGAGCACAGACGGGGTTCTCCCGGGGCCTGAAAAGGCAGGACTCAACATGAAAGCTGTCAAATGATGACTTGGCCAGTCATCTGCAGGTAACTTAAATTACACAATGTCATCAAATGTTTTGGTTTTATTTTCCTATTTGGGGAACTCCAAGAACTTCCATAGAGCCAGTCTTCTAGTTCTCCAACAACTTCCTAATTTACAGTGTTCCTTTTAAACTATGTCACTTGCTCTTTGGACATGGAGAGGATATAAATTATAAATAAAGTCAGTTCCTTCTAGTCGATGCCAGGTTTGGAAAGATGGGACTAGCTGAGGTCTGTAACCGAGGGGAACCATGATTATTTTTGGCGTCACAGTGGCAGCGAATGGAGAGATGGACATTCCCGTCCTGGCTGAGGTGCCACACCCTTGAGAATTCTTCCTGACCCAGGGCTGGGGTAGGTGTTCCCAGAGGACAATGGGCACTCCTCCGTCAGATCACACTCTTCTGGAACCTCAGTCAGATCTGTCATGACTGTAAATAAATTTGAACTTTTAACTACCACGTTACAGAATTCACCTTCAGTGTGAGGCTATGTGACCTCAGGAAGTTTTCTGCATCAGTTTTCTCATGTGAAAATAGGGATAAAAGTACTTATCTCAGTTTCCTTGTTTGTAAAAAAGAATATAACAGTATCTACCTCAAAGTGCTTATAAAGATTAAAATGCTCTTGTGAATTACAACACAGAAAAGCCTTGCAACATCATAAGCGGTCAATAAACACCAACTTTTATGATACTGCTCCCCTTGTAAGTCCTAACTAACACAATAAGTAAGCAAGTAACTGTAGTCGCTCAGTCATGTCCGACTCTTTGTGACCCTGTGGACTGTAGCCCACCAGGCTCCTCTGTCCATGGGATTCTCCAGGCAAGAATACTGGAGTGGGTTGCCATTTCCTTCTCCAGGGGATCTTCCGGACCCAGAGATCAAACCTGGGTCTCCCGCATCACAGGCAGATGCTTTACCCTCTGAGACACCAGGGAAGCCCATAACTAACACAATAGTTGTCCTCTTCTCTGTGCTTCTTTAAATCTTTACCAGATAAGCTAAGCTCTTACCTGTGATGGGGAAAAAAAAGTCCACAAGATTTGAAATCAGACAGGAATGGGGTAGCATCCAGACTCTACTATTTACTACATTTCATTAATTAAAAAGATATACTTTTTCTCATTTTAACCTCAATGAAACTGAAATGTGTCTTACATGCAGTGAAAGTGGGCATTATCTCCAATCTTAAGCAAGCTATTTAATCTCTGTAAAACTACTGACATTACCTTCCTCTCTTAGGGTTGCAGTAAGGCACAAATAACATAATCATGCAACCTCCTAACATACAATAGGCAGCCCTGACAAATATTTTGCTCTGCACTTTTATAGGTTCAGTGCCTTGTACATAGGAAATGCTTAGGAGGTGAATCAATATTTACATATATTTAATGGAACAACCCATTATCCATGGATATTTAAAAATAGGACTCAGACCCATTCCAAACTAATGTGTGTGGATGTCCCTGCCGGAACTGCCTACAGAAAAGGTCAGGGGCTTTGAGAACAAGAGCCCTCAGGAGGGGCCATGGATGGACACCCAGAGCCCTGTGCAAGGACATGCTTTCAACAACCCACCCAGGGCCTCGGATTACTGTCCAGCTCCACACAAGGCCTCTGCTAGTGTTTAAATCCCTGCAGATGCCAAGGTCAGGTTCAAAGTTCGTATGGTAGGGACAGAGAGTTCAGGAAGGTGCTTTTTCCAAATCCAGTTATAATTCTTTCAGTAATAACAGTTACACGGTTTGGAGCACTTACTGCATTAAGCTCCACTAAACTCTTCACAATAACCCTATGAAACATAACTGACTTCATCAGCATTCCTTCTTTCTGAGGCCCAGTGTTTAAGTCACAACTTAACAAGGGGCAGAAATCTGCCTGGTCCCCAAGCTTGTGTCCTTAACCACCACGCCTTCTCTGGAGAAGGTTATGAACATCGGCTGCAGAAGGAGGCGAGACTCTCCCCAAGGTCTCACTTTCAAAACAGCCCAAGAGCACCCTTCCCAGGAGCATGTCAGACCTCCTGCTCCAGGTGGATGGAGGCAGATGGGGTAGACGGGTGCGGCAGTTCTGTGTGGAATGAGTTTCAGTGGGTTTCCAAGCCCAGTGGTGCTGCCTCTGCCCTGGACTCTAGCCAGCCCTAACAGGCAGTGTTTTACATTTGACTTTTTCCATTTCACTTGTTCGAGATTTATTTCCCATAGCTCCAAGCAGCACCTTGTAGCTCACCTCTGGGCCTTCCTTTCTTCAACAGGCTTCCTCTATCTTTTTCTTTTCTCTCTCTCTTTTTAAGTTTTACTTATTATTATTTTTGGTCGCCCTGGGTGTTTGTTGCTGCACGTGGGCTTTCTCCAGTTGTGGCGAGCAGGGGCTGCTCTTCATTGTGGTGTGCAGGCTTCTCACTGCGGTGGCTTCTCTTGTTGCAGGGCACAGGCTCTAGGTACATGGGCTTCAGTATTTGTGGCACATGGGCCCTAGAGTTTGGGCTTAGCAGTTGTGGCACACACGCTTAGTTGCTCCTTGGTAAGTGGAATTCTCCCAGACCAGGGATTGAACCTGTGTCCCTGCACTGACAGGCAGATTCTTATCCACTGTGCCACAGGGGAAGCCCTCTTTCCTATTTTCTTAAAACTTCTGGTTCTTTGAGAGTTTCTCTCCAAACAGCAATTATTTCTCTCTCAGCAGGACTGCACTTCTTTCTTGGTCAAGAAATTCTTCTTTATTCATCCTTTGCAGATGTGAGTCACAATGAAAAACCACAGCTGGAGATTCCTCTTCTGAACTTTCCAGAAAGTCGGTGATAAATGCACATGTGCAGGCATGTTTAGAAAGATGGAGAAGCCAGAGGAAGACATACACAATATTATAACTTTCTTTGGCCCCAAGTAGGATGTCTGCTCCTTGCACTAGCAAATCTTCACACCAAGGATCCCAGGGAGAAAGATCATTCCAAGTGGAGGGTTCAGGAAGGTACACCTCGAGGGCCCGTGTTCCACAGTCTCTCCAGCTCTTCCTCTACAGCGATCGCTGTGTGTGTGCACAGTTGCTAAGTTGTGTCCAGCTCTGTGCAACACTACGGACCGTAGCACACCAGGTTCCTCTGTCCATGAAATTCTCCAGGCAAGAATCCTGGAGTGGGTTGCCATTTCCTCCTCCAGGGGCTCTTCCCAACCCAGGGATCAAACCTGCATCTCCTGCCTGCATTTCCTTCATAGGCAGATGGATTCTTTTACCACTTGAGCCACCTAGAAAGCTATGTTGCATTAATTTCCTTCTCAGCTGAGGAAACCTGGAGAGCTTTTTATTTCATGTCATCTACCATTTCCACACAATAAAGTTAGCCAGACGGTAAATCATGCAACCACTGAATCACTGCATTCCTCCAAGAGGTTCAGAGATGTGTGTTTTTAATACAGAAGCTAAGGCCAAGGCAGCTGAATTGCTCAGTTTCTGAATAAGGGACACTGACCTATTTCTCTCTCCACTCCATCCATAATGGAAAGAGGCTGGTAACATTTCCCATGACTAGGCATTACAGAGTTCCTGGGTGATCATATTGAGCTTCCCAGGTGGTCAGGGGTAAAGAACCCGCCTGCCAATGCAGGAGACTTAGGAGACATGGGTTCGATCCCTGGGTCGGGAAGATTCCCCTGGAGGAGTACATGGCAACCCACTCCAGTATTCTTGCCTGCAGAATCCCATGGACAAAGAAGCGTGGCAGGCTACAGTCCTTAGGGTCACACAGAGTCAGACATGACTCAAGTGACTTAGCACAGCACAGGTGATAATGCAGATTCAAGAAAAGAATACAAGGGCTACTCCAGAGCTGAGAGGGATTCACCGGAAGTGAGGTCCACGGGTCAGGACACACAAACTCTACCACTTCTGCTGGTGCCAGGCCCAGATCATCCACAACACACCCAAACTACTGAGATGATGAGTGGGCAGAACCCACCACCACCTTCACTTACTAAAAGAAAATGCAGTGTTCAGTTTTGCAGATGACTTGATCTGCAGTTGGAAAGATATTATGACTGACTGACTCTGGCCTTGTTTACTCATCCCACTCACACCACAAGCCATGCCAGACAGTCTCAGACGCTTGCTGAGCACAACTGGCTTTTGGAAATGCCAGAAAACTGATTCATTTTTTCAAAGCACATTAACTTACCCTGTGGCAACGTGACTCCTAAATCATTATCCTCAGCCATGACTAAAGTGCTTTCGACAGAAGCTCTCCCAGGTCTACCCTCCATCCTGAGGGCCCCCTGGAATGTTCTGAGTTTCACAGTCTGTGTGCCTTTCGCGCTTTTTGTGGTGGTGACCCACCGATCCTATAAATTCAACATGAATTAAGGATCCCAGAAACAACTGCATTCATGTACACACACGATTAATATTCCAAATATGCAAAATAATTCACACTTGAGAAAAATTACTCAATTACGGGTTGGCCATTTCACAAGTACAGAAGCTGGCCCTGGCACCGGAACCAGGTATAAATATTATCCAAGTGTCTCAAACTTCGGAGAGGCTAGAGATCTGTTTGATTTATAAGTAACAAAGGGGTATGACCTCTTCCTTCAGTTTTGCTAAGGGATCAAACTTTCTAACTTCGCAGATAGAAGGACTTACCACACTGTTGGGAATTTGGTGCTACGTATTTTGTGCGCTTCTCTCTTAAGGGGCTGGTTAGATTCTTTGGGACAGGGTGCTCCAGCCAGATTTCATTTTTAGGGCAAGTGTATCCATCCCTGGTTGCTGCTGGCTCACAGAGAAGGTCCTCAGGTAATGCCCCTGGAAGGGGCAGCCAGCTGCCAACCACTGGCTGATTCAAGAATACACAGGTCCAGCCCTCTGCCTCAATAGAAGACAACCGGGCAGGGCCACCCCGGCTCCAGAGCTCCCCATAAGGGCATGCAAGGCTTCAGTTATTCCCACATTACCAGCTTCTCCTCTGCCCAATCCTGCCATCATCTTTTCCTGGCCCCTAAATTCCTTCAGCATCCACCTTCTGCTGTGCTTCCAGCCAATCCAACCAAAGACAAGCTGTTTTCTAAGTGTAGAAAGTTATTTCTTAAATCATGCCAAGGAAGTTACAGGCCCTAGAGAATTTTCTATCAGAGGCCCTGTGAAGGCTGAACAGTCTCTGAAAAATACCTGTGATTCCGTTCAAAAATTATACATTTTTCATAACCAGCTCAGGCCGCTTTCTGAACACCAGCCCAATGCGGTCAACAGGGACAGGAGTTTAAATAGCCCAGGAGCATCACAGCCTCACAAGTCAGGAGGTGAAACATCGCCAGGTGAGTGATCTGTGTATCACAACATCACGTGACCCTGGACACTGATACCAAAGCATGGGGTGCCTTGACCATCGGAGTGTACCCCTCCCCAGGTCTGACACGCTTGACTGATAACTTCACATTCAAGGAAATCTTTAAAGCTACCTGAAAGGGCCTACATGTAAGTATGACAGTGAGACCTGAACACTTTATCCCCAAAATTCCAAACTTTTAGGAACAAGAAATGATTCCTAGAGCTGAGTGATTACTGATGACGTTGTACTCTTTACTGCATCCCCGAGAAAACAGATGGCAGACAGGCCTGAGCAGGGAGCAAGAGCTATTGCTACCGTGCTGCCCAGGGGGCACAACACCATCTCCAGAAAACCTCAAGGAACCACCTCGTCGTCATCCAGGCTCTAGTGTGGCTTAGGGTCCGGGGATGAGGTTAGAGATGTCTCAGGAGTAGAAATCAGAGGAAAACCAGATGCCTGCACAGTATATTTTATCACCAGAGGGGCGGGTTCAGAATGTTTAAAATGTAGATAATGTACTCCCTGTGAAACACTCAGGTTAAAACTATTGCAGGGACTTCCCTGGTGGTCCAGTGGTTAAGACTCCATGCTCCCAATGCAGGGGACAGGGGTTCGATCCCTGGTCAGGAAACTAAGGTCTGGCATGCCACATAGTTCAGTCAAAACAAAAAAATTAAACCATACTACTACTTCTCGTTTTATAGCCTGTTACGCACTGTCTCATCTGACCCTCACAACTCTTCCTATGAGGCTTGGGCTGTTATTATAATCACAACTTTATGTCTGGTTAAGTGACTTACGTGTGGCTTCACTGGTGGCTCACGGAAGTCAGTAAAGAATCTGCCTGCAACTGTTTATAACAGCCAGGACGTGGAAGCAACCTAGATGCCCATCAGCAGACAAAT
The DNA here is from genome assembly GCF_019320065.1 of Cervus canadensis. NCBI lineage: Eukaryota > Metazoa > Chordata > Mammalia > Artiodactyla > Cervidae > Cervus > Cervus canadensis. The sequence continues at coordinate 36,241,327 of NC_057406.1, read as the reverse complement.
GGATAAGAAAGCTGTGGTACATATACACCATGGAATATTACTCAGCTGTTAAAAAGAATATATTTGAATCAGTTCAAATGAGATGGATGAAACTGAAGCCCATTATACAGAGTGAAGTAAGCCAGAAAGATAAACACCAATACAGTATATTAACACATATATATGGGATTTAGAAAGATGGCAACGATAACCCTATATGCAAAACAGAAAAAGAGACACAGATGTATAGAACAGACTTTTGGACTCTATGGGAGAAGGCGAGGGCAGGATGATCTGAGAGAACAGCATCAAAACATGTACATTATCAAGTGTGAAACAGATCGCCAGTCCAGGTTGGATGCATGAGACAAGTGCTCAGGGCTGGTGCACTGGGAAGACCCAGAGGGATGGGATGGGGAGGGAGGTGGGAGGGGGGTTCAGGATGGGGAACACATGTAAATCCATGGCTGATTCATGTCAATGTATGGCAAAAACCACTACAATATTGTAAAGTAATTAGCCTCCAACTAATAAAAATAAATGGAAAAAAAAAAAAAGAATCTGCCTGCAATGCATGAGACCTGGGTTCAATCCCTGGGTCAGGAAGATTCTGTGGTGAAGGGAATGGCAACCCACCCCAGTATTCTTGCCTGAGAAATCTCAAGGACAGAGGAGCATGGCGGGTTACCGTCCATGGAGTCACAAAAGAGTCGGACACGACTCAGCGACTAAACCAGCACCACCACAGGTGACTTGCCCAGGATGACACTGCTGACCAATGTTGGGATCAGACTGGCAGATTCTTGGTCCCAGGGTCCTTTCATACAAAACTGCCAATTTGCAGCATGTCTACATATTTCTCCAGGCTTGTGTACAAAGCCCCCAAACCTTGTCTCCCTCCTCCTGTCTTTCTTTACAGCCTCCACCCTCATATACACATCTCTACTTCATGGGAACAAGGGCTACCGATGACATGAGTCCTGAACAGGGTCACAAATCACCATCAAAGCTCTCTCTCTCAGTGACTCCAAACACTCCAAACTCTTTGTTGATACAGACCACAGCCTCTGGAGTATGGCTGACAAGAGGATAAGGGATCAAGTTATGAGATGACCAGTATTCAGTGCCTCTGACTATCCGGGTTCATGTCAGTCACATACACAAGAGGAGGGTAGAGAAGGGCTTTAAACCGTTCACTAATTTCTTGGACACAGTAATTCTTCCTAGGAAACGCTCCCTATCCTGGTCAATAGGTTTTGCAACTGTTATTTGAGGCACTTGGTGGCATCTACTCTTGCCAAGTCGGCATTCTGTTTCTGCAGGACAAAAATGCAGGGGCTGCTACGGTTTCAGGAGCAGAGGCAAGCATCTCTGTGCCTCAGGTGGATGCATTACAGATACGGCGTGCTAATGAGCACTTATTACTCTTCCTACTCCACAAGCCAACCAGCAGCAACAAGAAATGCCTGGTAAAACTCGCTGGGTTCTCAAGCTTTGATCAAAGGGCTGGTGCCACAGTGATTTAGCTGAAGTGATTGGCACAGGGCTGAACTGGATTGTTATCTCAGGATCACAAAGCCTCGTCTTAAGTTCTCTGTATCCTGTAAATCAGTAGTCAGGTCAGCACCAATTTTATCCTTCCAGACTTAACCTACTCTCTTTACCAGTAACACCGCTAACCCCCCTGCCCCCAAATTCCACTTTCACTGATTATTAAGAAACCAAACAAAAAAAAAACAACAACAAAAAAAAAAGAAACCAAACAATGGACCTTGAATTTTAGGAAAACAAATGCCTACTGACCATTAAAATGGGGTGTGGCATTCTACAATGTACTACACTCAGTTTGCAACAGTCAAAAGATTTGGCCAACAGTTCACTCACTTTGATCCTTGAACCCAAGACATAAAAGGGAACTCAGAAATCATGTAAATGTCACTTAATCACTGATACTTAACTTTAACCATGTTTCCTGTAAAGCATATACATATGGTATTAATTATATAAAAGTATAATTCTAATTTATGAATTTATATAAATTAAATTTTAAAAAGGCTTCCCATCCTTGTCTCTTCATTGCTACTAAAGCAATGGCAGGGAATGGGAAAATACATGGCTACAAATCTAAATTTCTCAGAGAAGGAACAGGAGCATCAGCTATTAATCCAATAAAGCCCCATTCTCGTTCACTTTTCCCCATTCCAATACTAGGTTGATGTATTGTTGAAAACGCAACCATGGCTTCAGGGACAGAAAAAAAAAAAGATGACCCAAGGCATATTCTAAAGAAGATTCCTGAAGAGTGCTATCTTTAACACCACAGAGACAAAACTGTGTTGGGTTATAATATAATTCTACAATAACAACTCTTGTAATTATTTGACTCAATTTATTAAAATGGAAAAGTCAAAATAAACATACAATAGAAGTCAAATGGCAAGACAACTCTCATGTTGAAATTTTTTAGGCAGAAGTAACAATAATATTAGCAAAGTTTTTCCTTTTTTAAGTGGTTCACAAGGTCTAGCCTAAGGAATAGATCTAACCCAACTTTAATATGGTATGAAAAAACTAAAGATTTAACAACTCTTCTCCTGAGTTATTTAATAACTTTGTCTTTTCTTATGATTTTCTGTAACTTTTTTGAAGGCTGCTCTGTTACCTGAATGTTTAACAATTCATGGACAAGTAACAACTCCATGAATAATGCCAAAATTTTCAACTATGTGTAAAGGAATGCCTGGGTTCTCCTCTGACAGTTCTCCTCTAAAGAACTGTCTGTGCTTTTTACATAAACACATAGACAAAGTATGTTTTATTTTGGCTGCGAGTATAGTTCTAAACTGGGTGTTTATCACAAAATTCTCCAAGCAAAAGGATTTCAGAGAAGTAAGTGACCTAGGCACACCAGAAGAGAAAATCTACTGAACAGGAAAATAAGTAAGGCAGATAAAAAATGTTTCTGGCATTTAAATATAAATAACATTTACTAAAATTTCACAAGTCTGAGCAGATTTACCAGCTATTCTGAAATTTTAAACAAAAAAAAGATAGCATTTTCAGCTTTGAGACTAGGAAACAATCATTACATCTGAGCTCCCACAATAAAAGGGCCAGGTGCTGTGCTGGGTGGCTTGCATGTACTATCTCCATTTAATCTAACATTCCTACAAGGCAGACACTGTTGTTTCCATTTTAGAGATGAGAAAACCAAGTCACAGTGCTATGACATGACTCTCTTGGCATTCTATCCAAGACATGTCTGACTTGAAGATCTGAAACAGTTGCTGCTACCCTCTGCGCAATGGCATCACCAAGAAATTTCACCCAGAAATTACAACGAAGGAATTGTTTCATAAGCAGAGGATCGGCTCTGCAGTCAGAAGCTCCAGATTTTAATTATGCTTCCACTGAGTAGTGGTTTCCTCCAAGTTAATGGAGATGAAAATAGTGTTTAACCTCATAAAGTTGAGGTCAGAAGCACATTAAAAAGCTCAAGTAATAGGGCTTTGCAGAAAGACCAACCAAGTGAGCACTGGTTGGTATCGCTACCTCCCTCTTCAGGCTTCGGCTAACACAGCTGGTGACCCGCAGGTAAGCCGGGCTGTGGGCTCCCAGCAGCCCACCCGCAGGGCAGGGAGCCACTTCTACAAGGCCGAGCGGCACACAGCCTGGAGCCTGAGAGGGTGGAACGTGATGGTGAGGTGCGGAGGGGCCCGACTCTGCTCAGCCCACCTTCTCCTGCACTAAATAAAATAAACAAACTGTTGTGGGTCAACTCTGTGCCCAGGTACAAACACCGTTTGCTCAGCCAGCTGCTGGTCCCTGGCACTCAGCCATCTGGGAACCTCGAGGAGCCCCCCTGCCTGCAACAAGATCACTCCCATCCTGAGGGAAAGGAAATTTAAAACAAAACCAAATGAGCAGGGGCCTAACGAGAGCCTCATCCTTTCTCATCAATTTTCCTTATTCTGTCCCTCTCCACCCTCCTCTCTCTCACACACACATGCGCACACACGCTGGTGTGACTGGATTCAGCACTTTTATCCTCATTAGGAAACTTGACAGCAATCTACTTTGGGATAGAATTTTAAACACTGATGACTGAACACAGTGACTTTCAGAGCAGAAAGGGTTCATCTGAGTAGAGGTGAAGGAAGGTTGAAGACCCCAGGCGGAAAACAACAATCAATAGATTCGACTACACAAAATTTTTAAACTTTCACTTCACTAAAAACAAAAAAATTTTTATCAGAAAAATTAGGGGAAAAAACTAGGTGAAAATATTTGCAGTAACTATGAGAAAGGGTTAATAAGCGAAATACATAGAGTTCATGACAAATGACAGCAATACTAATTCCCAATTGATAAAATGGGGAAAGCATATAACAGTTAAACAGGAAATACAGCCAACAGTCACATACATGGTTAACCTCATAAATATCAAATAAATAAAAAAGAAAAAGAAAATATCTTTTCTCCTAGAAAGTTAACAAACGTTATTAAAATGAGAATTTCACTCTGCTATGTTTTGGTAACTGATATCAACATGGGCCAAGACATCCATGCACGGTGACCCACATCCTTTGATTCTGCTTCTTGTTATCTCTTGTAAAGATGGGAAGGATCTGAAATGCAGAAAATGCTGACTGCCGAAAGATGCTCAGCAAACAGTGAAAACAGGCTGTGTGTGCTGTGATAGGCTTAAATAAACCATGACACACCCAGAGATGGAAGATATTACAGTCCTGAGAAATAATATTCAGAGATACTGTAGTCGTGTGAGGACATGCAAATAAAACAACATTAAGAGGAATTCCTTGGTGGTCCAGTGATTAGGACTCGGTGCTTTTACTGCCATGGGCTCGGGGTTCATTCCCTGGTCGGGGAACTAAGAACCCATAAGCTGAGCAGTACAATGGGAAAAAATTTTTAAATAAAATTAAATAAACAAATAAAACAATGTAAGTAAAAATAGGACATAAAAATACACATTCAGAATACTTCAAATATGAAAAAATATATACGATTGTAAAAAAAAGGAAGGAAACACAACAGTAGTTGTATTTTTGTGTGGCAGAATACTGAGGACTATTTTTTTTTCAACTGTATCTTCTTTATGTTTTTTTCCATATTATTCAAATCTTCTAGAAGGTGCATATATTATTTTTATGACTACAAAAAAAAAAAAAAGTCTCAACTTTAAATTAAAAAAAAAAACAATAGAAATCCAACAGTTCTTCAAGCCACTCCTACAACTGCCAAAACTGCAGCAAGCAGGTAAGGCAGTAAACAGGGAGAAAGCGGCTTCGTTTTAAACTTAGGGTTATGAAAACAATAGGCCTGTTGATGTGAAAACAAAAACTTTTCATGTCCTACTTATCAAAACATAGTTTGGAAATTCACTAATCAAAACATTTTCCAACAGAGGATTTAAACTCACACCAAAATTATCTCTAGTTAAGCAAGCAGGAAGTTTACCAGGAACACCCTAAAAATTAATAATTGTTTTTACAGCTTTGATAAATCCATGCCAGCTCATGTTAGTACACAGTGTAACACACAATCTCCAGTGAGTCTGTCACTTCTAAACAGGAAAGCGTGAAATCCTTAGCATAAGGCTAGAATAACAGATGTTCTGAAGTGAGGCTTTTTAGGGTTTGCTCCCCACCCCCAAAGGCTGGATTCTTAGTCTTTGAGATGGTTTTCTTAGAGTGACAGTTAACTATGCCAAACTCATCGCACTCATTACCTTGTTTCATTTTCAGGAACCTACAAGGAAGGGTCTCTCATCCTCGGCCCTGCTGACATTTGGGGCCAGGTATTTCTTCGTTACTGATGGGGGTGGGGGGAGCACCTGTGCACTGCAGGGATGTTTAGCATCATCTCTGGATTTTACTTACTAAAAGCTAATCTTGCCTCCAGCCCCAGCTGTAACACAAGAAGTGTTTTCTGACATTGCCAAATGACTCCTACAGGCCCAAATCATCCCAGTTTAAAACCACGGCTACAACATACTATTATTGACCCCATTTTACAAATGAAGAAACTGAAACACAGCCATAGGTCCATCTAAATCTACAGCCCAAGATCAAAACCCTATCCTGTCTTTGTGCACAGTAGGTGGTCTATCTTAGAGTATAAGATACTACTCAGGTCTCCTCTGCATCCCCATGGAGGCTTGTCTAGGCCTCAATGCACACTGGCCAAAAAAACCATTATTCTCATCACTAAAACATTTACTGATTCCTGATTGGGTAGCAGGGCCTGGCAACAAAGGCAGTCAGGGTCTTCAACAAGTATATAATCTCTTTGAAGAAATAAGCTATAACTAGAGATCAGCCATTTGGAGCACCAGTTTTGGAGGAAACTGTTTGCTCATCAATAAGAGGAAGATAACGGTAGTGCCACCCTTATAAAAGTGAGATGACATAAGCAAAGTTCCTATCACAAAGCACAATTTCAAAAAACATCTAGGTAACCAAACGCATAGTAACATATAGGCACAAGCACTGGAAGAATTCTGGCTTCTCAAAATCACTGGGCTGGGAGGAACCTTCACAGACAACTTGAACTCACTGTCCACTTAGTGCTAAGTCACTTCAGTTGTGTCTGACTCTTTGTAACCCTATGGACTGTAGCCCACCAGCTTCTCTGTCCATGGGTTTCTCCAGGCAAGAATACTGGAGTGGGTTGCCATTACCTTTAGCATTTAAAATTCTAAAGATTTTATTACCTGCTTCCAGCAAGAGTGTGTAGGCTGAGCTCAGACTGAGGCTCTCAGCAAGGGTCTCCTGATGAACTGCATTAAGGGGGCCTAGAGGAAAGACAAGGGTTTAAGCAGGGACAAACAACAGGAAAAGTAGAAGATCTGAGAAGACTTAAAGCATTCCAGGGGGGCAGAGCCTGGGTGTGAGCACAGGAGAGCAGCTTAGGGAAAGAATCAAGATCATATGAGGTCACAAGTGACCTCAGTGACACAGTGGTGACACTGAGCAGGTGAGACCGAGGAAGTATTTCTCCTAAAAAGCAATCAAGAGCTAAAATACAAAACAAAACAAAAAAGAAAACAACGCCTGCTACAAAGCATACACCCAACTTACGTTATGAGGCTGGAGAACTTAATTTCTCAAGTTAAAAAATCAGCATTCTAATTCCTTCACAGCATTCCTTGAGAACAACAGGCAAATGCATGTTCTAGACCCACGAAAGTGAAGGTTTTGCCAAAATAGAGTCAATCTTGGGACTTCCCTGGTGGCCCAGTGGTTAAGAATCCTCCTCGAAATGCAGGGATGTGGGTTCAGTCCTTGGCTGTGATACTAAGATCCCTATACCTCATGGGGTAACTAAGCCTGTGCCGCGTAACTACAGGGTCTGCACCTTCTGGGGCCCACGCACCACGACTAGAGAGTCCATGAGCTACAATGAAGGTCCCACATGCCGCAACTGAGACCCAGCGCAGCCAAATAAATATTTTTTTAAAAAGTCAATCTTCCGCAAGTCCACAGGTGGTCTTCCTGTTCGAAAACAAGAGCCCAGAGCAGCCAGATCTTCTCTTTGTTACATGTAAATTTCCACTGGTGAAGTCACCAAAAAAATTAAGTACTGGTGCAAATTTCTTAAAATACTATGTAGTTCAAACCATACCTGTCTGCAGGCAGTCTCCATCCCAGGCCCACGAGTCTGAGAATTCTGCTGCAAGGCTGAGCCCGCAGGAGGTCAGAGAAAGGACCAGGCAGGCCTTGTACCAAAGGTTTGTTTGGAAGATCTGTCTAACCACAGAGTGCTGAATATAGGCAAGAGACTAACTGCACGGTCTGTATCAGAGATGATGAGGGTGTAAACCAAGGCACTGGTAGAAGGAAAAGTCATTCAGAAAACACTTGAAAGGCAAAAATGACAGGGCTGACGGCCAGGTGAAGGGTCTCTAGGACACTCCACACAAACCTGACCCAATGTAAACTTTGATAATGAAGCTGAGACTTCAAGATCAGCCGGTAGCTTGAGCTTAAAAGTGAGTTGTTTAACTTCCCAGAACCAGGGCAATCTTCACAAACTTGTAACTGTAGTCATATACAGAACCCCATGCTCAGAAAGACCCCACATCTGGTTTAACACTCTGCTGTCATCAAGATTCCTCATAATTTAAACTTTGAATTTTTTTTTCATAAATGACGTCAAAATGCCTCGTAATTTAAACTTTGAACTTGTGTTCTATAAACAAGGTCAGATGCCACAATGGAGCGTGCATGTGAGCAGAGGAGATCTGTTTAATAAGAGTGGCCACCATTCCTTGCCACCCTATTCATACACAGTGTCTGCAATGCCCCATAAGCACAGAACTTTGGCAGGCTCACGATGCATCAAGTTCAGCAGGACTCAAAAGCGATTTCAAGGTAAATGTGCTACAAACAACTAAGTGAGCAGGTGGGTGGGTGCTGACAGCCACAAGAGGCCATGCTTTCCTTTCCATCCAGAATCCGCTGTACATGCAGAAACAAGGCAGCGTGTTTCTAGGAAACACAAACAACCAAACACTCCTTTCATATCTTCTCTTACTCCTGTCACTCCCCTGTATTAACCAACCACTTGAGCTGACAATGACAGCACAGAAGAAGGAAAGACAGAGCAACTCCACGGTTCTTTTTCCTTTCAGTCTTTCCTGCCATAAGCCAAGACGAACAGACTGTGCAAATTGAGATGTGAAATAACAGGAGCCAGTTTTGTGCAAGGTTTCCTCTGTTCTGATAAAAAGAACATATAAATGCATATACAAACCATGAAACATTATGAAACGTGATTTCAGTAATTCTGCGTATTTGTTAAATGCTCTTATATTTGCATTTCACGGTGGCATTGCATAATAGAAAGATGAACAATAAAATTCATGCTTATGATCTTTATTTTCACTTCACTCAAAATAACACTAAAGCAAATAAACACCATGACAAGTAAAGAGAGACTACGGAAGAAAAAGAAAAGCTTTTCCTGTTAGTACCTTTCACAGTACTTTTTCCTGCTTTTTGAACAAGAGGGTCACACATTTTCATCATACACTGGGCTCCACAAAGTACGTAGCTGGCCCCACCGAGAACCACTGAACTCAAGAACATTATGCCCAGATCTAAATATGCTGCCCACACCTGGATACATTTATACTGACATCAGTCAAAGCAACCGCCAAAGGACCCACCTATGGGCTGACAGGAGTGGTGCTGAGTTTTAGTACTACACTCTTAATTATTAGATTGCTTCAGTCCTTTTCTCATACAACTCACGTCACTGCAACAACAAATCTGCTGAAACACTGCAACCTAAGGTCTTTCAGCCAAAGATCTTTCTGAGTTCCTCTCATGACCTCTTGAGTTTGGTTTAGACTTTAGTTACATTCTAAAGGCAATCAGCATTGGCATCCTCATCTTTCCTATGTCATCTCTAACTTCAACACTCTGGGGAAGGGTCCCGGAATGGGTGGGCTGGGCAGATCCCTATCTCCCTCTATCAAAGACGCAGGGAGCCAGTTAAACCGGAGCATGTAATGATGCGGAGGTCTCATGCTGGACACCTCCCTCTTTCAGAGTACTCCCTGGTGCTCTGCGGTTCAGTGTCAGCCAAACCCAGCCTATGGTCCCAGACCCAGGCTGCCTTCCCGTCAGAGCTCTCGGATTTCCCCTGGGAAGTTGTTCTGCGAACCATTCAGTCTGGTGTCTAAAAATTCCTCCTTCACATACAGTCAGGTATCCCTTTGTCTCATTTCATTCCCCTCTTCTTTTTTTGTACCACAACTTTCCACTTCAATAAATTTCTTGCCTGGAGATACATCCTGGCAAATGTGTCAGCTTGCATTGTTTAGATGAGAGACTTCTGTCATTCTTTCAAATGTTTCCTCTGTCTCAATAATCCCGAGAGCTCTGGGGAACCTGAGTTACTTGTCTATGAATTTCCTCTCACCGCCTCCTATTAGACTGGGAAAAAAAAAAAAAAAAAGCAGACTGCCTGGGGTGAACTCACTCAGCTCTTATCTCTTCCAATCACATTTCTTTCCTCAATTTCCCACATCCTTTCTTTCATTCTATCTGAAGAAGCATTCTTACAGATTTCAAAGCTAACCTGGATTTCAAAGCTAACCCGCATTCTCCACCTAATTTCAATCTATCCCTTTCCTTCCCCCTTCTTGTGTGCTGCTTTCATATTACCCTCTCTGCCTGGACCAGCATCAAACCCACATTGTCAAGAGCACATCTCTCCCTGTTCAATTCCTTGAAAGGCTGGACTAACAGGACAGCCTCAGGTGCATCACCTCCCATGTCTTCCTCAATCTTCTGTACTCTGGATTCCACGGCTACCGTGCTGAAACTGCTCTCCTAGCCCACAGATGACATGGCAGCTGGACTGGGGGCCATTTCTCAGACTTGTCCTGTAAGAGGTCTGCAGCACTGAATGGTGGGGATGGTCCACTTGCGTTGGGCATGCTTCATTCCCTTGCCACCAGCAACCTCTTCCCTTCCAACCTCCCTGGTTATTCTTGCTCCATCACCTTTAATAACTTCCTTTCTTTGGCCTGACCATGTCTGCATGTCAAGAGTTCCCTGTGTGTTGTGTTTTTTCTTCTCTTTTTATTCTACATCCTCTTCTTCAGCAAGCTCACCTACTCTTGCTCTTTAGGTAGCAACCCTACAGAGACAGTCTATCACTCGAGGGTTTTGCCTACACTCCAAACCTAAATGTCTAAATTCACGCTCAACATCATGAGGTGAACAGCGTGAATAACTAACAGTTCTTCACAGCTTTTAAGATGTCAAGTACAGAACTAAGCCAGAGGCAGTAATATGAAGTGGTTGAGGTTACTGACCCTGGAGACTGTATCTACCTGCATTTAAATCCCTGTCCAACACACAATCTGTGTGACCTTGGGAAATTCACTTAGCCTCTCTGTGCCTCAGAGTTCTCCTCTGTAAGGATAAGAACAGTACCTTTTCTTAGGGATGATGTAGGGATTAAATCTGAGTTGAAAGATGTCAGACACATAGAACAGTGCTTGGTACACACCAAGTAAGCATTAGCTATTATTATTACTGTTGCTGTTATTCTCCTAACAACCTAATAAGACAGGTTCTATGACTTAACCCATTTAGACAATGAGAAGACGACGGTAAATTATCATGGGTCACGACGAATTGCAAATTCTAGATGTTTAAATCTTCTTTTTCATTTGCTTAAATCTTAATTCATCATATTTCCTATTTAAATTCAACTTTTGCTGTGTGCCTTTCTTGATTAAAGTTGTTCTATCTGTCCTCACTCCATTCGCCACATATACACCTCCTAACATTCAACATATTATTTCAAGAGGCATTTTTATAAAATAATAATAGTTCTAAGATCCCTCCCTACCTTACAAAAAAAAAAACACAACTCATTTTAAAGCATAGTCTTGTCACTCTTTTTAAATCCCTCTAAGATCTGGCTTTAGAATATCTTACCTCTATTAACAATAATGATCTTCCTATCTTTCTCTAAAACTGTATTCTACGTTTTGTTCCAAACCCAAGGATGTTCATGCTCCCCCAGTGTCTCCTCAACATTTCTCACTCATCCCATTCAAATCCCACCTTCTCTAGTAGGACCCCTCTAAACCCAATCCTTTACTATTTCATAGCACCATCTTCTACCAACTACCTCCAAGAAGCCCCACAAACTGATTCTTTAAACTTTAATCCTCTTTATATTTCAAGAGTAATGCATGAGGCAGTAAAACAGACATAAAAAAATTAAAGGCCCCTCATCTTTCCCATCATCTTCATCCTATCCCCCATAAATCACTCCATTTAGCAACTTTTTCCTGCACTGACAAATGTAACTTTTATATGCATGCTTGGTGACTTTTTTCCTTAAAATACATATCATAAACATTAAATCCGTATATTTTCCCCCAACTTTCTCACAACTAAGTAGCTTTCTAAATCTGTTTTTCATTATGGTTATGTGTAAGGAAGACCATTCCATTTCTTCCCCTATCCTCTCTATATGAATATCCTTAAGGGTAAAGACTGTGTTTTATTTGCCCTTATATCGCCAAGAGGACCTTGTACCAAGGCCAAGAACTGTTTAACAAAATAGTAACAATATCTGTCATTAATCCAGTGTTCACTGTATGCCAGGAAAACCACTGTTAATGCTTCACATATATTATCATATGTAATTCTCATAACCCACCCAATTATTGCCATTTCACAGAAGACAAAAATCACATAGTTAAGGACAGAAGAGTCTAATTTACATTTGTCTGACTCTGGAGCACATCTGCTTCATCTCTTTGTTTATAGGTAATAAAACTGTCATAAGAACATCTTTTGCTGTTTCAACCAAAGTTTGGAGAACAGAAGAGTTCCCAGTATCCAGTGTAGGCAGATGGGGCTGAAGATAAATAGATGGGCCTTGGAATGAATGGTAAGTAGATGGAGGCAAGTGGCTGCAGCCATAAAGCTAACCCACCATTCAGTTATTCAATCTATGTTTACTGAGAACCTACTAGAAGTTAAATTACTTAACTCCCCTTCTTCAGGCTCCTCACTATGGTATTCTTTAGTAATAGCTGCCATCATTTATTAAAAGTCTATGTACCAAATGTGTCATTATTATTTCTATTAACATTTTCTAATACTGACAAAAATTCCATAAGACAAACACCAGTACCACCATTTACAGACAGGAAAACGGAGACCCAAAACCGTTAAATTTCTTGTCAAGATTAGTCTGTAATGAACAGCAAAGCCAAGATTCAAATTGAAGGTATGCAGGGTTCCAAAGTCCGACCCTTTTTTTCTTTTATCATCCAGGATGGTGCCTTTTAATTCTGAGATTAAAGAACTATGACTTCTTTAAAATTTAAACTCAGTCAGGATCCCATCTGGCTTCAAGTAACAGACCCAACTTCTGTGGTTGATCAAATGGAGATTTATTTTTCTCAAAATAAATCAAAAGGTGGGCAGACAAAGTCTGGTACAGTGTTCCAGAAGGCCATCAGCTTCCCAGCCCACTTACCCCTCAAGCTTCTTGAATTTGGTCACAAGACGGCTTCTGCGGTTAGAAAACAGCATCCATTCTCCTGGAAGAAAGAATGAGAAGCACGAAGAGCAACAGCCTAACAGGCAAGAGAGTCTGTGGGAGAGCCCCTCCCCGCTACCTGCATCTTATTGGCCAGAACGATGTCATTTAGACACTGCCCAGCTGCAAGGGATTCTGGGAAATCAAGAATTTGCTGTGTGGGGTTTTTTTTTTTTTATCTGACCACCAGTAAGAAGTGGGAAGGATGGAAACAACTGCGCACCTAGCTGTGTCTGCTCCACAGGGTAATGTAGAGTGCAAGTCATCCTAGAAAATCAAGGTACCTTGAGAAGAAAGCAATAAAAGAACTTTAAGTCTATGTTTAAAAGCCCTCTTGGTTGGGCAAAGTCACCCGCTGATGGGGGTGGAGGTCGGAAGAATGTGAAAGTTTTACAGACGCATCCAAGCAGCTGATCCAGAGGAAAAACACTGAAACCCAGGTGACTTCACACAAACTGTCCTGGAGGACACACAGGTTCAATCAGTGTTTCCTATAAGCCGTCACTGTTTCCCTTCCTCCCACTCACTCGGCTGTCCAGAGTTACTTTAGATGAGAACTTACAGGCTCCTCTGACTCTTCCATCATTCACAAGAAAAAGTAGAGGGTGCTCAAATTTCAGTTCAAGCAAAATAAAATCCTCGACCATGTGTTGGTAGGAGAAGCATTATCTTAACAAAAAGATAATGGTTCCAGGGATATTATTTATGCAACCACAGCCACACTCTCAAGCTATTGTATTAAGAAAGTAGGCCAAAGAGCTTTAGCCTGTTTACATTTTCTTTCAAAGTTCAAACTTTCCTCATAAAAACCTCATACAATTCTGTGATGAGATCATATTTGTGAAAAGATATATATGGAGAAGAGTGACAGAAAGCCAGCAAAAGGACTTCTGTGAGCTATATCCTAGGCTCACAGGAAATACAAGATGACATGAAACCATATTCAATAATACGGTTCAGAGTAACATGCATGCAAAGGAAGCAGTAAAAGAGTTCCCCATGGGCCTACCTACTTCTTCCCAAGAACCACCTGTGTGCCTAAAGAATTTGGCCACTTACTTATGAATGGACTTGTCACTGAAAACAGCATCTTTAGTCTCTCTCTCATCAGGTAAAATTAAGTTTTCCTTTCCTACCCCACACGCAACACTAGGAATCAGCATATCGGCTCTCGAAATTGCATTTGTTTTTCTGTCAAATGCTTAATTTCTGTAAGCTAAAGGAGAGGTAAAAAGACCTTACTCTGGAGTTCAAAGGATGTCCACAAAATCTACAGCCAGCCCCCAAAGTTATGGTATTTGACCTTCTTCCTTCATGGACCGTATCAATGAAACGAGTCTTTACCAGAATGACTGATATTCAGTGCAATCTGAGTTCGCACAATTCCTTCAGTCAAGGGCATTTTTAGGTGCACCACCACCCGGAAACCACCACCTGATGTTTCTATTCTGAACTCATTACGTTTGCCAACAAAAACAAGGACGTGAATGTGGGCCAGTCAAACTGTGAGTCACACCAAGTTCCAGGGAGACACGCAACCAAAGTCCCGTCACAAACTAAGACAACACACCCACCTGGATCCCTCAGAGCCCAAACCCACATTTCAGAAACAGAAGCTCTCCAAAGAGAAGTGGTAGAGGTTTCACTCAAACCCTCCTCTTCTTCAAAAGCTGCCTAATGAGTGTATAAACTTAAAACTCCTGCAAGGGCCCACTTTTTCATCTAAAATCCAGTTGTTTGGTGTCTTAGATCCTTAAACATGGGGCAAAGTATTGATGTAAAAGAAACCCTCACCACTTGGCTTTTTGAAATATTAACCAATGCCAAACCGGCATCAATAATTACTGTTTCAATAAAGAGTGTAAAAGAAATAGAAGTCTTTTTATTTTCTAGGGTAGGTTAGTTCAGCTTTGTTTTTTTAATCCATTAGCTCCATTTAATGAAGCATCAGTCTTTATGGTGGTGATATATGTGACAAAAGTTGTAGGTTTTTGGCTAAGAAAATCATTCTGACATGCACGGAGATGCATTTGAGAAACTGATGACATAATACACTACAGATTCAAGGAACTACATAAGCCCAGAGCAGTTACTGGATAGTGTCGACATGCGGGCAGTTTGATGACTGATTTAATTGTGAAATTATCAATGTTTAGTTGAAGGGAAATGCTGGCCAGAGGACAGACACTTTGTTTCCTTTGTCCTAAAACAACACCCAGTGTCAGTAACCTTAAAAGCTTTGGCTCTCATACTTAAACCCATCTGTTCCACCATGGTTAAAAAACAACAGTAAAATCATGGTTTCCTGAAAGATTGCACAATCGGATGCTCAACTGGGATTTTTTTTTCTTACTTTCAAAACTAATAATATGACTTTCTAAGGAAATCTTAGGGAATAAAAAAAAAGTCATATTTATGTATTGGGTTGGCCAAACAGTCTGTTTAGGTTTTTTCCATGTTACAGAAAAACTCAAACTTTTTGGCCAGCCTAACACTATCTCTTGCCTACATGTGCACCTTGAAGGAACATTTCTTTAGTAAAGAATCAAGACACAGACCCAAATGTGAATGGATATTCATACATTCCCTCACTCATTCATTCACTGTTTTGAAAAGGTAATTCAAATCAGATTAGAAACACGTAATAATATCTCTGAAAAGATAAGAGTGATGAATGAGGTCTTTTAGTTAATAGTTTGAAAGATGTGCTTTTGAGGCTATAGGTATTTTTAAAAATGGGAGATGAAAACCTCAAAAAGTTACTTTTAATGTGACAAATTACCAACATAATCTAAATTAACTACAAAAGTACAAATAGTTCATGAATATGAAAGGTTTTAAAAAGAAGTCAGCTAGTCAGTAACTGAGGGGGTGGAAATGACCTTGTTCTGATTTATCTCCTGCAAGCACAGTGAGTGACAGAAAGACTACCTAAACAGTTAATGAACTCTCTCTCACTGAACTTGTTTCCAAAAAATGACTAGAATGCCCTTGAAATTAGGCACTCTTGATATGTAACAACAGTGTGCCCCGAAATTTCAAGTCAACATCTGTCCACAAAGGCCAGATTATCCCATTTTTTAAAGGAGCTATAGTAACTATGATAGTTGCTGGTCAAAGAATTTAACCAAATCCTGACCCTACCTTTCTCAATAACTCAAACATCTTTCAAGTTTTGTCCTTTGAACATATTGTGTTTTAGTATACCACATCTGCCTCCTACACACAGATGGAGAAAGAGAAATGTTGGTTAAAAATAAGTATGTAAACTTAAAGGTTGCTACTCAAACTGTGAATGCAATTTAAAGCTTTGTTATATTCAAGTCCTTAAGCAAGGACTCATTTCTTGGAAAGAATTATAAATCTGAATTTGGAGAACAAGATAACATCCTAAAGATACTACTTGACTGGTTTTTGCAGCTTTCTTTGGGTATTACAAACAGCAGTCTGAATACTCCAACAGTCAAGCCTTCAGAGAGCTCTCACCAGCCCACAGGAATTCCACCTCACCTCCTGGACTTTCCTGCTGAAAAAGTGCATTGGAAAATACAGTGTGTTTTATGTACTTCTGCTCAGATGGTAAACAATCTGTCTGTAATGCAGGAGACCTGGGTTTGATCCCTGGGTCAGGAAGATCCCCTGGAGAAGGGAATGGCTACCCACTCCAGTATTCTTGCCTGGAGAATCCCATGGACAGAGGAGTCTGGCAGGCTACAATCCACAGAGTCACAAAGAGTCAGATTGGACTGAACAAATAACTCTTTTCACTTTCACGGAACATAAATAGCAAAGATTCAGTCACCATTATTTCAGTGACATTAGGCAATTTCTGTTTCTCAGTCCAAAACACAGACCAAAATTAAAATATACAGGCTTTTTCAGTGAAGCACACCTCGTCTTTGCAAAAAATCTACTCTTAATCCATCCTGTGCTAATTAAACATTTTAATAACAATACAGATCCAGGTGTCTTATGCATGCATGCATGAATGTGTGCTCAATCACTTCAGTCCTGTCCAACTCTTTTGCAACCCTTTGGACTGTAACCTGCCAGGCTCCTCTGTCCATGGGACTTCCCAGGCAAGAATACTGGATCAGTTTGCCATTTCCTCCTCAAGGGGATCTTCCCCACCCAGGGACTGAACTCATGTCTCTGCTGGTTCCTGCACTGTAGGTGGATTCTTTACCACTGAACCACCAGGGAAGCCCTTAGGTGTTTTATAAACAACAGCAAAACAAAACACCTCTTTTTTGCCCTGCAACCTAACTGCTATCTGGCTAGAAAGACGGAGGACCCCATCAACAAAGTCCCATGTCTCCACACTTCCCAACCTGGGTTTATTAGATGCAATATTGTGGCTTCCTTCTTTCCTCCTCTCCCGGAAATGCCCTGACGTACAGGCACCTGGGATGCAGCTTTTGACTCACAAAGAAGTCCACGCCCGTTTCCTCCCAACCTGGCAACAGAAGGATCCTCACTGCTGAGGCACTCCAGTGAAAGAAAAGGGAAACTTGACTTAGGAGTCCCAGCCTAAATACTTTCTTTGCTTCCCCAAAAGAAAGAGCCTTCAGCACTGGTTAAGTGAGGGGTCTCAATCAGCATATGGGGTCAATTTTTTCCCCAGAAAGTCAATCATACCCAGTTAGTGACCTGGGCACACAAAATCACCAAGCAAGAAAAAGCTAAAGGGTTTGAAACCGGAAATAAACAGCAAAACAGAATTCTATACTTCTACTTATCTAAATATCCTTTTGCTCCCAACAGGCAGTTCCTTTCCCTAAATACCGAACTGGGACACGAGATCAAGTACTTCTTCTATTGCTCCCTGCAATTTTTATTGAAAGGAAGGATTTGTTTTGGCCCCACATGTTGAAAAATTCATGTTCCTATAATTAAGAGTTTGCCACACCTTCAGCCACATTTCCCTGTTAAAACTCCCTTCTCTAAAAAGGATCCATGAAAACAACTACCAGCCCTCATTCTTCTCTCAAACAGCCACAGAAAACAGTTATGAAGGTTCTCAACAGCCTATCTAACCTTTCCAGATCACAACGTTGGCAACCAAAGGGATCCTCCGTTAAGATGTGAGAGAAAAAGAACCGGCGTTGAAGCATGCCCCCAAGAGACCGGTTTTCCCACAAGCTCATAATTAATACACTCCAAGTGAATTTCTCACGTTCTGACGGAACTATAGAAAAGGATCTCATATTATGATATAAAAAAATATGAATATCAATGACAGACTTTCATTTAAATCAACATGTAATAGACCAGAGGGGAGTCAATAAAACACAAAAACTTTTGTTCTCTCTCATTATAATTTTTGAGTCGATATTTCATAAACTTTTTGTGACATTTTAAAATAACACCCCCCTACACACACACCACACACACACACAGACACCACACTTCTCTGACTGGGGTTCTCAAGTATTATTAGGAGACTGGGGAGGGGGCGGTGTTTAAGGACACAGACAAGATCTCACACGTCCAATCCTGGAGGTATTTTTCACCTAAAAGCTAGTTGGGAGCCCCAGGAGTTAAGCTCTACCCCACCCACCAAAAAGTGTCCGCTCCCACTGGGAAACTGGAGTGAGCTGGAAAAGGAAATCGAGCGGGGAAAAGGAGGAGCAGCTGCAACCACAGAACGATGCCACTACCCTCCGGTCCCCGAGAGGAGCCCAACGCCCTTACCTGGGGGGAGGAGAGCCGCCAGCACGAGTTGCAAAAGTTGTGCTTCACCTTCGCCCGGAGTTCAAAGCGCCGGCACTCCGGCCCCGCCGCAGGCTGGCTGCCCCGAGTCCTCTCTCGCCCCGCTCCCGCCTTCCCCACCCTCTCGGCCCTACACCATGTCAGGAATCCGGGCAGGCACCGAGCTGGGAGCTGACATCACTCCCAGTCCCAGGTACCTCCCCTCCCTCGCGCCCTCCCACCGCCCTCCCCGCGGGAATGAGCCAAAGAGAGCGCGCGGGAGGGGTGTCGGCGCGCCGCGGTTCGCGCTGATTGGGCCCGCGGACTGTCACTCAGAGGAGCCCACTAATTTTACACATTCCTCTCTGAGCCCGGCGCTGGGCTGGAAGTGGGTGTTGATGGAAAAAAATGCTGCCTTTCCTGCTATCTGTAAGGGAAGGAGAATCATGGTACGAGGAAGATCCTTGCGGGTGGTGTTTTAAACTTTTCTTGGCGCATTTCCCAATCCCCCAGGTCAGAAACGAAACTAACCTATCCAAGCCCCCCTTGGAAGGAAAAACAGTCGCCTGTGTGTCACGGGCAAGTCCGAGTCCGGCGGCGCGTGCAGCAGAAAATGGCTAGCTTGAAGTCAGACAAATAAAGGAAACCGCCAGCTCGCTCAGCTCCCCTTTTATCTTGGGGTTGCTGGGCGTTCCCTTAGAACGGGAAATTTAGAACTTCAAAAGCTCTTCGAGAAGATAGGGAGGACAATCCTAGAAACTGCGACCCAGCTCTAGATTGTTAACCCTGGGGCGTTATCGACCATGCGGTTTGCTTTTGCTTTTAGTGACGAAAATCACAGCACGCGAGCTTCCAGGCAAATAAAATTGAACCTCTGAAGTAAGAAAAATTACTGTTTACCTTTTTTTAAAGACCTCAGGACTGCTGTTTTTATACACAACTGAAAAGGGGTGGAAATCTCACAACTGAGTTCAGCAAGCCACATGAGAATAATTATTGTTGAATGGAATCAATTGCAGTGGCTGAGCTATCAATTAAGAATTAACTAACATTTACCCTGGCAGCTATCAGGCTATGCCCCTGGCTAACAGAACAGAGAGATTCTCAGGAAATGGGTCTTTCAGTTTGCCTAATAACTGCCTCAAGGCAGGACTGAATTGTGAAACGTGGCCCTCTTTATATGAGATAAAGATAGATTATCCGGCATCTTCTGGAATTACAATGAATTGATTACTGACTTTCTCTTCATTTTTATTGTTTGTTTTCTGATGGATGAGGACGTGTTTATTTGGCCATTCTGCCACAGATTGTAGAAGGGATGCAGAGTCCACCAGTGTGTCTGAATTAATTCCGACAACCATCCTGTAAAGTGTCATTAGCCCCGTTTCAACATAAAGGAATGAAAGGCTCAGCAAGGTTACATAAGTAAATTGCTCCAGAACTGCAGTTGAAACCAAGGTTTATTGGATTCCAAAGCTATTTCTTCTCTCTAGAGCAGTGATTGCCCACAATCTACACACATATTATAATGCCAAAAAAAAAAAAAAAAAAAAAATCCACCGCCCCCAGCAACTGCTTTCACAGACCAATTTCTGTATTATCAACATTATGCTGTTTGTCAAACCTACACTGTTCCAAGCTCCTAACTACTGAATCCATCTTCCCCCAGCTCTAAGTCCTATGCACTACTTCCAAATGAGTTTGCTAAAACACTGGTTTTGCTGTCAGTATCTTCCCCTTCGAAATCAGGTCCCTCTTGATATGCAATTCTTTGCTGGTCATTTAAAACTCTCTGATCTGGGCTCTATGCACCTTTCCCACCTTGTCTCCCACTTCACTCCTGGGAAACATTTCACTGCAAACTGGTCTACTCCCAGATTCCTGATTGCATCTCACCTACTGGCCTACCTGGAATCCCCACTCTTCTGTCTGGGAGAGCTTTGTGGGGTGTTTTGTTTTGTTTTTGAGAGTTTTAAAGATATATTCTCTTAGTAACTTTCAAAGATGTAATACTGTGTTATTAACTATAGTTACCATGTTATACATTACATCCCTATGGCTTACTTATTTTGTAAGTGGAAATTTTTAACCTTTGGATCCCCTTCTGTGTGCTAAGTCCTACCCTTCTCTCAAAGCCTTAAGTCCTTGATGTGCCCTACAGCAGACAGAAAAGGGGGGTCCATTGCAGAACCCCCCAGAAAATCGGGGTTCTGCACTGCTTGCTTTGTGCTATGCTGGGCTAGGTTGCTTCAGTCATGGCCAACTCTTTGCAACCCCATGGACTGTAGCTCTCCAGGCTCCTCTGTCCTTGGGATTCTCCAGGCTCCTCTGTCCTTGGGATTCTCCAGGCAAGAATATTGGAGTGGGTTGCCATTTCCTTCTCCAGGAGATCTTCCTGACCCAGGAATGGAAACTGCATCTTTCACATCTCCTGCATAGGCAGGCGAGTTCTTTAACACTAGCGCCACCTGGGAAGACCAGGTCATTAAAATAGCCATCAGAAACCTAATCACCTCTTTTATAAAATGGAACTAATAATACTCACATCAAAGGTTATTACAATCCTTACTGAAATTGTATAGATGTGTTAATGTATGGTTATCTATGTCCAGTTATATTCATTTCCTATCTTCCCAGACTCTGAGGAGGCTGCTCATGCCTAATACTTCTGTATTCCTTACCCCCAATTCAAGAAAAACGTCAATAAAAATATAGGATGGAAAATGGATTAGCAGATCACCTCTAACCCTGCTCCCTTCCTTAAATGCACCCAACCCCAAACAATCTCATAGCTAGAAACCATAACTACGTAACTGTGCTGTACTTAGTCATGTCCGACTCTTTGCAACCCTATGGACAGTAGCCTGCCAGGCTCCTCTGTCCATGGGGATTCTTCAGGAAAGAATACTGGAGTGGGTTGCTGTGCCCTCCTCCAGGGGATCTTCCCAACCCAGGGATCATACCTAGGTCTCCCGCATTGCAGGGCAATTCTTTACCAGCTGAGCCACCAGGGAAGCCCAAGAATACTGGAGTGGGTAGCCTATCCCTTCTCCAGGGGATCTTCCCAACTCAGGAATCAAACAGGACTCTCCTGCATTCCAGATGGATTCTCTACCAGCTGAGCTACCTTAACTATCTCTCCCCATTTCCCTCTCTCAATCTTAATGCCTTGGCAACAACCCCCTCTTCTTACTCTCCCATTATTCATGCAGCAACCCTTCACGGCCTCAGGCATTTTCTGCACCAACCACTTAATCTGCCTCTTAGCCACCCATTCCTCCTTGTCGCTCAGCCAGGGACACTCGTCTGGAGCCTGCTCTGCCTTGCTCTCCCAGATGCTCTCCAACAGTGGCTGGATGGCTACCAGTCATTCTTCCAAGCCCAGTCGTAGGAAGCCCGCCTGGCTCACATTCTACAGCCAGCAGCAGGAGGAGATTGGGGGAGGGACTGTCCCACCCCCA
Organism: Cervus canadensis; assembly: GCF_019320065.1. Taxonomy (NCBI): domain Eukaryota; kingdom Metazoa; phylum Chordata; class Mammalia; order Artiodactyla; family Cervidae; genus Cervus; species Cervus canadensis. The sequence goes on along the minus strand of NC_057406.1, from coordinate 36,219,089 downwards.
CAGGGATGGCAGGATAGAATAACAGGAAGTTGCCTCCCATCCCCTCTGCAGCTGGAGTGATAACAGCTGTCATCTGAGTCCAGAAAACAGAAGACTCAAGAGGAAAACAACAAACAGGCCGGGGCTGGAGCAGTAGTGTTCCGACCAGGGGTTCCAGAGTGGGTGAGAAAGGAACTCAATGGGTGAGATTTCAGCCTCCTTCTCCCCACCTCTCCCTCCCCTCCCCCATAATTAGAGTTACAGCTCTTATCTATTCTATCAACACATTTGCAAGTATGCAAAGTCACTTCAGTCTCGTCCGACTCTTTGAGACCCTATATGGATTGTAACCCACCAGGCTCCTCTGTCCATGGGGTAGGATTCTCCAGGCAAGAATACTAGAGTGGATTGCCATGCCCTCCTCCGGGGAATCTTCCTGACCCAGGGGTTGAACCTGCATCTCTTATGTCTCCTGCATTGGCAGGAAGGTTCTTTACCACTGGCGCCACCTGGGAATCCCATCCATTCATTTAGGCTTCATTACAGTGCTTCATTTGGCAAAGAGATCTAACTCTTCAATAAATAGATTGAAATCACTGGCCTCTGGGTATCTTGGGGAATCCCCAAAGAATCAAGACATTGCCCAATGAGCAAGTACCCAGAGTCTACCCATTATCCTGGATCTTAACTTATTTAATGGAAAAGTATGTTTACAGCTCCTGTGGTTTCAACACCAATTAACTCTGAGGGTCTAGATACCTATTTTCTGTCAAATTATTCCTATGATCAGCCTGACCTATAGTACCTATGAGTTTGTCAGATAATGACTGTGGGGTTAGGAAGGGGGCACTGTGAAAGCACGGGGAAAAAACCTGCAGAGAATAACAACACTAGAACTTGAAATGGACCCTAAAGTTCATCTGATATAACCACCTATTGAATGCCAGATCCCTTTCTACTGTGGTCCTGACAAGTGGCCTTCTGAATTTATCTGGCAACAAGGGGTACACAAGCTGAAAGAACATACCACCACTGAAATTCTTTCTCCTGGAAACCCATATCCTGCTTTTCTGACTATTTTCCCAAAGACCTCTGTCTTGTGTCTCTTAATCCTCACAACCATCCTGTAAGGTGAGTGTCATTAGCCCCATCTTAACATAAGGAATCAAAGGCTCAGCATGGTTACATAAGTAAATTGCTCTAGGACACCCAGAACCGGGATGAAAACCAAGGTCTCCTTGACTGCAAGCCATCTTTTCTTTATCTCTCCAAAGCACTGATTGTCTGCAATCTGCTCTCTTTCAGCTCCATGCTCTGGAGTGGCAGACAGCAGCCTGGTTTTTTGTTCTTCCCACCCCCAAGCCTGTGCAGGCCCAAAGTTTATTTAGATACAAACACCAGGAGAGGCTCACCCCACTCATAAAGGTTATGTCCTTCACTGACTGGTCTTTGTAGGCTTCCATCTTCGGTTCTCCAAAGCACAGTCATGACCACTCTTGGTACTTTCAGAACAAGTGAACATTGCCCAAACTCCTCTCTGGCATCCAGAGATCCTTACATCATGGCCACCAACCTACCTTTCTGAATGTATCGTCTTCTCTGCTTCATACTCACACACTCTGCAAATGAATGACTTTGCACCCATATCCTCTAAGAATCTTGTCTCAGTTAAGAAAGATCCTTGCTCATTTCTACTAAAGTCCACCTCCCAGGGTGGTTGTGATGATCTGATGTCATGTGCAAGATAACAGAACACGTTGCCTGACACATAATGAGTCATTAGTAAACATCTTCCTTTATCTTAGGACAGAAAACAATTGTACTGTTATTTTTATATATGGCTTATGGCTCTCACTGACTGTAAGTTCCTTACAGTTCTTAAGGGCAAGATGCCAATTTGCTTCATCTTTATGTTCTTTACAGAATTTAGAACCATCCATTGTCCAATGGACATTCAATAAAAATTCACCGAATGAATGAATGAAGCTGCCTTTTGCTTAAGACTTCTAACCTACTGTAGGCTATGTCTTTAGAAGTTCAAGAAAAACCCCCACTAGCATTATCTTAGAGGACCTAGGTACCTCAAATTGTTCTCATCCTAGTCACATTGCCAAACACAGAGGGGGTTAAACACATGGTATAAATCATGAACCCAAATTCAGATGAAACAAGCCTAGCTTTAGAGTTCCTTCTTAGAGGAAATTGCTGCTTATTCTGTCTGATTCTATGCATGGTGTTGGTGATAACCCGGATACCATTTTAATATCCTTTGGCTAAATACTGAGTTACTGCTCAGCTGTCATCACTGGCCTCATTTATGAGCCCAGTTCTCCTCCCCATTCCCTGCCTGCCCATGGAGGACAGGTTAGAAATAGGCCCAACATCTCATTCCAAGCAGAGTCTTAGTTTATTTTAAACATTTTTATGTGGACCATTGTTTAAGTCTTTATTGAGTTTGTTACAATATTGTTTCTATTTTATGTTTTGCTTTTTGGCCATGAGTCATGTGGGAGCTTAGCTCCCCAACAAGAGATTGAAGCCACAGCCTCTGCATTGGAAGGCCAAGTCTTAACCACTGGATTGCCAGGGAAGTCCCAGCAGTCTTATTTTAATCACCCTTTCCTTGCAACCCAGGTTGTGGTGGTTTTTCTTTGGCTACCCACTAGAGAATACAAATACCTAGTTACATTCAACATCCCCATTTTATTATTCTATTTATAAAAGGAAAATTTTAAACTAAAAATAGAAACTTTTTCCATGGTATTTGATTAATGTTCAATTAATGGTTCAGTTTTACAGTAAAGTAATGTTTAAAATTCTCCAAGCCAGGCTTCAGCAATACGTGAACTGTGAACTTCCAGATGTTCAAGTTGGTTTTAGAAAAGGCAGAGGAACCAGAGATCAAATTGCCAACATCCGCTGGGTCATTGAAAAAGCAAGAGAGTTCCAGAAAAACATCTATTTCTGCTTTATTGACTATGCCAAAGCCTTTGACTGTGTGGACCACAATAAACTGTGGGAAATTCTGAAAGAGATGGGCATACCAGACCACCTGACCTGCCTCCTGAGAAACCTGTATGCAGGTCAGGAGCAACAGTTAAAACTAGACATGGAACAAAAGACTGGTTCCAAATAGGAAAAGGAGTATGTCAAGGCTGTATATTGTCACCCTGCTTATTTAACTTATATGCAGGGTACATCATGAGAAATGCTGGGCTGGAAGAATCACAGCTGGAATCAAGATTGCCGGGAGAAATATCAATAACCTGAGATATGCAGATGACACCACCCTTATGGCAGAAAGTGAAGAAGAACTAAAGAGCCGCTTGATGAAAGTGAAAGAAGAGAGTGAAAAAGTTGGCTTAAAGCTCAACACTCAGAAAACTAAGATCATGCCATCTGGTCCCATCACTTCATGGCAAATAGATGGGGAAACAGTGGAAACAGTGTCAGACTTTATTTTTGGGGGCTCCAAAATCACTGCAGATGGTGACTGCAGCCATGAAATTAAAAGAACTTACTCCTTGGAAGGAAAGTTATGACCAACCTAGATAGCATATTAAAAAGCAGAGACATTACTTTGCCAACAAAGGTCCGCCTAGTCAAGGCTATGGTTTTTCCAGTGGTCATGTATGGATGTGAGAGTTGGACTATAAAGAAAGCTGAGCACCGAAGAATTGATGCTTTTGAACTGTGGTGTTGGAGAGGACTCTTGAGAGTCCCTGGGACTGTAAGGAGATCCAACCAGTCCATCCTAATGGAGATCAGTCCTGGGTGTTCATTGGAAGGACTGATGTTGAAGCTGAAACTCCAGTACTTTGGCCACCTGATATGAAGAGTGACTCATTTGAAAAGACCCTGATGCTGGGAAAGATTGAGGGCAGAGGAGAAGGGGATGACAGAGGATGAGATGGTTGGATGGCATCACCGACTCGATGAACATGGGTTTGGGTGGTCTCTGGGAGTTGGTGATGGACAGGGAGGAACCCCATGCTGCAGTTCATGGGGTCGCAAAGAGTCGGACAAGATTGAGTGACTGAACTGAACTGAATGGTTCAGTTGAACAAATTAAAACGCCTTTGAACAATTCATCCCATTTACAAATACAGTTAATTCAGTTTCATAAAAGTGTCTGATTCCTCTACTCAAAGAGAGGTCAACAGGATAGAGAGTTGGACCATTCAGTATATAACAGCAATTCTTATTTTCCGTTCCAGGCAGATGGTCTGCATAGCATTCTTCCCAAGCAAGCGAAGCCTTTTTGCAGGCTGTCAGGTCTTTCCTGGGGTGACAGGTCACTGCTGTTTCTTCCTACCAACATGTGCTGTGCAGACCTCTTTAGAGGTCCTGGGAACATGCTCAATCAACAATAGAGCATTACTCATAACCAGTAACTTCCACCTAGATTTTTCACCTGCTACAATATAACTAAGACTCATTTTTCAAATAATATATCATAGCTCGCTACTAATCAAAATGTATCTAGTTTGACATAGTGGTGTGCCCCATTCTTTGGACCATGCCTCCAAGCGAAAGTGAAAGTTGCTCAGTTGTGTCCGACTCTTTGCGACCCCGGGGACTATACAGTCCGTGGAATTCTCTAGGCCAGAATACTGGAGTGGGTAGCCTTTTCCTCCTCCAGGGGATCTTCCTAACCCAAGGATCGAACCCAGGTCTCCCGCAATGCAGGAGGATTTTTCACTAGCTGAGTCACAAAGGAAGCCCAGGCCTCCAACTGACCCATTAACTCCTCCTCACTCACCTTTTCACCTGGACAATCATTAAGTTATTGTTGCTTTATTCAGTCTCTCCTCCTAATCTTTAATGAGAATTCTTCTACTTAACTAGAATTTATATTTTAAAATGAAGTGTCAGACTTCAATCCAGAAGCCTCTGTCTACAAGGATTACGAGGAATGAGTTTTAGCTAAAACAGATATAAGATGAGGATGGGACAACTGGTTTAGACAAATGTTTTCATTAAAGGAACTTTCTTGCAAGCTGAAACAAGTTGCTGATAAACTAATCTTCAGGCTGGAGCATCTTATCGCTCAAATCCTATAAAAACTGTGTTTCTCTACTACTTTCCCTTGCTCTTCCAGATTCTATCTCCAGAAGAGCCTTTCCACTGATGAATGCTGATTGTGTAACACCTGAATTGCCAGATAATTAGTACTGTGGTTTGTTAAACTAGCCAAGGTATGAAGGAAGCAAAGAGGAAGTATGACAGCTATCACTTTTGTGTGTCTGTCTTTAAAATACTTTAAATCTCTTCCCTCTTATTTTACCTTATATAATCTCCATGTGACCCTACATTGTTTAAATTCTCAATTAGATGTAACAGAACAGCCATAGGAAAACTACCTTTTACATTACAAGATGCCATCTCTGAAAAAGATCATCACCCATTCTTGAATAAAAGGAAGTGTAAGAAATAGCACCTCTTATTTGGCAAAATTAAATAAAGCACTTCATGTACTCTGAGTTATAAAACCTAGGACCACTTGACATTTTTGAGTTTCAGTTTTTTGTCTATAAATGGGATAGCAATAATTCTAAAGAAAAAGTGCATTCAGGGTGGTGCCATGACACTCTGAATGAGACTACCCTTCTTCTGGTGGAGTCTAAAATGTTTCCCTACACATGGGATTCTCAGTTAATATCCTGAGACCCTCGCCACCTTGAACAGTACAGGTTGAACCATAGACGCCCACTCAAATCAAAACAATCCAGTATAAACTTGGCAGCTGCTGCTGCTGCTAAGTCACTTCAGTCGTGTCTGACTCTGTGTGACCCCATAGATGGCAGCCCACCAGGTTCCCCCGTCCCTGGGATTCTCTAGGCAAGAACACTGGAGTGGGTTGCCATTTCCTTCTCCAATGCATGACAGTGAGAAGTGAAAGTGTAGTTGCTCAGTCGTGTCCGACTCTTAGCAACCCCATGGACTGCAGCCCACCAGGCTCCTCCATCCATGGGATTTTCCAGGCAAGAGTACTGGAGTGGGGTGCCATTGCCTTCTACGAAACTTGGCAGCAGCCTGGGACAAACAAGCATAGGACTCTTCTGCAGAGCTCCATACTGACTATTTCCTAGGGGGCCCTTACAAATCCTCTCTCAAGACATTGCATGTGAGACACATAGAAAACCAGATGATAGGGGCTTTCCTGGTGGTCCAGTGGTTAGGAATCTGCCTGCCAATGCAGGGAACACGGGCTTGATCAAGGGAATGTCAGCCCACTCCAATATTCTTGCCTGGAGAATTCCAGGGACAGAGGAGCCTGGCAGGCTACATACAGTCCATGGGATCACAAAGAGTCAGAGACGACTGAGTGACTTTCACTTCACTTCACTTCTTCTGGGAAGATCTCACATGCTCCAGGGCAACTAAAAGCTGTGTGCCACAACTACTGAGCCAGCATACCCTAGAGCCCATGCTCCACCACAAGAGAAGCCACCGCAATTAGAAGGCCACTCCACCCAACAAAGAGTAGTTCCCAGTCACCTTGGCAACTAGAGAAAGCCCAGGTGCAGCAACAAAGACCCAATGCAGCCCAAAATAAACAAAATAAGTAAATAAATCTTAAAAAAGAAAACAAAACCAGATGATAGAGTAGAGCAGAAAAGAGCAAAGGGGCCTACAGAATGAAGGCAATAAACAGAAGCGTGAATAACTAGAAACATGATGTAAAGAAAATGAAGTCAGAAGAAAGTCACTCAAGTAAAATATAAAACAGAAAGGGATGGATGCTGAGAGTCACACAAAAAAGTGGGTAAAAGAGTCTCACCCAGAAAAGGTAGTAATCAGAACATGAAGTGGTAGACACTGTGAGGGCAGTGGACAGTAGTTGCAGAAGTAATCAAAAATATAAAGACAATAATAAAAATGATAACGATAATAGGAAATTCCAATTTCTGTGTGCCTGGTACTATTTTTAATGTTTTAAATATATTAACTTCAACCCTGTGAAGTCTGTTTCCATTTCACAGGTGTGGAAACTGAGCCAGAGAGTTTAAATAGCTTCCCCAAGGTCACAGGCTTCCCAGGTGGCATTGGTGGTGAAGAACCTGTCTGCCAATGCAAGCGATGCAGGAGACTCGGGTTCAGTCTCCTGGGTTGGGAAAATCCCTGGAGGAGGGCAGGGCAACCCACTGTGTTATTCTTGCATGGATAATCCCATGGACAGGGTAGCCTGTCGGTCCACAGGGTCGCAAAGAGTTGGACATGACTCAAGCGACCTAGCATGCATGCACACCAGAGGTCACATAGTAGGAAGTAGTATGACTCAACCCAGTTTGGCATTAGAGTTTACGCTGAGAGAGAAGCAGAGTTACAAGGATGATAGACATGTAGAGATCCTGTTGAATCCTTAACCATGGGCATGCTTGGTGGTCCAGTGATTCCCTGCCTTTTCCTTCATTCCCTGGGAACTCACACTAAATCTCTGTCACCCAAGGTAAACTGAACATGCTCTAATGCCTTCCCACTTGAAAGAGGCTAACTAATACCATGACTTCAAATGAGATAATAAATGAGAGCATTTTACCTTCCCCAAAATAAATGGGACAAGTGAAGTGTTTTTATTCTGAAATGAGATAAAAGTTCTGATCACCAGATAGGGTCTGGTGATCAAGACTGATCACTGTCTCTAAATCCTGCCTTTTTGACACTGTGGTGGGCCAGCCTCTGTCTGTCTTGGAGGTATATTTTGCCACATGCTGTGGGAATTTCAGAACGTATTTGTTTTCAACATGTAATTATCATTACATATTAATTAAATATGATTATATTAATTACATGACCCTGTTCTACCTCATTCCTTCTCTAAGCAACTAGAATGAAGAGCCTGTGATTACGGGGGCAATGAACAAAGGCCAAAGGAAAAGGAGCTTAAATATTGCTTTATCTTTATACCACCTCTCACAGCAGCAGCCAGCTCACTTAGGGCCTTAAAGGAGTTTTAGGTGTATCCTAATTACAATGAGAACAAAGTCAGGATATATCTTACTACCATCTTCTTGTTTCCTTAAAACTAAAGCCTTCTCTCAATCAACTCCAATTTGCTTTCATTGAGTATCTTTGTGAGAGTGACCACTGGTCCAAGGACAGACTCAGTTTTCTAGTAGGATTCATCTGAAAGGGTCTAAGCTTTGCTACCAAAAGGGCAATCAATGCATATTATGAATCAGTGATTCCAGCATCATGTTAAAAAGAAAAAGTGTTGGAACCTAGATTCAACCTTGCTTTAGGAAAGGTTATTTTACTAAAAATTGAAATCTACTGAAATACTTCAGAAGATTAAGAATGTCTTGTACCAGAAATTATTTCTGTATGATATTATTGCTTGAAAAAATATTAGTGTTGAGCATTTTATTCTAATCCATTCAAATCAGCTGGCTTTCAAAAGATAATAAATATGTCAAAGAAATTATCTGCCCCTTTCCAAAGTGCCACTCAGAATCCCCTGACTTTCTTTACCTCCTAATGAGGATTAAATTTATAAGGATCAGCTTTATTTTTCTTGCCCTATTTTAGGCATCAGGGTTGTGCTCAGTTGCCTTCTAAAGCTTTATTTATTTATAGAGTAAAAGAGTCATATGTGTGGAAATAATAACACTTTTGTCAGAAAGTCAGGCAGCAATACAGAAGCTCCGGGAGTCCAAATGCCACTCTCAGTGGAGCATACTTCCTCGGGAGCAGGAAGAGAGAGAGGGGAGGAGAAAGAAATTTCATGCCCTGCAGCAGAGATCCTAAGACCATAAAGAAGCAAATTATCAGACAGTCTGCACTGTTCACCCTAGCAGAGTCTCTCAGCTCTGAGATATCCCTGTCCCCTTCCCCTCCCACTGTCCCTACCCCAACACACACACACACACACTCTCCGTTCCCTCTGACTGATGGTTCCTTGGCCATAAATAAAGAAAACAAACTATTATTTTGATCCTGGAGCTCATCTCAGGCAAGACATTTAATGTTAAACTTTGAACACCTTTCTCAATCACCATTCATGTTCACTGAGAGCTTTAGTCCTAGAATTCTCACAATTCTGGAGGCTAGAAGTATCAAGGTATCGACAGCACTGCTTTCTTCTGAAGCATTTCTTTTTGTTTTGTAGATGGTTGCCTTCTGTATCATCACTTGATCTTGGGATTAAGGCCCACCCCAATGATCTCATTTTGGGCTTCCTTGGTGGCTCAGATAGTAAAGAATCTTTCTACAGTGCAGGAGACCCAGGTTCTATTCATGGGTGGGGAAGATCCCCTGGAGAAGGGAATGACAATCCACTCCAGTATTTTTGCCTGGAGTATCCCATGGACAGAGGAGCCTGGTGGACTACAGTCCATGGGGTCACAAAGAGTCGGACACAACTGAGTCACACACACACAATGACCTCATTTTAACTTAATTATCTCTCTAAATACTCTATCTGCAAATTTCCCCATATTCTGAGGTATGATTAGGACTTCTGCATCTGAATTGCAGAAGGGTATACAATTCGTTTCATTCACTCTGCTCTACCTGTCCTCACAAACACCTGTATAAATACGTGTGTGTGTGTGTATACACACATGCCTGAGCTCAATCATTCAGTCATGCCCGACTCTGAGACCTCATGGACTGTAGCTCACCAGGTTCTTCTGTCCATGGGATTTTCCAGGCAAGAATACTGGAGTGGGTTGCCATGCCCTTCTCCAGGGGATCTTCCCAGTTCAGGGTGTGAACCAGGTTCTCCTACATTGAAGGCAGATTCTTTATTGCCTGAGCCACCAGTGAAGGCCCCATATAAATATTTACACCTGTATAAATCTGTGAGATTGATTCTTCTTACCACCAGGAGGAAAATCAAAGGTACTGAAAGGTCAGTACTTGCTCTGGCTGAACAACATGGCAATACAGGAGCTATATTAGTTAAATGATAGTGCTGGGTCCAAATATCAGCTCTCCTGACACTGAATCTGTCGCTGGGCCCCGCCTGCCTTTTATAACCTGCACACCCAGACACCACTGCCAGAAAAGACAGTCCCTCTCTACAATTATAGGTTCTTGGACGGTCTCTGCCTAGGTTTCAAAATAGCACAGTTAACTCTGATTCTAGCCAGGAAAAAAAAAATTAGTACTCTTCTGTTCACACAAAGGCACCTCTGTGGAGTGCAACCAGCATGCCAGAGTGTAGCCTCTTTATCTCATTCTTTTACCAGCTCCAAGCTGTAAGCAGTAAGCAGTGAGAAGTTTGCTGCGATAACCGGTGAGTAAGGTAACTCATTTAAATGATAAAACAGGAAACCATTTCTAGTTTAGACATAGATAGCATTTTAATGTGAACAGATCTGGAGTCTGGGTGGAAGACCTGGGAGTATTATAGTACAGAGTGGCAAGGAGGGGAGCCACCAGATTTCTTCTTTCCAAGGAAAGGTTCTTTGGTGACAGGTGGGCCAGGAATGCTTTTGTTGTGCTTTGCTTCCAGGTACAGTGGGATGGGAAGGGTGGCAGACCTCAGACAAGGGTATACTCTGGTCTTAGAGACTAACACTGGGCAAGTTTCTTTACCTCTTCACACCTTCTCTTCTCTGCAACTTGATGCTTTAAAGCCCCATTCTATTTCTCAAATTCAGCAATCATTGATAGGGTATACTGAATGTTCTTTGTACAACCAAGAGCATGACATATTATTTTTATTAAATTATGAAAATATTAAAAAATTCACATATGTATGGGTAAACCAGACAACATCTTAACCAACTGATTAAAATTAGCATCACCAATAAGGACCAGTTGGACATGGTATGCTTAAAGATAAGATGCAGCGAGGACACGTTATCACTTAGGTAATATCCAGGACTCCAGTGCGTAAATCTGAATCTAATCATGAGGAAGCATTAAACAAACCTAAGCTGAAGACATAATGCAAAATAATTTGTTTACTCTTAAAAAATGTCCATGGCATGGAAAACAAAGAAAGCTGAGAAAGCCATCCAGATGAACAAATAAAACAAGTTATATATGATCCTGAACTAGATCCTGCTGGAAAAGAATTTCTATAAAGGACATCTGACAGGATTCGAATATGGATAGTAGATTAAAGTAATGCATCGATGTTGGATTTCCTAAATTTTATAACCGTACTATTGCTCTGGAACAGAGCATTTTTGTTTTTAGGATATATATATTCAAATATTATACAGTAAAAAGAAGGATATAGGCAGGCTTTCAAATGGTTCAGAAATTTTATTGAGAAAGAAATTAATAAAGCAAATAGTGGCAAAATGTTAAATACTGGTGAATTGGGTAAATGATATGTGGGATTACTCACTTAGCAAATTTTCAATAAGTTTAAAATTATTTTAAGACGAAATCTTTTTTAAAAGTAATACATGTTCACTGCATAAAATTTTCTGAAGAAGGAAAATCACTTGCAATCCCTCCAGTCAGAGATAAACATTAACCTTTTGTATATTTGGAGTTTCTTTGGAGGAAATTCACTGGTGACAGCTTCATGGGATGAGTATTTGTTGTGCTCACAAGTACAGGGGAGTGTGGAGGATGGCAGATCAGGACCAGTAATTGGTTTGTTAGGGCCTGTGATCTAGTCTGGCCAAGGGTTCCCAAGAGGAAGCCTGCTGGGAATTTCTTGGAAAGATGTTTTTACCTCTGTTGTTTTCTTCTGTTCCACATTGTATCATGGGGACATGTTTGAAGTAGCCACCTTGAGACCAAAAGGGGAAAGTCAAGAAAATGTAAGATAAGGTGATTCAAAACGCTGATATTACTGAGATGCTTAATTAATCACCCTAGCTGCAGATAATTCATCACACGAGGTAATAAATGTCCTGACTGGGCTTCCCTAGTGGCTCAGTGATGAAGACTCGGTCGGCCAGTGCAGGAGACACGGGTTCAATCCCTGGTTGAGGAAGATTCCACGTGCTGCAGAGCAACGAAACCAGTGCTTCACCACTCCTGAGGCTGTGCTCTGGAGCCCAGGAACGGCAACTACTGAAGCCCGAATGCCCTCGAGCCTGTGCTCCACAATAAGAGAAGCCACCACAATGAGAAGCCTTCCCACCACAACTAGAGAAGAGCCTGCTCAACAACAAAGACCTCGCATATCAACAAATAAAATCATAAAAAAATAAATATCTTTATTCTTTAAGCCAATAGTGTCTAGGCATACTTTTGCCTCCCACCTGTTAAACCTCTACTGTTAAACAAGACAGTCAACCATTTGCTTTGGTCATCTATCAATTGCATGCAGCAAAAGCTCTTCCAGAGGAAAAGAAGTCATGGGACCAAATCTGAATTTTGAGCATGTGGCCAGTTCACCAGCTAGAAGCTAAAGAGAACACAAGTTTCCGGATTAAGACAGAAACTGTATGGCTTCATGCCCAGAAAGTGAGAAAGGAAGGTCCAATCTTACTCTCTGGTGCAGAGAGGCCCTAAGTACTAGACAAAGTCATTGGACTTGCTTTGGCTTCCTGAAGATGATTCAGTGTGGGCAATAGACAGCAAAGGAAGCAGAAAAGTTTGTAGTCCCTGGAGTAGCTTGGTATCTGTGGCCAAAAGACAAGCTGGGTAAAGAGTGGACCACTGGCCATTCCAAGACTATGTCAATGACCTTTGCATTGACATGACTCCTGGGAGCAGTGATCAATGGTGGAGACGATGCTGGAGAGGGGGAACATGGCAGGTGGTATGTGGAAGCTGCAGTACTGGTGGAAGCTGAGCTTGACACAACAAATGTTAATTCATTGATTCATTAAGCTCTCACAGAGCTTACAATCTAGTTTTAAGGGGCTGTGTGTCACATGAAAAGGATTATTGTAGCCAGACAGATCTAGATTCAAATCCTGACTCTACCATTTATCATGGGACTGTGATCACACTGCTTATCCTCTCTGTGCCTCAGTTACCTCCTGTATAAAAATGAGGATGATAACAATACCTGGCCACAAAATACTTGTAAGGATTAAATAATAAAATGAATGTGAAGTGTTTAACACAGTACATGGATCATAGGAACCATTTCCTAAACAACATGACTCTTGTTCTTATTGTCAGTTTTTTAACGTGTTGTTATATTATTGTTGTTGTTCAGTTGCTAAGTCATGTCCGACTCTGCGACCCCATGGATTGCAGCATGCCAGGCTTCTCTGTCCTTTACTATCTCCTGGAGTTTGCTCAAATTTATGTCCAAGCAGTCAGTGATGCTGTCTAAGCATCTCATACTATATTATTAATTAATAACAATAATTGTTACTGTTGTTATTCATATTATAATTATTCACATTTGTGCTCTTATATTAAAGAGGATATGCTTCCCTGGTGGCTCAGTGGTAAAGAATCTGCCTGCCATTGCAGGAGACTTGAGTTTGATCCCTGGGTTGGGAAGATCCCCTGGAGAAGGAAATGGCAACCCACTCCAGTATTCTTGTGTGGGAAAGCCCATGGACAGAGGAACCTGGTGGGCTACAGTCCATGTGGTTGAAAGAGTTGGATACAACTTAGCAACTAAACCATCACCACCACCACCACCACTACAGAGGATAGAATTTTGCTGAAATTAATCTATCCTAAAACTGAATGTAGCCATTTCTGCAAGACCACCAAAGGAGGTTGGGTTGGGTTCATGTGCTCCCAATGCTTGAGTCAAAAAGCATTCGTTGCTCTCTTTCTCAGCACCTTTCACATAAGCACCTGAAAGCTTGAGTGTCACAGGCTGTGAAGGTCTCAGGAGTCACATGAGTATGCTCCCTCCAATCAGCCGTAATATCTCCTGGAGAGATTACCTCAACCTGAGAAGCAATAATGCACTTTTCCAAATGCACAGAAAACATCACTCACTTTGGAAGCAATTTGTACCATTAAAAGTACCCCCAAGCCAGAGGTCTTTCAGAAAAGACTTTTCTCTTTCCCCCTGGTGCCTCACAGACTATATCTCAAGGAAGAAACTATGAAAATAAGAAACAAATTATTTCTGTATCCACACAAAGGAACTTTAACTGTGTAGTGTGGTCAGAATATCACATTTGGCATTGTTTTGAAAATGCCTGGATCTCATCAAGTGCCATCAGTAGGACATTTGGCCTTGTATGGGACTGCTTGTTAGTCAAATGCTCCTCATTTAGTAAACTCAAATGTCACCAGAGACACTACTGCTTGTTCGTATGCTGGAAAACAAAACAACCACACAGACAACAGAGGCATTTGGTAAAGCAGTAGTTCAATCACTAAAAGAACTCCCTTAACTCAAGTATCCTTAGTTTCATCCTTTACCTAGACCCAAATTTCACCTGCACACAGTGACACCTAAAATAATAATGACCAAAAAACCCACACTTTTCTTCCTTTAGGCTTCCCAGGCGGTGCTAGTTGTAAAGAACCCACCTGCCAATGTAGGAGATGTAAGACAGTGGATTCAACCCTCCAGGGAAGATACCCTGGAGGAGGGCACAGCAACCCACTCCAGATTTCTTGCCTGGAGAATCCCAAGGACAGAGGAGGCTGGTGGGCTACATTTCACAGGGTCACAGAGTCTGACATGACTGAAGTGACTTAGCACCTTTTTCTAAGGTAAAGAAAACCTTTGCTCAGAAATATTCCTTCCCTCAGTAAATAAGTTTTCAAATCTCATTGGTCAGAACTGAATTACATGTTTACATCTAAACCAATCACTGGCAAGGGGATCGGGGCCACTATGATTGCCTTGGTCAATCAGGATCTAATCCAGAGTCACGTCCAACAAGGATAGATACCTGAGCAATAAGAGGAGGAAGTGGGAAATGGTGATTGGAGAGGCCCTGCTAGAGTATTTTGTGTTTTGCCCTGTTTGTTAAGCAACATCACTCAGAAATTAGTCTGTAGCAATCAAATCAGTCAGGAATTCCTTGGCGGCCCAGTAGTTAGGACTCCATGGTCTCACTGCCAAGGGCTGGGTTCAGTCCTTGTTCAGGGAACTAAGATCCCTCAAGCTGTGTGACATGGCCAAAAATAAAATAATAAAATGTCAGTTACAAATTAAAAGAAATAGAGAAAAAAACCATCATCCTAAGCAGTCAAATTGAGACAAAAACCATGTAACCCTTGGTTAGTAAATATTCTGAGACACTGAATATTAACCAGTCTCCTAAAAACCATGATTGATAGAGAAAGAGATCCAACAACTGAAATTAAAAAAAGAAAACACATAAAAACTAAAAACTTAATTGATTTACACTTCATGAAGTTATGTGAAAATTGAAACTAATCTCCTAGGTAACTAACAGGTCCACCCTCACACACACCATCACCCATTTCAAACTAAGTGTCCTGTGGGCAATTTCTAACTTTCTCCAGTTCTGCTTGGCCATAAACCTGGGAACTCTTGATTTGAAGATACTGTCTCATTCAGCCCTAAACCAAGGTGAGCAGTATAATGTTAGGCAAAATTTCACTGGCCAATTTAATTTAATTTTGCTTCCTTGGGACCCAGTAAGAACTGGACATCTTACTACATTTGTTGGCTCAATCTGTTCTCTCCTCTCTAGCCTAGGATAGTTTCAGGGTCTATAAGAATGACTTTAGCTAGCATAACTGGGAAAACCACCTGCCATACACAGAACATGTTTTCCTCTTTTCCCTCTAACCTTTCATTCAGGTGCAAACCTCTCACAGATCTTTTCCTCCCTCATGATGCCCCACCCCTTTTAAACCTTGACTCTCTTGCCCTTGTTGTTGCTGTTGTTCAATTACTCACTTGTGTCCGATTCTTTGCGACCCCACGGACTGCAGCACGCCAAGCTTCCCTGTCCTTCATCAACTCCTAGAGCTTGCTCAAACTCATGTCTGTTGAGTCAGTGATGCCATCCAACCATCTTATCCTCCATCAGCCCCTTCTTGCCCTCAGTCTTTCTCAGTATCAGGGTCACTTCCAATGAGTCAACTCTTCGCATCAGGTGGCCAAAGTATTGGAGCTTCAGCATCAGTCCTTCCAGTAAATTTTCAGGGTTGATTTCCTTTATGATTGACTGGTTTGATCTCCTTGCTGTCCAAGGAACTCTTAAGAGTCTTCTCCAGCCCAGATCTCTCACACAGATATCCATAGCTTATTACCCTTCAGCTTTTAAATATTCTGAAGCAACAGTTAGAACCAGACATGGGACAACAGGCTGGTTCCAAATTGGGAAAGGAGTACATCAAGGCTGTATATTGTCACCCTGCTTATTTAACTTATATGCAGAGTACATCCTGCAAAATGCTGGGCTGGATGAAGCACAAGCTGGAATCAAGATTGCCAGGAGAAATATCAATAACCTCAGATACTCAGATGACACCACCCTTATGGCAGAAAGCAAAGAAGAACTAAAGAGCCTCTTGATGAAAGTGAAAGAGAAGAGTGAAAAAGCTGGCTTAAAATTCAACATTCAAAAAATGAAGATCATGGCATCCGGTCCCATCGCTTCATGACAAATAGATGGGAAAACAATGGGAACAGCGACAGACTTTATTTTCTTGGACTCCAGACTCACTGCAGATGGTACCTGTAGCCATGAAATTCAAAGGTGCTTGGAAGAAAATCTATGACCAACCTAGACAGCATATTAAAAAACAGAGACATTACTTTGCTGACAAAGGTCCATCTAGTCAAAGCTATGGTTTTTCCAGTAGTCATGTATGGATGTGAGAGTTGGACCATAAAGAAAGCTGAGAACCAAAGAATTGATGCTTTTGAACTGTGGTGCTGGAGGAGACTGTTGAACTGCAAGGAGATCAAACCAGTCAATCCTAAAGAAAATCAGTACTTAATATGCTTTGGAAGGACTGATGCTGAAACTGAAGCTCCAATATTCTGGCCACCGGATGCAAAGAGCCAACTCGTTAGAAAAGACCCTGATGCTGGGAAAGATTGAAGGCAGGAGGACAAGGGGATGACAGAGGATGAGCTATTTGGATGGCATCACCAACTCGATGGACATGAGTTTGAGCAAACTCTGGGAGTTGACGGACCGGGAAGCCTGGCATGCTGCAGTCCATGGGGTCGCAAAGAGTTGGACACAACCAAGCAACTGAACTGAGCTGAACTGAACTGAATCATTCTAAGGAAATATTTCTCAGTGATTACACTGCTAGTATTGCCATGTCATATGGGCAAATAATTTCTGTTATTATACATATAGATAATGTGGTGTCTATATAGTCCCTGTTTAGATTCTTGCTTTTGTGGAAGTTACGTTTCTGTGGGAAGAGACAGATAAACAATAAATCTGATACATGAGTAAATTATATATTATGTTAGAAGTCATGGCAAAAAATAGAACAGAGGAGAGCAATTGGGAGGCACAGGGAGGGGATGAGAGGACTGCAATTTTAAACATGACAGTCTAAGAGGTCTAATTAAGAAAATGACATTTTTAAAAAATGAGATATAATTCATATAGCATAAAATCCACCATGTTAAAGTGTAAAATTCAGTGATTATTTAGTAGATTCACAAGATGGTGCAACTGTCATCATTATCAAATTCCAAAGCATTTCTTTACTCTAGAAGAAATCCTGTGCTCATTAGCAGTCACTCCTCAACCTCAGCCATTCATCTACCTTGTCTCTGAATCTGCCTGTTCTGGACATTTCACATCAACGGAATTGTACAATAGGTGCCCTTTTGTGTCTGACTTCTTCTGCTTAGCATAATTTTTAAAGAGTCATCCATGTTATAATGTGTATCAGTACTTCAATATTTTTGTAGTTGAATAGTGCTCCATTGTACAAATACATTAAAAGTTGGTTAAAAAGTAATTGCGGTTTCAGACTGTAAATTTTTAAATCATTATAACTAGGTTCAAACACATGTTTATTAATCAGAATAAGAACTATTACAATCAACACATTTTTGCAATGAGAAATAAGTTTGTTTATTCCTTTAACATAAAAATCCGTATTTCAGGATTTAGTGAACCCTTGGAAAGCATTTTCTGCATTTTGCTGATTGTGGAAGCATTTCCCCTGCAAAGAGTTGTCAAGGTGGTTGAAGAAGTGGTAGGCAGTTGGTGAGAGATCAGGTGAATGTGGCAGATGAGGCAAAACTTCGTAGCCCAATTCATTCAACTTTTGAAGCGTTGGTTGTACAGCATGTGGTCAGATGTTGTCGTGGAGAAGACTTTGGCCCCTTCTGTTGACCAATGCCGGCTGCAGGGTCTGCAGTTTTTGGTGCATCTCATCAATTTGCTGAGCATACTTCCCAAATGTAATGGTTTCACCGGGATTCAGAAAAGTGTAGTGGATCAGACTGGCAGCAGACCACCAAGCAGTGACCATTGCCTTTTTTGGTGCAAGTTTGGCTTTGGAAAGTGCTTTGGAGCTTCTCGGTCCAACCTCTGAGCTGGTCATCACTGGTTGTCATGTACAATCCAGTTTTTGTTGCACATCACAATCCGATTGAGAAATGGTTCATTGTTGTGTAGAATAAGAGAAGACACTTCAGAATGACGATTTTTTCAGTGTTTGGTCAGCTCATGAAGCACCCGCTTATTGAGCTTTTTCACCGTTACAATTTGCTTCAAATGCTGAACAACCAGAGAGTGGTCGATGTTGAGTTCTGGGGCAACTTTTCATATAATCAGCTTTGATGATGGCTCTCCATTGGGCATTGTCAATGTCCAATGGCCAGTCACTGTGCTCCTCACCTTCGAGGCTCTTGTCTCTTTTGCAAAACTCCTTGAACCACCATGGCACTGTACATTTGTTAGCAGTTTCTGGGCCAAATGTGTTGTTGATGTTGCGAGTTGTCTCTGCTGCTTTACCATCCATTGTGAACTTGAATAAGTATATTGCTTGAATTTGCTTTTTGTCTAACATCATTTCCCTAGCATAAAATAAATATAAAATAAAGAGCAAGTAATACGTCATTAGCAAAAAACAAAAAGTGAGAAATGTGCATTGAAAAATGATGTATAATATAACCACATTTATTTAAGAATGTACTCTAATATCAAATGTCAAATTTCAAATATGTAAAACTGCAATTACTTTTGCACCAACCTAAATATGACATTTTGCTTACCTGTTCATCAGTTGATGGATGTTTGAATTGTTTCTGTTTTTTAGTTGTTCTTAAATGCTGCTATGAACATTCACATACAGGTTTTTTTGCGTATATAAATTTTTGGTTCTTTTGGGTAATAGGTCATTGAAGGCCATTGTAAAGATTTGGGCTTTTATTCTGAAAGAAATACTGTTTCATACTGTTCATGGAGTTCTCAAGGCAAGAATAATGAAGTGGTTTGAAAAAGACCTGATGCTGGGGAAGACTGAACGCAGGAGGAGAAGGGAACGACAGAGGATGAGATGGTTGGATAGCATCACCAACTTGATGGACATGAGTTTGAGCAAGCTCCGGGAGATGGTGATGGACAGGGAAGCCTGGTTTGCTGCAGTCAGTGGGGTTGCAAAGAGTCGGACATGACTGAGCAACTGAACTGAACTGAAATGGGAAGCCATTGAAGGTCTTTGGAGCAGAGGGGTGATGTGATTTGACCTACCATATCACTCTGACTGCTGAATTACATGTGCGCAAGGGTGGAATCACAGAGAATCAAAGAGAGAATTGGTGGATATTTGCAGTAATGGCAGCTTGCAAGGTAGTTGGTATCAGGGAGGTGACAAGAAGTGTCTGAACTCTGCATATGTCTTTAAGATACAACCAACAAGATTTTCTGCCAGACTATGAGCAAAATATAAAACAAGAGTCAAAATTTGTGGTTCATTCATTTTTGCTGCAGGAAGTAGCGTGTCAAAATCATTTCTTCTCTTTTAGTTCAGACCCCAAATTCTTAATTAGATAACGTAACATGTTTAAAAATATCATCCAAGATAATAACAATAATAACAATAACACCCTACAACCTATTAAATATCAGATCCTTTAATCCAACTATCTCATGAGGCAGATATTATTTTCCTCAATTAATTAATGTGTAAACAAAGATGTGGTTAACATCTTCCCTAATTTTTATTCCCCTCTTAAACTTCAGACCAACCAGAAAAAGTCAAACATGCACCCGCCAACCACTACATAGGATGCCCTGCTTCTGGTTAGTCCACCAACATCTTCCCCAGGCCAATAATCTTCAATTAGGGTACAATCAAAGCCTTCCTCTTTTTCCTCTATAAAGTTTTCCCACTCTGCCTTCTTGAGTCTCTGCTGAAACACATGTAAAGGTGATTGACTCCCTTGCTTTAGCAAGCTCCAAATAAATAAGCCTTTGTTTGCTGTCATTTGGTTAGTATTCTTTTCCACAGGTGTCTTGAGTCAAGTTTCCCTGAAGTGGAGCTTGAAATGAAGGCCTCAGTTTAGATTTGAAAATGAAAGTGAAAGTCATTCAGTCGTGTCCGACTCTTTGAGGTCCCATGGACTATACAGTTTTTGGAACTCTCCAAGCCAGAATGCTGGAGTGGGTATCCTTTTCCTTTTCCAGGGGATTTTCCCAACCCAGGGATCAAACCCAGGTTTCCCACATTGCAGGCAGATTCTTTACCTGCTAAGCCACAAGGGAAGCCCCAGTTTATAAGAGAATATTCTGAAGATCATCACATTTAAAGAGGGTGGTGGGAACAGGACTGCAAAGAGGGAGAAGTTGAACTGTCATATATTTGCATTAGAGACCTTAAGCGATCCCATGGGAACTCTGAGTCTGGAATGACCCTTCAGAAAGGGTACCCTGGCCTGGATCAGTCATTGGATATAAGAAAGGTAGAGGAAACTTGGGTGTGAAACAGGTCTCTCTGACCAAAGGCAAATCCCAGGGAAGATGCTAGCTGTGAGCTCTTAGCAGCCAACACTCTGAGCAGCTGGGGAACAGTCCTTAGGTTCTATTTGAGTGAGGGTGTGGGGGTGCGGGACAGGTGGAGATTGGCATACAGTTGGCAGCAGATCATGACTTGAACTCGACTTGGAATCCAAGTTTAAAGCTCCTTTCACCACAGCATCACTGTATTTACTAAAAAAAAAAAAACATGACAAATGTAGAGTCGAGACCACTCATTTTCTTTTCTCCTAATCCAAAACCAAGGCTATATTTGTAAAGTGATTCCAACACTTTTTGTAAGTGATCTTGAGCATAGCAGTTGACTCAACTGAATATGGCATTTTAAAGATCTGAAATAAAACACCAACCAAAGAAGTAAACTGAATTACCACACATTGACATTTATATCACCTTAATATTACATTGCTCTACAAAATGCTTCCCTCTCTCAGTAGAGAACACTGTGATATCCAACTTTCCAGCTTGAGATGCTGACAAATGGGAAATAAATTGATGTGAAATAGCACCATTTCTACTTTTAGGATTTTTATCCCACAGGGAAAATGATTCCATTTTAGTGAAAATCCTAATAAAACATATCTTGGAAGTTAGTAAAATCTTAATTTATTCTTTAAAAGAATCTAGTTCCTCTACTTTACTTCTTTATTTGTGTTATATACTTATTGCAATAAGTAGCTTTATTTGAGCTAAACTCAATGCTTCTCTTTTGGTGTTACAAATAAATCAGCTGATACTGTTCCCGGCAGTGAGAGTTTACCTGAAGCTTATAAAAAACACACTCCAAGTTCTGTCTACAATTTGGTCTGAACAGTCTTTTTATCTATAAACAAGTCTGTGACTGTTTTTTTTCATTCTGTCAGCATATTCTCACTATCACAAGACCTTTTGAATACATTACTCATTGTTCCCAGAGCTTTCAGCTCTTTTCCTTTCTGTGTGTCCTGGAAATTCCCTCATCCATCCCCCTGACTCCCAGCCTGCCCCGTAAATTTACTCACCTCTTGTTTAACCTCGTATGAGATCTCAGTCAAATTAAAATTCCAGGTAACTATTGCCCGTAGCATAGCATGCTAGTTCTTAAACTTTGAGCCCCAAGAATTACTAGGGGAAATGATTAACATAGAAAATATCAGAGATTCACACTAGACCTAAAGATTCAGAATTTCTGGAAGTGATGCTCCGTGTGTGGTTAATTGCTCATTCATGTCCTACTCTTTGCGACTTGACTGTAGCCTGCCAGGCTCCTCTGACCGTGGGATTCTCCAGGCAAGAATACTGGAGTTGGTTGCCATGCCCTCCTCCAGGGGATCTTCCCAACCCAGGGATCGAACCCAAGTTTCCCACATTGCAGGCAGATTCCTCACTGTCTCAGCGACCAGGGAAGCCCAAGAATACTGGAGTGGGTAGCCTTTCCCTTCTGCAGGGGATCTGCCCAACCCAGGGATCAAACCCAGGTCTCCCACATTGAAGGCAGATTCTTTACCAGCTAAGCCACAAGGCAAGCCCAAGAATACTGGAGTGGGTAGCCTATCCCTTCTCCATAGGATCTTCCCTACCCAGGAATCAAATGGGGGCCTCCTGCATTGCAGGCAAATTCTTTACCAGCTGAGCTATCTGGGAAGCCCCAGACAAATGTGCAATTAAAAGTCTCTTTGTGGAATCCTGTTAAATATCACAGCTTGAGAACCACTCACAAGCGAACTTCACATTTTCAGGTACTGATGTAGCTTGCTGGCTGGAGGCTATCAGGATAAAACTGGCATTTCAAGTCTATTCTTTTCTAAGGTTGTGCGAATAACAGCAGTTTATGAAGTGGAAACAATGGGCTGGCTCTTCTCAGTGCTAATCCATTTGTTTGATAAGGCCTATCAGAATGGAAACATTATAAATGCAAAGAACAGGGACTGATTTGAGAAAATTTACTGTAGAAGAATATAAAGGGCCTGGTGATTCCTGGAATGTTAAAACGAAAAGATAGTAAAAGAATTGAAGATTACTTCAAGGGCATGAGAAGATGGGGACACTGGGAAGATGGCTATGAAGAAAATTTGTGACGTTTCAATAAATATTGAAGGTAACACTTGATGAGGTGATAGGAAAGCCACAGAGGTAAGAGCAACTAATTTAACTTGCTTCAGCACATATTTATTGAGTACCTACTCCATGCACAGCATCATCCTAAAGTGTACTAAGGCATGGTTCCCAAATGTGGATTTATATTAGATTCACCTTGGGAGATTTTTTAAAAATATTTATTTATTTGGCTATGCTGGGTCTTAGTTGCAGTATGTGGAATCTGGTTCCCTGACCAGGGATTGAGCCTGGACCACTACATTGGTGGTGCAGAGTGTTAACTGTTGGACCACCAGAGAAGATAACTGGGCAGATTTTTAAAAATCATGTTCTGGGGCCCCGTATTAACTCAGCTGAATCTAAATAACTGGAGATGTGGGTGGAAATCTCTACTATGAAAGTGGATCTGATGTATCCCATTGATGGACCACAATGACCACAAAACGAACAAACTATGCTGTTGAGGGAAATGTAAATTGGTGCAGCCACTCTGGAAAACAGTGGAAATTTCTTAAAAAACTAAAAACAGAACTACCATGTGACCCAGCATGCCAGTCTTGAGTATATACCTAAAAATCCCCAAAACACTAATTCAAAAAGATATATGCATCACAATGTTCATAGAAGCACTATTTACACTAGATATGATATGGAAGCAACCTAAACTGTCCATCAACAGATGAAAAGATGAATAAGACATGATACACGCACGCACGCGCGCGCACACACACACACACACAGTGGAATACTACTCAGCCATAAAAAAGAATGAAAATTTGCGATTTGCAACAATGTGGATGGACTGCGAGGGCATTATGCTAAGTGAAGTAAGTCAGACAGATAAAAACAATATACTGTATGATATCATGTATATGTAGAATCTTAAAAATACAACAAAAAAGAATCAGACTCACAGATATAGAGAACAAACTAGTGGTTACCATTGGTGAGACGGGAGTAATATGGTAGGAAAATGTGAGGCACAAACTATAGGGTATAAGATAGGCTCAAGGATGTATTGGGAGAAGGCAGTGGCAACCCAGTCCAGTACTCTTGCCTGGAAAATCCCATGGGTGGAGGAGCCTGGTGGGCTGCAGCCCATGGGGTCGCAAAGAGTCTGGCACGACTGAGCGACTTCACTTTCACTTTTCAGTTTCATGCATTGGAGAAGGAAATGGCAACCCACTCCAGTGTTCTTGCCTGGAGAATCCAGGGACAGCAGAGCCTGGTGGGCTGCCGTCTATGGGGTCGCACAGAGTCAGACACGACTGAAGCGACTTAGCAGCAGCAGCAGCAGCAACAAGGATGTATTATGCAACACAGGGAATGCAGTCACTATTTTGTAGTAACTGTAAATGGAAAATAACTTTCAAAATGTATTTTAAAAAATTCTTTAATTAAAGAAAAAAAAAGAACATACAAGCATACAAAGTCTGTTCCTGACTCTGCCTTCCAATTATGGCTCCTAAGTTTTACTCATAATGTTTTTTTCTCTGAAATATCTTTTCCTCATCTTTGTTATGAAAATAGTATCCATCCTTCAAGACCAATTCAAATGTGAAGAGAACTGGGCTGCATTCCATACCTCCCTGTCACCATTCCTCCAACCCCACATCTGTTACCTAAACAAATATCATAAAATCCACCCTTATATATCTACCTCACCCATCATCTCCTTTTCACTCCCATTCTCACCTCTTTAGCTCAGCTGAACCACTGAATGACCTTTTAACAAATCTCTCACATTCCATCTGCCCACATACTCCAATTTATTCTTCATGGTTCTATTAATCTTGTACAATTCATTATAGCTATTTTTCACATTGCAAATAATGTTCACTTCTTCAACATTACCTACAAAACTTGGGATAAAAATGTCCTAGTCTGGCTTTTAAAACTATTCTATCAAATTGTTGTTGCTATTCAGTCACTAAGTTGTGTCCAATTCTTTGTAATCCCATGGACCATGGCATGCCAGGTTTTTCTGTCCTCTACTATATCCTATTGAGTCAGTGATACCATCCAACCATATCATCCTCTGCTGCCCACTTCCCCTTTTGCCCTCAATCTTTCCCAGCATCAGGGTCTTTTCCAGTGAGTTTTCTCTTCACATCAGGTGACCAAAGTATTGGAGCTCCAGCTTCAGCATCAATCCTTCCAATGCGTATTCAGAATTGATTTCCTTTGAGATTGACTGGTTTGATCTCATTGCAGTCCAAGGGACTCTCAAGAGTCCTGTCCAGCACCACAATTCAAAAACATCAGTTCTTCAGTGCTCAGCCTTCTGTATGGTCCAACTTCACATCCCGTACATGACTAATGTACTAGACAGACAGACTAGACAGACTAACGTACTAGACTATGACTAGACAGACCTTTGTTGGTAAAGTGTTATCTCTGTTTTTGAATACGCTGTCTAGGCTTGTCATAGCTTTCCTTCTAAGGAGCAAGTGTCTTTTAATTTCATGGCTGTAGTCACCATCTGCAGTGATTTTGGAGCCCAAGAAAATAAAATCTGCTTTTATTTTACTGCTTCTACTTCTCCCCATCTATTTGTCATGAAGTGATGGGACCAGATGCCTGATCTTCATTTTTTGCATGTTCAGTTTTAAGCCAACTTTTTCAAACTCCTTTTTCACTTTCATCAAGAGGCTCTTTTGTTCTTTGCTTTCTGCCATAAGGGTGATGTCATCTTCATATCTGAGGTTATTGACATTTCTCCTGGCTATCTTGGTTTCAATTTGTGCTTCATCCAGCCCAGCATTTCACATGATTGTGGCTCAGTTGGTAAAGAATCTGCCTGCAATGCAGGAGACCTGGGTTCAATCCCTGGTTTGGGAAGATCGCCTGGAGAAGGAAAAGGCTACCCACTTCAGTATTCTGGCCTGGAGAACTCCATGGACTATAGCCCATGAGGTTGCAAAGAGTCGGACATGACTGAGTGACTTTCACTTTCACTTTTCACTTTCAATCTGCATAGAAGTTAGATAAGCAGGGTGACAATATACAGCCTTGATGTACTCCTTTCCCAGTTTGGAACCAGTCCATATTCCATGTCTGTTATAACTGCTGCTTCTTGACCTGAATACAGATTTTTCAGGAGGCAGGTAAGGTGGTCTGGTATTCTTATCTCTTTAAGAAATTTCCACAGTTTGTTACGATCCACACAGTCAAAGGCTTTGGCATAGTCAATAAAGCAGAAGTAGATGTTTCTCTGGAACTCTCTTGCTTTTTTGATGATCCAACGGATGTTGGCAATTTGATCTCTGGTTCCTCTGCCTTTTCTAAATCCAGCTTGAACATCTGGAAGTTCTCGGTTCACATACTATTGAAGCCTAGCTTGGAAACTTGAGCATAACTTTGCTAGTGTTTGAGATGAGTACAGTTGTGTGGTAATTTGAACATTCTTTGGCATTGCCTTTCTTTGGAATTGGAATGAAACTGATCTTTTCCAGTCCTGTGGCCACTGCTGCATTTTCCAAATTTGCTGTCATATTGAGTGCAGCACTTTCACAGCATCATCTTTTAGGATTTGAACTAACTCAACTGCAATTCCATCACATCCCCTGGCTTTGCTCATAGTGATGCTTCCTAAGGCCCACTTGACTTTGCATTCCAGGATGTCTGACTCTAGGTGAGTGACCACACCATCGTGATTATCTGGGTCATGAAGATCTTTTTTTGTACAGTTCTTCTGTGTATTCTTGCCACCTCTTCTTAGTATCTTCTGCTTCTGTTAGGTTCATACCATTTGTCCTTTATTGTGCCCATCTTTGCATGAAAATTTCCCTTTGTATCTCAAATTTTTTTAAAGATATCTTTAGCCTTTCCCATTCTATTGTCTTCCTCTATTTCTTTGCATTGATCACTGAGGAAGGCTTTCTTATCTCTCCTGATTATTCTTTGGCACTCTGCGTTCAAATGGGTATATCTTTCATTTTCTCCTTTGCTTTTAGCTTCTATTCTCTCCTCAGCTATTTATAAGGCCTCCCTAGACAACCATTCTAAGGCCCCAATTCAACTGAAGTAAAAATGGAGCGAATTCTGTACTTTCCTTTCTGAGATATCAGAGGTCAAAATGGGGGGAACAACCACCCATGAAAGTAATACTTAGTCTCAATGTCCACAAGGTTGGGGGAGAAGACAGGTTAGTAGTTTGAAAGAAATGTTTTTAAAAATGTGTGCAAAGATTCATTGTGAGTCATGAGGGTAAAGATAACTGCTTTCATTTTTTTCTATCTTTTATCAGCCGATTTCTGCATAACTATAATGTCCTCCACAAAACACGCTCTAGGGTTTTGTTTCTTAATTTTATTTTTAGTTGGAAGATAATTTATCTACAACATTGTGATGGTTTCTGCCATACATCAGCATGAATCAGCCATGGGGATACATATGTCCCCTCGCTCTTAAACCTCCATCCTATCTCCTCCCCATCCCACTCCTTTAGGTTATCATGCAGCACCAGCTTCGGGTTCCCTGCATCAAACAGCAAATTCCCACCATCTACTTTGCATATGGTAATGTACATGTTTCAATACTACTCTCTCAAGTCATCCTACTTTCTCCCTGCTCCACTGTGACTGTAAGTCTGTTGCTTATATCTGCATCTCCTTTGAAACTGCCTCGAAAACAGACCATCAGTACCATCTTTCTAGATTCCATGTATATGTGTCAGTATATGATATCTTTCTCTTTCTGATTTACTTCACTTTGTATAATAGGCTCTAGGTTCATCCGCCTCAGTAGAACTGACTCAAATGCATTCTTTTTCATAGCTGAGTAATATTCCACTCTATAGTGTTTTTTAAAAAATAAGTTGACCATCATAATACAAGAACAGCCAGCATTTTATTGGGAAGAAAGTCAGTAGGGTAACAGTAACTTCTGTATCTTTAAGAGGGTAGCAAGTCTTCCACCTCCAAATTCAAGAAAGGTGCAAGAATCTCCCGCAGTTCCCACATCCTGCGGCGCCCAAGAATTGTAGGGAGCACCTTTTCAAAGATAAACGTAGCGTCAAAAAACAGTATGTAACATGAAAGTCCAGTCAAGGTGAGGACATAAAGCATGATGAAAATCCTCAGTGCACGTTTCCTAGAAGGAAAGAAACACATTTGTGGTTAAGAACATCTGAAGGATGTAGAGAACAAACTAGTAGTTACCAGTGGGGAGAGGGCAGAGGGGAGGGGCAAGATAGGGCTAGAAATTAAGAGACACAAGCTATTATGTACAAAATGAATAAGCAAGAAGGATATATTGTATAGTATGGGGAAGTATAGCTATTATTTCATAATAAATTTAAATGCAGTATAATCTATAAAAATATTAAATCACTATGTTGTATAAATCTGTCCAAGAGTATTTAATCGTGTCTGACTTTTCTGCAACCCCATAGACTGCAGTCCACCAGGCACCTCTGTTCATGGGATTTCCCAGGCAAGAATACTGGAGTGGGTGGCCATTTCCTCCTTCAGGGAATCTTCCCGACCCAGGGATTGAACCCGCATCTCCTGCAAATGCAGGCGGATTCTTTACCACTGAGTCACCTTGGAAGCCCCTTTACCTGAAACCAATTGATATTATAAATCAGCTATATATCAACCAATTAATCAATAGATAGATAAGTAAATAAACAAACAAAAGAACATTCTGAAGAAAATCACACTGATATGATTCCTGGTTCCTCCATCTGTGTAGCTCTACAACTTCAAGTAAATAATTGAACTTCTCTTAACTGCTGTTGATGTCTGCAAAAGAAGGTTCGAACTTGGAGTAGATAGACCTAAGTCCATCCTAGGGCTGGCATTGGAATTCTAGGATTCTATAGCCATGAGACAATAAAACCCTGATACTATGGAGCTCTTTGCTTTGAAATGCTGGTCTCACACTCCAGTGGTTACTGCCACCCTTACTTCACTTGTGAGGTACAGGAAGTCTGTTTGGGGAGAAATAAGGGCACAGCCAACTAGCTAGATTTTCCTCAGGGTACAGAATACCATGTGACAAGTGAATTCAGATCTCTTTAACACCGGTTTTATCCCACCACCAGACATGCCCTTTTTGCATTGTATTTATTTGCTTTGAAGTTCTAGCATTACTATCTAATTAGAAATGCAATATATGATTAGGGTAGAAGATCTGAAAAATCCAGAAAGACAGAAAGAACTAAAAGAAATGTCACAGATAATCCAGTTACCTGGAGATAATTACCTTCTACAATACATTTCAGAAAAGAAAGTCTAGGGCACAGTTAAAGCTAGTTATGCATATATTTTGTGACCCAACTCTTTGGATTCCATGAACCTGAGCCAAGTTTCTTGGCTTTATTGCCACTGGCTATCTCTTGGCAGGTACACAAATAATTGCTTCTACTTCACATATTTATTAAAGAGCCAATGATCTTAAAATACTCTGTTTGAAAGAGGCTTTGATGGCTAGCGAGGTGAAGCAGAAATATCCTGTCCT
Organism: Cervus canadensis; assembly: GCF_019320065.1. Taxonomy (NCBI): domain Eukaryota; kingdom Metazoa; phylum Chordata; class Mammalia; order Artiodactyla; family Cervidae; genus Cervus; species Cervus canadensis. The sequence goes on along the minus strand of NC_057406.1, from coordinate 36,189,780 downwards.
CCAGGAGCACTAAATCTAGATATGTTCCTTCTTATGCAAAGAAAAATGACTCACTACCAACACATACCTAGTAAATAAACACTATCTTCCTAAATTCCAAAATTAATCATATTTGGAAATACTAAGCTGGAACATTTTCCAAAACAACACCACATTTTAACATTAATTTTTAAAGAGAAAATAGTTTTTTTTCTAAATAGAGAAATGAAAAACTATAATCCTATAACTTTAATATAATCAGTTATTGCTGCCTAGTTTCTAAGTCATGTATGACTCTTCACATCACCACCAGGCTCCTCTGTCCATGGAATTCTCTAGGCAAGAATACTGGAGTGGGTTTTCTCCTCCAGGGGATCTTCCTGACCCAGGAATTGAACCAGTTTCTCCTGCATTGCAAGCAGATATCTTCACTGTCTGAGCCACCAAGGAAGACCCAACATCAATTAAAAAAAAAAAAAAGAACTTTCCTTGCATAAAATATTTAATCTTTTCCAAATGTTCACATTATATGTGGTCAATAAATAGAAGAAAACTATAAGAGAACTGAGGGATTGGGGATAATACCAGGAAGAGGCCACCCTCTGAAGCTAAAAACAGCAAAATAGGAACAGAGTAATTGACTTTGGAAGGTAAACCTCCTGAAAAGAGATAATGTATAAATATGCTTTAGTGGAATCAGAATGTTTCCAGTTCTCTGACAGGAGACTCATAAAAGTCTTAGACAGTCTTCATTAGGATGTAATTCTGTGATGTGTGTGCCTACGCGGTTGTGTCTGATGCTTTGTGACCCCACGGACTGTAACCCACAAGGCAAATCTGTCTATCGGATTCTCCAGGCAAGAATACTGGAATGGGTTGCCATTTCCTCTTCCAGAGGATCTTTCTGACCCAGGGATTGAATCCATGTCTCCTCATTGCCTCATGCATTGGCAGGCAGATTCTCTACCACTTGAGCCATCTCTGAAGCCAGTTATGTGATGAAAGATGACCAACTAACCTGGATTATCTGCCTGTATAACACAATTAAGTGAAAGTGAAAGTCACTCAGTTATGTCAGACACTTTGCGACCCCATGGACTGTCCATGGAATTTTCGAGGCCAGAATACTGGAGTGGGTAGCCTTTCCATTCTCCAGGGGATCTTCTCAACCCAGGGATCAAATCCAGGTCTCCTCATTGCCGGCGGATTCTTTACCATCTGAGCCACAAGGGAAGCCCAAGAGTACTGGAGTGGGTAGCCTATCCCTTCTCCAGGGGATCTTCCCAACCCAGGAATCGAACTGGGGTTTCCTGCATTGCAGGCAGATTCTTTACCAACTGAGCTATCAAGGAAGCCCATAACACAATTAAGTGATCACCAAATGGCATTCACTTACTCACTTATTTGTCTGTTTTTGAGATATAATTCACTTGCGATAAAACTTACTCTTTAAAGTCAAGCTACCAACGGTATTTTTCACAGAACTAGACCAAATAATTTCACAATTTGTATGGAAATACAAAAAACCTCGAATAGCCAAAGTAATCTTGAGAAAGAAGAATGGAACTGGAGGAATCAACCTGCCTGACTTCAGACTCTACTACAAAGCCACAGTCATCAAGACAGTATGGTACTGGCACAAAGACAGAAATATAGATCAGTGGAACAGAATAGAAAGCCCAGAGATAAATCCATGAACCTATGGACACCTTATCTTCGACAAAGGAGGCAAGGATATACAATGGAAAAAAGACAACCTCTTTAACAAGTGGTGCTGGGAAAACTGGTCAACCACTTGTAAAAGAATGAAACTAAAACACCTTCTAACACCATACACAAAAATAAACTCAAAATGGATTAAAGATCTAAATGTAAGACCAGAAACTATAAAACTTCTAGAGGAGAACATAGGCAAAACACTCTCTGACATAAATCACAGCAAGATCCTCTATGACCCACCTCCCAGAATATTGGAAATAAAAGCAAAACTAAACAAATGGAACCTAATGAAACTTAAAAGCTTTTGCACTACAAAGGAAACTATAAGTAAGGTGAAAAGACAGCCCTCAGATTGGGAGAAAATAATAGCAAATGAAGAAACAGACAAAGGATTAATCTCAAAAATATACAAGCAACTCCTGCAGCTCAATTCCAGAAAAATAAATGACCCAATCAAAAAATGGGCCAAAGAACTAAACAGACATTTCTCCAAAGAAGACATACAGATGGCTAACAAACACATGAAAAGATGCTCAACATCACTCATTATCAGAGAAATGCAAGTCAAAACCACGATGACGTACCATTACACACCAGTCAGGATGGCTGCTATCCAAAAGTCTACAAGCAATAAATGCTGGAGAGGGTGTGGAGAAAAGGGAACCCTCTTACACTGTTGGTGGGAATGCAAACTAGTACAGCCGCTATGGAAAACAGTGTGGAGATTTCTTAAAAAATTGGAAATAGAACTGCCATATGACCCAGCAATCCCACTTCTGGGCATACACACCGAGGAAACCAGATCTGAAAGAGACACATGCACCCCAATGTTCATCGCAGCACTGTTTATAATAGCCAGGACATGGAAGCAACCTAGATGCCCATCAGCAGATGAATGGATAAGGAAGCTGTGGTACATATACACCGTGGAATATTACTCAGCCATTAAAAAGAATTCATTTGAACCAGTCCTAATGAGATGGATGAAACTGGAGCCCCTTATACAGAGTGAAGTAAGCCAGAAAGATAAAGAACATTACAGCATACTAACACATATATATGGAATTTAGAAAGATGGTAACGATAACCCTATATGCAAAACAGAAAAAGAGACACAGAAATACAGAACAGACTTTTGAACTCTGTGGGAGAATGTGAAGGTGGGATATTTCAAAAGAACAGCATGTATACTGTCTATGGTGAAACAGATCACCAGCCCAGGTGGGATGCATGAGACAAGTGCTCCGGCCTGGTGCACTGGGAAGACCCAGAGGAATCGGGTGGAGAGGGAGGTGGGAGGGGGGATCGGGATGGGGAATACGTGTAAATCTATGGCTGATTCATATCAATGTATGACAGAACCCACTGAAATGTTGTGAAGTAATTAGCCTCCAACTAATAAAAATAAAAAAAATAAAAAAAAATAAAGTGTACAATTCAGTGGCTTTTAGTTTATTCACAAGATTGTACAACCATCACCACTAATTCCAGAAAATTTTCATCGAAATTCCCCCCCAAGACAGTCACTCCCTATTTTTCACTATCCCTAGGGCTGGCAGCCACTAATCTAGTTTCTGCATACCTGGATTTTCCTATTTTTAATACTTTATATGAATAAAGTGATATAATATGTGGCCTTTTGGGTCTGACTCCTTTCACTTAGCATAATGTTTTCAAGGGTCATTCATGTTGTAGCATGTATAGGTACTTTACTGTTTTTCGTGGCAGAATAATATTCCATTGTATGGATATACCACATTTTGTTCACCTATTTAATCCGTTGATGAGTATTTGTAATGTTTCCACTTTTTAGCTACTGTGAATACTCATATACAGATTCTTATGTGGACATATATTTTCAGTTCTTTGGGTGCATACTTACAAGTGGATCATATGGTAGCTTAACATTTTCAGGAACTGTCAAACTGTTTTCCAAAGTGCTTGCACCATTTTACAATCCCACTAACACTGTCTGAGGATTCTAATTTCCCCACATCCTTTCCTTTTTTGCTTATATTAAAAATCAGGCTGTTTGTCTTTTGCTGTTGAGTTTCAAGAGTTCTTTATCTTTTCTGAATACTAAATGTTTACTTTACAGAATTGTGAAAAAGTTGATTCTGACCATTTTTTCCAGCTCTCTCATTGATTTTTATAGAGGAGGAAGTTTTCTCTGATGGTCCTTACTTCACCATCAACATCACTCTTCACCTGTTACTTTAATGAATAAATAAGTTAAATATTTGTTGAGCATGGTGAACATATTTTATTTTTAATATCCACAAATGATCAAGACTCCTATCTTCAAGTAGCCCATGGATTATTAAGATAAGAAAAATTGGAAATAATTTAACTGACATACTATGTCAGGATTATGAGCTAAGTACAATGTGCACACACAAAAGAGAGAGCTGAAGATTCTACTTGGGTTAGTGCTTGGGGATAAAGAATCAAAAGAGCTTTCTTAAGCAAAAGAGATAAAATGGTTTTTATACCATTTTCGTCATATTTTTATAAAATTGAGTTAACAGTATTTGTGCACATATGTGTTTGTGTGTAAAAACATAGCCAGAGTCTGCTTAATTTTCACATTTTCTCTAACAAAAGAATAAAACAAAATAAAAAAAAGATTAAAAAATAGCTTTCTTAGATGAAAGTACTACTCAAGGCATATATGATGGTATGGCATCTCCAGAATAAGAGATCCAGAGTCAGAATTTGCCAGTATGTGTGTCTTCAATATCATACAAGGGAGAGCCACCCTGTCTAGCAAACAAAGGTTTTCAAATCTGCTTAGCAGGTATGTTCTTTCAGTAGAGATGGCTGCATTATAGCTTGCAGACACCATTCTTTAAAATTTACGTATGTGTAGTTTTCTGGGGCTTCCCAGGTTTCTCAGTGGTAAAGAATCCACCTGCCAATGCTTGAGATACAGTTTCAGTCCCTGGATTGGGAAGATCCCCTGGAGAAGGAAATGGCAACCCACTCCAGTATTCTTGCCTGGAAAATTCCATGGACAGAGACTGACAGGCTATAGTCCATTGAGTTGCCGAGAGTCGGACATGACTTGGTGACTAAGCAAGAATACACATATATGTAGTTATCTAAAACGTTGAGAAAGAAATATCTATATCTATATCTATGTCTATATTTACATCTATTGCAATAGGTATATGTCTTGGGAATTCCCTGGTGGGCCAGTGGTTAGGATTTGGTGCTTTAACTACTATAGCCAGGGTTCAATCCCTGGTAGGGGAACTAAGATCCCACCAGCCATGCAACGTGGCCAGTAAATGAAAGAAAATACTGATCGAAAAATTTAAAAATATTAAGAAGAAAAATATTACAACTTAAAGTTTTAAAGAAGAATAATAGATAATTTATAAAAAATAAATTCCTTGGCAAAATTCAATCTTACTATAGTCCATTTATTTGGGGGACTCTGTCAGTCTCCAGAGATCCCTGTCTCTAACTCACCATGTTGTTATGTGGGGAGAGGAGCTCTCCTCCAAGGATGGTGATGAAGCCTGAAGAAGCAGGGGCTCCCTTTCATACATGCCCATTTCTTCAGGACTCTGAGAGTCTGGATTCCTTTCCATTTGGTACATCCCCAACTTCGTATCCAGCAGAGCCATGTCCTTGCAAAAGTTCTGGGAACAAAAAGAGCGATCATTTAAAAAATGATTCTCATTGTCTGCCCTTCTCATTGGAGATGATGCCAAGTATCTTTCCTCCAGAACACGTAAAGGGTGTTGCAAATCACACGTGAGTCATGTGTACTAACTGTGTACTCACCCAAGGAAAGAAACTTACACATTCACAGAGTATTCAGATAGAAAGATAACTATTCTTTTATTGAATTCATCTATTCAATTTTTTCATCCATGCAAAACATATTTATTTGACTGACTCTACCAGGCACTATTCTAGGATGTGGCAGGTAACAAAACAGACAAGACATGGGCATTCTGTTATGCATGTGTTTTTTAACAAAAGGGACAAAGAATTCTATGTGTGTTTATAAGGGCTGGGTGGTAAGCAATAAACAACTAAATGTATATATTTGTTAGATAACTATAGACTAAAATACATGCTAAAGAGAAAGTAAAAAAATGTGAGGACACAGTAGCTGAGGTTTGGTTTGGGGACATCTCCTCTAGGATAAGTGGGATGATTAAGCACTTCTGAATGGGTGACAGGTTCATTCATTCATTAATTCATTGTTTCACTCATGCATTCACATCTCAGTGTATAAACTCTTGTGTGAGGCGTTCAGATGGAGTCATTTTTCTGGCTAGGGGAGATTAGGGGAGGTCTGGGAGATGAGAGGACATTTGAGTTGAGCTTTGAAGAGTGGATAATATGTAGACATGGAGGATAAGCTGCAGATGGAGGAGCTGTAGGAACAGCCCCAGGGTATGAGAGCTTGGAAGTACACCGCACCTGTGAGACGTTCTGTCAGTCCAAAGCAGAAGTTCAGGAGGGGAGAAAGAGGTAGAAAGAGACCAGTGTGTGGTATACACTTAACTTCCAGGGAAAGAATAACTTCTGTGTGTAGATTTAAATAATTTCATTTTATCATTATTTGAACTTGTGTAACTGTGAAATCTTACCTCTATTCTTGCAATGAGTTTTTCCTTTAATTTATGAGCTTCATCACAAGCATCTTCCTGAAAAGACACCCACAATTTTGGTTAAAATAGAAGTTACATTTTCTGGTTTATACAATTAAACCATACTCATTCTGATACCACTAAGTTGTGGGGAGGCTTTACTGAAACTTACTTTTATTCAGTAAAACCCTTCCTCTTAGAAAAAATTCATTGTGCAATCACAATAAATTGCAGAAGGTATCACCACAAGATCAATAAATTATTTTCAATACTTCAAAGATATAAATTTTCACAATAGCAGCATATTACAAATAATTTTTTTCTCTATCCACCACTTTCTCCTTGCTTCTTAAACTTTTACCAGGACACTAGTTGGAGAAACATAGTATGTTTCTGAGAAAAAAATAAAACTATACCTTTTCTAAATATTTTAAAATTTACAATGTATAAATGTAAGTCTTCATTATGTTTGAATATTTGGACGTTCAGTTCAGTTCAGTTGCTCAGTCATGTCCGACTCTTTGCAACCCCATGAATCACAGAACACCAGGCCTCCCTATCCATCACCAATTCCTGGAGTTTACCCAAACTCATGTCCATCGAGTCGGTGATGCCATCCAGCCATCTCATCCTCTGTTGTCCCCTTCTCCTCCTGCTCCGAATCCCTCCCAGCATCAGCGTCTTTTACAATGAGTCAGCTCTTTGCATCAGGTGGCCAAAGTATTGGAGTTTCAGCCTCAGCATCAGTCCTTCCAATGAACACCCAGGACTGATCTCCTTTAGGATGGACTGGTTGGATCTCCTTGCAGTCCAAGGGACTCTCAAGAGTCCTCTCCAACACCACAGTTCAAAAGCATCAATTTTTCAGCGCTCAGCTTTCTTCACAGTCCAACTCTCACATCCATACATGACCACTGGAAAAACCATAGCCTTGACTAGACGAACCTTTGTTGGCAAAGTAATGTCTCTGCTTTTTAATATGCTATCTAGGTTAGTCATAACTTTCCTTCCAAGGAGTAAGCATCTTTTAATTTCATGGCTGCAATCAACAGCTGCAGTGATTTGGGAGCCCCTAAAAATAAAGTCTGACACTGCTTCCACTGTCTCCCCATCTATTTGCCATGAAGTGATGGGACCAGATGCCATGATCTTAGTTTTCTGAATGTTAAGCTTTAAGCCAACTTTTTCACTCTCCTCTTTCACTTTCATCAAGAGGCTTTTTAGTTCCTCTCACTTTCGGCCTTAGAGTTTAGTAAAAGTGCTGTCCACAAAAAGTGTCTTGTTCCTCTTTTCTTCCCATGTATCTCAGTAAGATCAAGGTACAGGCTGAAAGCAAATCATCCTTTTCTGAGATGCAAATGCCAATTGCACATATATCCTGAGTAAATAATGCTTAGAAAGGTTTTTAATTAATCATCCCATAATAGACTTGCAGGATATGTTGAAAAGCCGAGCCTTAACAGAAAAAAGAGTGTCCTGTGATTCAAGGAGGTGCCATTTTTGGAAACTAATCCTTAAACATTACTTGCAAAAGTAAGAAAAGTATGGATTTTTGAGGTATAGTTTGTAATTGATTATAAAACCATAAATATCTAACAAAATAAGTTTAATAAATCCAAAAATCAAATCCTGCCTCACATAAACCATGAAAAAGTAAAAAGACATCTAGTGGCATAGAAAGTTGTTGAAGAAAAATGCTAAATGTAAAAGCAAGTTGCAAAACAATATATGTAATATTAACTCATTAAAATAATAATATTATAATATATGTATTAAAACACTTAGAAGAATATAAATATACTAAAATGTTCACTGTGTTTATTTTTGAGAGTGGTTTTATTTTTCTTTTTATATGCAATACTTTTGTAATTTTTTAATTATTAAAATAAGCATGCATTACTTTTGTTAGAAGAAAAAATATTTTTTATATTCTCTTTTGGATTTACGTTTAATTAGAGGACACTTACTTTACAATGTTGTATTGGTCTCTGTAGAACAGCAATGGGAATCAGCCATAAGTATACATATATCCCCTCCCTCTTGAACCTCCCTCCCACCCCATCATCCCACCCACCAAGCTGTCACAGAGCACAGAGGAGTTGAGATCCCTCTATGTCACAGCAACTTCCCACTAGCATCTATTAACACATGGTGATGTGTATATTTCAGTGCTACTATCTCAGTTCTTCGCTCCTTCTTCTTCCCCTGCTGTGTCCAAAAGTCTGTTGTTCTCTATGGCTGTGTCTCTATTCCTGCCCTGAAAATAAGTTCATCAGTACTGTAATATTTTTTAATTAGACAGCAAGCACAAGACTCTTTTCATGTGGAAATATGGACATAAATAATAGTAAGTTCCCATCTAGGTCTAAAATTCTGAGTCTTGTTTTGTTGAATTTTGGATTCCATTCACTAAAATTTGAGATTTCTTTGCAGAACTATTTTTCTTCTTTAAAGACGTTTTATCATTACCTTGACAAAATTGTTATCCATTTCTCCTATTTGCTTTTTAATTTCCATGATCTTCTCCTTTAAAACAAAAGAGTATAGAGCAAAAGATGTAATGAATGATGTGTGAAACTGAAAAAGAACAAATGACAATTTTTTAGAAGAATGCTCATTCATGATCAAATAGTCTGAGATTTAATAGAAGCTGGGTTTTCTTGCATCCTGTTCTGGATGCTGATCTGCAAAATCAACATTAAATCAAATAAAAAATATGTCATTGGCCACATCCTATGTAAATGGCCATGGAGTTAGGCATTGTGCTTATTGGATACAAACAATAAGAGTGTTTACCCTCAAACTGCCTATAGAAAATGTATAATCTACACCCTCTTTTTTTTTCCAAGTTCATTCATCACCAACCCCTGAGTTGTGTGATTTAATTATTTAAAAAGGAGCTGTGAGATAATAATCACATTTTACGCAGTGCCCTAATAAATATCTTTACACTGCTGCTGCTGCTGCTAAGTCACTTCAGTCGTGTCTGACTCTGTGTGATCCCATAGATGGCAGCCCACCAGGCGCCCCCGTCCCTGGGATTCTCCAGGCAAGAACACTGGAGTGGGTTGCCATTTCCTTCTTCTCCAATGTGTGAAAGTGAAAAGTGAAAGTGAAGTCACTTAGTTGTGTCCGACTCTTAGCAACCCCATGGACCGCAGCCTACCAGGCTCCTCCACCCAGGGGATTTTCCAGGCAAGAGTACTGGAGTGGGGTGCCATTGCCTTCTCTGAAATATCTTTACACAGTAATTATCAAAGATAATTGTACCAAAGGTAACTGAAATAGGAGTCAGTCTCAAGATGAAAGTTATTTTCATACAGATATTTCAGAAAGCTTTGTGGACTCAATATCAGGCTACTTCAAAGTCCTTTCTTCAGCTTAAAGTTCTCATAAATTTGTTTCTGATGTGTGTGTGTTTAAATACTTTCACCAATTTCCCCCTCCTTCCCCTTTCATGCTTTGAGTCATTCCATTTACTCATGAGAAATAAATGAGCCAATATGTGTGATATGTGTGTGTTAGTCACTCAGTCGTGTCTGACGCTTTGCAATCCTGTGAACTGTAGCCCGCCAGGTTTCTCTGTCCATGGAATTCTCCAGGCAAGAATACTGGAGTGGATTACCATTCCCTTCTCCAGAGGATCTCCCCAACCCAGGGATCGAACCTTGGTCTCCTGCATCACAGGCAGATTCTTTACCACTTGAGCAACAGGGAAGTTCAATACATGTGATATTATTTATTAATTTACTTCTCCTTCAACTTTCCCACATGTTGCTTTTCCTATAGCTATTTCTAACAATAACTCATTTGGTAAAGAATCTGCCTGCAATGCAGGAGACCCCAGTTCAATTCCTGGGTCGGGAAGATCCCCTGTAGAAGGGATAGGCTACCCACTCCAGTATGCTTCGGCTTCCCTTGCGGCTTAGCTGGCAAAGAATCTGCCTTCAATGTGGGAGACCTGGGTTTGATCTCTGTGTTGGGAAGATCCCCTGGAGAATAGAAAGGCTACCCACTCCAGTATTCTGGCCTGGAGAATTCCATGGGTCCCAAAGAGTTGGACACAACTGAGCGACTTTCACTTCACTTTCACTTTTCCCTCTACCAGAGTAAACCTAAAGCCATTCTTAGGACTTTGCTTCTGTAACAATTGTATTTAAAGTTCCTTACTTGTTATATTACTGTATTTGTTTTTACACAGTCTTTTCCATCAGTCTTTAGTCTTAGGACAGAGTTGTGTCAATTTTTAAAGTCACATTTATTGAGGTACAACTTACATAGCGTAAAACTTATCTTTTAAAAGTGCACCGTGCTACAAATTTTGACATACGCATCCTGTCCTTGGTACGCAATCACCACTAAAGGAAGATATGGAATATTTCCATCACACCCCAAACTTCTTTGTGTTCCTTTCTCCGGCCTTTCCCCACTGCAGCCAGTGACCACTAGTCTATTTTTCATTCCTATGGTTTTGCCTTTTTCAGAATGGTGCAGAAATGGGATCGTGAAGTATGTAATCTTTCAAGTCTGGCTTCTTTCACTTAGCATCATGCACTTGAGATTTAGATATGTTGTTGGATGATTAAGAAGTCTCTTTTTAGTCTCTGAATAACATTCCATCATTTAGTACATACCACAGTTCATCTACTCACCAGTTGGTGCATATTTGGGCTGTTTCTAGTTTTCAAGTCTGTGCCCGTTTTTTTAGAGTGTATACAAAGCCGTATATTTCCAGGATAGAGAATCCTCATGATGCCTTCCTTTTTCATAGTTTGTTTGCATTTTCAAAATATGTCTGTTTAATTTTATTTATTTATATTTCTAAGTTATTTTTTAAAAATTTATACTAGAGTATAGTTGACTTACAATGTTTTGTTAGTTTCAGGTATATAGCAAAATGATTCAGTTACACACATGTCCATTCTTTTTTGGATTCTTTTCCCTTTTCATATTATCCCAAGCCCATGTTGATTTGTTTTTTTAATCTCACTGCTATTTGTCTCTGTGCTCTTTTTTCTCTCTTCATTCTTTTGATATTCATCCTTCCCTGTCCTTTCCTCCGGTGAACCCACATTTCTGTATTTCTGACTTCTGGAGGAAATTTTTTAAGGGGAAAAATGTTTCTTGGCCTTTGTCCTCTTCCCTTTCTTCATAGTTTTCAATTTCCAAAGCCCTAGGTAGTGGGAAAAAAAGCTGACTTTCCAACTAGCACAAAGTGAGGTTGCTACGTCAAAATGTTGCACTAAGTCATAGTTAAAGCAGTTTTTTCCCTCGGTGAAAAATCTGTACATGGCTTTTAATATGTGAGAGGTCGAAATAAATATTACTTCCTACTATAAAAGAGGCATTTTTTCTCCTTCTTTCGAAATCCTACTTAATTTAAATTTGGCTTGAACTAAAGCAGAAGCTGGCAATTTCAGTAAAAAAAAAAAAAAAAACGTAGTTAGACACAGACTTTTTCCATTTTTAGAGACTGTTCTTCAAATGCCTGAAGTTTATTAGAGAAGAAAAACTACCAGCCAGGGCTCTGAAAGTTAATTCTTATCCAAAGTTGGTCCCTACTTTTCTAATATTCTATGACTCTTAAAAAGGGAAAAGTAAACCTTTCTCAGAAAAGAATCTCTAAGAAATGCAAGGAGACATAAACAATAAGAAAGCTTTGGATACTGTGAAAACCAACATAAGAACTCTTCATGAAGGCATCAAAGACAAACACAAATCTATCTCTTATGTTCTAGGGATGCAGTTCTTCACAAATACGTATTTCTTGCATGTTTTTTTCTGTACTGGTAGGTATTGGGATATAGATATTAAGATGAGAACTTTTCTCTTAAGGAACTCTTCATTATTTCAAGTGGCATCAGGATGAAAACCTGCCAAATTTGACTGAGTTTCTAGGTAGAACAGAAAAGTCTAGCTTTTTAATGTGTTGTTAGAGAATAAGAGTGGTGGTACCCAGACAAAATGTGCTCAGAACTGACCACCAGATCCAGCACACCAGGGATCAAACCTGTGTCCTCTACAGTGGAGGCTTGGAGTCTTAACCATTGGACTTCCAGGGGAATCCCTTTAATTCTTGTTATGACATGTTAAACAACAGATGGGGTGGGAAGAGGTTACAGAGTCCCCACAACCTCCCTGATTTTTTCCCAAGCCTTCAGCTTACCTCCATGTTTACCCCCTGATCAGAGTCAAGGTCCTGGTGTGATCCCAGCTTTTCAATTTGGCCCTCCAGGGATATAACCTCACTTAATAAGCTGCAAACAGACCAAGAGAGGGACTTAGTTCTATGGCTTAAGAAAAATCCCCAATGCATAATTTTTTTTGATCTTGGAAGATCATTTCTGACCTTTCAAAAATGAAATCCTATTCCTGTATAAAGGGGACTCCTGGGTGGCAATTGTGTTGGAATGGGAAGTTATAAATGCAATTCAAGAAAGTGAAAAACATTCTAAGTTATCTAGATAATTGTAAAGAAGTGTAGTCCTAACTGGATATAGAAGCAGAAATGTAAAATGCACTTATAACTGGTAAGGTCTGAATGAGCTCTGTCATTAATACTAATACCAATATCCATTTCTTGGTTTTAATGATACCATTGGTATCATTGGTAAAGTACCAACTCATTGGTTTTGAGTTGGACAAGATGCTACCATTTGGAAGGTTGAGGGAAGGGTGCATGGGGTTATGCTATATATTTCTTTGAAAATTCCTGTGAACTTGCAATTATTTCAAAATAAAAAATATAAGAAGAACATATTATTAATAATTTTAAGCCAATAAGTTAGATAATTTAGATGAAAAGGGCAAGTTCCTTAAAAGATACAATCTACTACTGAAATATACTCAAGAGTTAGGTAGCCTGTGCAGCCCTGTGATCCTATACTATATCATTAAAAAAATTAAAGTTTTAGTTAAAATCTTGCCATAGTGAAATCTCCAGGCAATATGGCTTCACTGGTGAATTCAACCAAACAGTTAAGAAAGAGATTATGTCAGTTTTACACAAACTCATCCAGAAAATAGAGAACTGTGCAAAAACATCCCAATTTTTTCTTTGATATTAAATATAAGTTTTTTTGATACCAAACATAATTCTGATGCTAACACTAGACATTACAAGAAAGCAAAACACAGGTCAATATCCCTCATTAACATACACGTTAAAGATCCATTTCAGTAAGCTGATTCCAACAACATATAAAAAGGATGATATGACCAGGCAGTATTTATTCTGGGAATTCAAGGCTGGTTCAGCACTCAAAAACCAATCATTATAATGCACTATATCAAGAGATTTATAAACGAACAAAAAACATGATCATTCACAGCTGCAGCAAAAGCTATTGAAAAAATTCAGTATCATTCCTGATTTTAAAAATGACTCAGTAAACTAGGAATAGAAGAAATCTTCTCAGTCTGAGAAAGAGCAATTTAAAAACAAACAGACAAAAGCCCAGATAATATCACACTTAATGCTCTCACTCTTCCTGTAAGACTGAGAACTAAGTAAGTATGTCTGCTATCTGCTGCCACTCCTCCTACTCAACATCACACTAGAAATTCTAGCCAATGTAATAAGGCAACTAAAGAAAGCAAAAGGAATACAGATTGGGAAGGAAGATATAAAGCTGTCTCTATTTGCTGATGACATAATTATCTATGTGAAAAATTCCAAATAATCTGTAAAGACTATTAAAACTAATAAATGAGTTTAGCAAGGTCACAATGGAAAGTCAAATACAAAATGTTAGCTGTATTTCTATATACTAGCTATTAACAATAAGAAACTGAAAAAATTTAAGTACCATTTATAACAGAACCAAAAACATGAAATAGATATAAATCTAAAAAAATGTGAAATATCTGTACACCGAACACTACACAACCTGATGGAAGAAATCAAAGACTTAAATAGAGAGAAATACTGTATTCATGAATCAGAAGAGTTGATATTGCTAAAATATTAATTATTCCAAAATGTATCTATCAATTAATGGTAGTTCCAATCAAAATCACAGCAAGATTGACAGGTTGATTGTAAAATCTATGTGGAAAATCAGACAAGAAAAAGTAGAATAGCTAAAATAATTTTGAAAAATTAGAACAAAAATTAATGACCTACTGTAACAGGGAACTCTGCTCAATATTCTGTAATAACCTAAATGGGGAGTTTGAAAAAGAATAGATACATGTATGTGGGTCTGCATGCTAAGTCGTTTCAGTCCTGTCCAATTTGTGACCCTATGGGCTGTAGCTGGCCAGGTTCCTCTGTCCATGGGATTCTTCAGGCAAGAGCACTGGAGTGGGTTGCCATTTCCTCCTCCAGGGGATCTTCCCAACCCAGGGCTCGAATCCATGCCTCCTGCTTTGCAGGTGGATTCTTTACCACTGAGCCACTGAGGTAGCCCCCTAGATACACATATATGTACAACTAAATCACTTTGCTTCACACCTGAAACTAATGCACACTAATACTCCTAACTAATAATAATTAGCCAATAATTAGTTATTAACTAATAACTAATAGTTAATAACTAACTAATACTCCATTTCCTTAGAAGAAATGGAGTAGCCCTCCTAGTCAACAAAAGAGTCCAAAATGCAGTACTTGGGTGCAATCTCAAAAACAACAGAATGGTCTGTTTGTTTCCAAGGCAAACCATTCAATATTACGATAATCCAAGTCTATGCCCCAACCACTAATGCCGAAGAAGCTGAAGTTGAACAGCTCTATGAAGACCTACAAGATCTACAACTAACACTCAAGAAAGATGTCCTGTTCATCATAGGGGACTGGAATGCAAATGTAGGAAGTCAAGAAATATTTGGAGTAACAGGCAAGTTTGGCCTTGCAGTCCAAAATGAAGTAGGGCAAAGGCTAACAGAGTTTTGCCAGGAAAACGCACTGGTCATAGCAACAACAGTGGACATCACCAGATGGTCAATACCGAAATCAGATTGATTCTATTATTTGCAGCCAAAGATGGAGAAGCTCTATATAGTCAGCAAACAAGATCTGTGGGTCAGATCTTGAACTCCTTATTGTCAAATTTAGACTTAAATTGAAGAAAGTAAGGAAAACCACTACACCATTCAGGTATGACCTAAATCAAATTCCTGATGATTATACAGTGGAAGTGACAAATAGATTCAAGGGATTAGATCTGATAGACAGAGTGCCTGAAGAACTATGGATAGAGATTCGTGACATTGTACAGGAGGCAGTGATCAAGACCATACCCAAGAAAAGGAAATGCCAAAAGGAAAATGGTTGTCTGACAAGGCCTTCCAAATAGCTGAGAAAAGAAGAGAAGCAAAAGGCAAAGGAGAAAAGGAAAGATAATGCTCATCTGAATGCATAGTTCCAAATAAAGGCAAGGAGAGATAAGAAAGCCTTCCTCAGTGATCAATGCAAAAGATAGAGGAAAACAATAGAATAGGAAAGACTAGAGATCTCTTCAAGAAAACTAGAGATACCAAGGGAACATTTCATGCAAAAATGGGTACAATAAGGAAATAAACGGTATAGACCTAACAGAAGCAGAAGATCTTAAGAAGTGGCAAGAATACACAGAAGAACAATACAAAAAAAGATCTTCATGACCCAGATAACCACAATGGTGTGATCACTCACCTAGAGCCAGACATCCTGAAATGTGAAGTGAAGTGGGCCTTAGGGAGCATCACTATGAACAAAGCTAGTGGAAGTGATGGAATTCCAGTTGAGCTAGTTCGAATCCTAAAAGATGATGTTGTGAAAGTGCTGCACTCAATATGTCAGCAAATTTGGAAAACTCAGCCGTGGCCACAGGACTGGAAAAGGTCAGTTTCATTTCAACCCCAAAGAAAGGCAATGTCAAAGAATGTTCAAACTACCACACAATTGTACTCATCTCAGACACTAGCAAAGTTATTATACTCAAAAGTTGCCAAGCCAGGCTTCAACAGCATGTGAACTGTGAACTTCCAGATGTTCAAGCTGGATTTAGATAAGGCAGAGCAACCAGAGATCAAATTGCCAACATCCACTGGATCATCAAAAAAGCAAGAGAGTTCCAGAAAAACATATACTTCTGCTATATTGACTACACCAAAGTCTTTGACTCTGTGGATCATAACGAACTGTGGAAAATTCTTAAAGAGATGGGAATACCAGACCACCTTACCTGCCTCTTGAGAAATCTGTATACAGGTCAAGAAGCAACAGTTAGAACCGGACCAAGAGCAATGAACTAGTTCCTAATCGAGAAAGGAGTACGTCAAGGCTGTATATTGCCACCTTGCTTATTTAACTTAAATGCAGAGTACATCACACAAAATGCCAGGCTGGATGAAGCACAAACTGGAATCAAAATTGCCAGGAGAAATATCAATAACCTCAGATATGCAGTTGATACCACCCTTATGGCAGAAAGTGAAGAGGAACTAAAGAACTTCTAGATGAAAGTGAAAGAGTAGAGTGAAAAAATTGGCTTAAGACTCAACATTCAAAAAACGAAGATCATGGCATCAGGTCCCATCATTTCCTGGCAAATACATGAGGAAACAATGGAAACAGTGACAGACTTTATTTTCTTGGACTCACAGTCACTGCAGGTGGTGACTGTATGCATGAAATTAAAAGATGCTTGCTCCTTGGAAGAAAATGTATGACCAACCTTGACAGCATATTAAAAAGCAGAGACATTATTTGCTGGCAAAGGTCTGTCTAGTCAAAGCTATGGTTTTCCCTGTAGTCATGTATGGATGTGAGAGTTGGATTCTAAAGAAAGCTGAGCCCTGAAGAATTGATGCTTTTGAACTGTGGTGTTGGAGAAGACTCTTGAGAATCCCTTGGACTGCAAGGAGATCAAACCAGTCAATCCTAAAGAAAATCAGTCCTAAATAGTCATTGGTAGGACTGATGCTGAAGCTGAATGTCCAATACTTTGGCCACCTGATGGGAAGAACTGACTCCTGGTAAAGACCCCGATGCTGGGAAAGACTGAAGGCAGGAGGAGAAGGGGATACCAGATGATAAGATTGTTGGATGGCATCAGTGACTTGATGGACATGAGTTTGAGCAAGCTCTGGGAGTTGGTGATGGACAGGGAAGCCTGGTGTGCTGCAGTCCATGCAGTCATAAAGAGTCTGACATGACTGAGTGACTAAAGTGAACTGAACTGAAACTAACATGTTGTTAATCAACTATACTACAACATAAAATAAAATTTTAATTTAAAAAGAAAAGGAATAAAATCAGATAACAAAAATTAGTATTTGACTTAGAAAAAAATTAGAACAAAACTGAATAGCACTCACTACCTAATTTAAAGACTTCATACAAAGCTACAATAATCATGGTAGTGTGGTGGTGTTATTGCTGTTTTAGTTGCTAAGTCATGTCCGGCTCTTTTGAGATCCCATAAACTGTAGCCCACTAGAGGACAGGCTCCTCTGTCCCTGGGATTACCCAGGCGAGCTTCTGGAGTGGGTTGCCAGTTCCATCTAAAAGGGATCTCCCTACCCAGAGATTGAAACCACATCTCCTGCATTGGCAGGCAGATTCTTCACTACTGAGCCGCCAGGGTAGACTCAAGTGAATGTTTACAGTGTGTTTATTAATGATTGCTTAAAAAAAACCTAAATATGCCTCAGTTAGTGAAAGAATAAATTGTAGCATATTTATATAAGGGAATATTGTTCTGCAACAAAAAGGAACAAATTATTGATGTGTACAACATGGATGAACCTCAAATTATTCTTTATACTAAGGAAAGATGGTAGACTCAAAAGGCTATATGCTGTGTAATTCCACTTATGTAATTCCGCTATTCTAGAATAGGCAGAACTGTTCAGACAGAGAATAGATAAGTGGTCACTAGCACCCTGGGGAGAGGTGTTAACTATAAAAGAGTATGAGGGATATGGGGAGTGATGAAAGTGGTCTTTATCTTCACCGTGGTGGCTAAACAATAGTATACATTTTTCAAAACTTGCAGAACTGTACAATAAAAGATATAATTTTACAGTATGTAAATTATAACTTAGTTTTAAAAAGGGGGAAAAAAAAAGTTTTTGGCCATACCACACAGTTTGTGAGATCTTTCATTTTCTAACTAGGGATTGAACCCATGCCCTCTGCAGTGAAAGCGTGGAGTCTTAACCACTGGACCAGCAGGGAATTCCCATGGAAAGAAACTTTAATATGCCGAGTTTGAATTAATAAAAACACAGAATCTTTTAAAATTCTACTATCATTCGTGCTCTGGAAGAAAAAGGAGGGGAGTACCTTGAATAGGATAGTTAGAAAGCTGATACAAAGATGTTTAGCTAAAGTTATGGTGATGTTTAACTGAATATAAAGATGATGTTTAACTGAAAGGCAAAGAAACATCTAGAAGAGTAGCTCTGCAGTAGGAAAGAGCTTGGAATGTGGTAGCAAGATTCAGACGGCCAGAGGAATTATTTCTTAAAGTAGCTTCCATTTGTTAATTGCTATTATATATCAGGTACTGACTGTATTAAATGCTTCACACATGGCATTTTGCTTAGTACTGGCAATAAACCAATGAGGTGGCTATCATTACTTCTTTGTAGATGAGGACAGTCAAGTCTTAAAAAAAAGTTGATTAACCTATCCAAGAAAGGTCAATATCAAGATTCAAACCTGGGTCCCTCTGACTCCAAAGTCCAGTCTCTATGCCAGTGACTGCATAAATAACAACTTTGTCATTTCTGTTTCATCTTGAAACTTTTAACTTGAATTCAAATATGCATTTTCAAGCACACTTTAACAGTTTTTTCATGTCATACTGGTTGGATTCCTTTGGACAATACTGGATAAAACTCAAGGATCACTGGAAACCTCAATATGTGCTTTGGATAACTGTTAATGTGGCTACAAGGAGAGAATCTCTGAGGGCAGTCCTTCCCTTGAGAGAAGAGAGAGCAAAGATGCAGATAACTTTGATGTAGGCTTCGAAATTCTGTGACATGACTTTTAATTCTAAGGCCTTTTGCTTCCCAGGTTTTCCCAGATGGCGCTAGTGGTAAAGAATGCACCTGTCAATGCAGGAGACAAGAGATGCAGGTTCAGTCCCTGGGTTGGGAAGATCCCCTGGAGAAGGAAATGGCAACACACTCCAGGATTCTTGCCTGGAGAATCCCGTGGACAGAGGAGCCTGGTGGGCTACAGTCCATAGGGTCGCAAAGAGTCAGACATGACTGGTGACTTAGCACATATACTTCTTATCCTAAAGACGTTACCACCTTAAACCTGTAGTTTTGTAAATTTCTGAAGCTATGAAACTTTTCATTATTTTCTGACCCACCCCAACACCCTACAATTACCTCTTCACTGTGTTTTCTGTTAGGCTTATGTTTTGTATAATATTTTTAATTTTCTCCATCCAGCCTATATGATCAGCTCCAAGTTCTTTCACTTGTAGACCCATCCGTGTATTCCAGTGGTTAAGCTGGAAGAACATGTTCTCCTGGCTCCTACAGAGATATGATTATGATCAGTTTTAAGATAGAAAATGGGAAACATCTCAAAAAAGTCTGAACCCTCTTTCTATAGATGGCGAATAAGTCTGCTTATTCATTTTCTGTCTCCAAAATAGGCCAGGTAGCACTTAGGCTTTAAGAAAGGAGCTTGGATATTTATTTAATACCCGTTTTAACAGACTTTTTTAAGGCTGGAGAAAATAAAGTATGTTTTCCATTCAGTAAACAATGTGGATATATTTTTAATTTCCCTGCATGGAATGAATGTTAAGTGTTGATTTCAGGATGGTGGTTACATCTGGGTGAAGGAAAAGAGGTTATATTGATACATAGGGAAAGGGTCCATAAGGACTTAACCATACATTTTTAATAATAATTGCAATATTTTTCATCTCTAGAAAATTATCTAAGAGTGATGAGATGTGTAATAAATCCAGGGTCCAAAGAAAAGCATGCAAAGAGAACCCCATGGTCTCCCTACGTCCCTCTTCATCTTTCTTGCTGGAATAGGTAGGTAGTTGCTTGTGCATGTGATTGTTTTGTGGTTCAAGACACTTGCTGATTTTAAATCTTCTAAGCTTTCCATAAGCTCTCTGCTAAGTTTCATGCTCCCCTCCACAAAACACCACTCAGTGATCCCTCTTGCATTCACCAAGGCTTACTCTTCAAGGATGTTCTCCTCTGAAAACTGCAAAGATGTGGATGCTTGGGGATCTTCATGTTGAACGTGATCTCTTTCTTGCTCATCCTGTTCACTCTGCAGGTCCTGGCCATGCCCAGCCTTCAGCTCCAACTTATCCTGATAAAGATTATGAAGGGAGCAAAGCAGAACAGAAGGGTTATCACAAGAGGTGGTGGTCCCTCTATGGTACCCATGCCCTCGTCTCTGGGGGCAAGCACATTACCCTTTCTGAGGCTGGAGTCCTCTGATGCATTTGTGAGGTAGGCTGACACCCCCCCTGCTCTGTGACAGAGGAAGGCTGGGGCGGGAATGTGGAGAGTAGGGAGAACAGATCAGCCTCTTATTGATACACCTGTACAGATCATTGGCTAAGTCAATAGGAGCAGCATTCACCTACCTCTACAAATTGCTTTCGAGCACATCATCCTTTAAATGACAGCCCTGACATGGGTAAATGTAGGTACTGAATTTCCCTAGGCCACTCATTCATATTTAGTGATTTGGCCAAGGTCACATGGTGCAGTGACTTAAGTGATGACCCCCCCCCAAAAGATATGTCTATATCCTAATACTAAGCCCCCTGAGAATGTGACCTTGTTTGGAAAAAAGGGTCTTAGCAGATGTAATGACTTTTAATAATGATCTTGAGATGAGATTACCTTGAATTACCTGGGTGGGTCCTAAATCCTATGATGAGTGTCCTAATGAGAAACAGAAGAGGAGAAGACATAGAGAGAGAAACTCATGTGGAGATGGACGCACACTGAAGTTTATGCAGCCACAAACTAAGGAATGCCTGGAGTCACCAAAACCTGGAAGAGAAATGGAAAAATTCTCCCCAAAAGCCTTCCAAGGAAGTGTGGTCTCGCTGACCCCTTGATTTTGGATTGTTGGCCTCCAGAACTATGACAGAATACATTTTTTTGTGGCTTTAAACCACCAAGTCTAACTTGTGATAGCTACCATAAGAAACCAACCCATATGGCTGGTAAGTATATGAACTAGAACTTGAACTAGGTTTTCTGATTCCCAAACCATGGCTCTTTTCATTGTATCTAGGACTTAGATTCAGATTAATACCTAGTTCCTATCCCTGGTGCTTTCACAACCCACTGGTGCCTCACCAGAGATGAGGGATTATTACCACATTTACAGATGAAGAAACCAAGGCTGGATTTTGGAAGTATGATGTGACTCCACTATTTCTTATATCTCTACTATATCTCTTTGTAAATAAAAGGCATCCACAATTTGAATTTCTTTCCACTAAATCTTTGGCCAGGATATTCAAAAGCAGCAGAAACTCTGTGATGTAGAGAAAGAACCACATTGGGAAGCAGAAAACCGGAGGTCTAAGTCTGGTTCTACTGCTGTGAGTGTTGAACAAGTCACTTAACCACCATAAAGCTCAGCTTCCTGGCCTAGTAAGAAAACTGGGCCAGACCATCTCTAGAGGTCTATGTCCAATAATCTCTGATAACATTTCATCTTCATCAGTCATTTTACTGTAGTAGTTAACATATCACAAAAGAGTCAAAAGGCAAGAAATAGAAATAAAAAGAGTTTTTTAAAAAAAAAATCTATGAGACTAGGACTTCCCTGATGGTCCTGTGGTTAGGACTTTCCCTTCTAATGTAGAGAGTATGAATTCAGTCCCTGGTCAGGGAGTTAGGATCTCACAGGCCTTGTGGTCAAAAAAACCCCAAAGCATAAAACAGGAGCAATATTGTAACAAATTCAGTAAGGACTTTAAAAATAAGTAAATAAAATCTATAGGACTAAATAAAACCTACAAGACTAAACACATAAAGAAATGTGTATGTTTTTAAAATAACAGACTAATGTTGCATAAAATACACAGTCTAAGGGCTTCCCTCATAGCTCAGTCAGTAAAGAATCTGCCTGCAATGCAGGAAACCCAGGTTTGACTCCTGGGTCGGGAAGATCCCCTGGAAAAGGAAATGGCAATCCACCCCAGGATTCTTGCCTGGAAAATCCCATGGAGAGAGGAACCTGGCGGGCTACAGTTCATGGGGTCACAAGAGTCGGACACGACTTAGCGACTAAACCATGAGCATTGAAAGTGAAAGTGAAAGTTGCTCAGTTATGTTCAACTTTTTGTGACCCCGAGGACTATACAGTCCATGGAATTCTCCAGGCCAGAATACTGGAGTGGGTATTTTCCCTTCTCCAGGGGATCTTCCCAACCCGGGGATCAAACCCAGGTCTCCCATGTTGCAGGCGGATTCTTTACCAGCTGAGCCACAAGGGAAGCTAAAGGCATTACTTTCTATTTATGTGCAGCTTTTGGAAGAGCTCATATTCCTCGGAAAGTAAAAAATGGAACTCATCATATTTCCCTTCAGCTTGTCCAGTTCCCCACCCTTGCATATGGCCCCCCATTCATCCAGATGTCTCTTTCTGAAGACTGGAAGAAGTCCTTGAATTGTCATGGGAGACATTCTTTCCCCTCCTTATTACCCATTTCATATCCACTTAGTACAGTATCCACTAATACTTATCTTTTCAGTCAGTGTCCTTTTCCCCCATCCTCCCTGCATCTCTGTTCATGGCATCCCAGTCGGGGCCCTATCTCAGGTCCTCATCAGTTCCTGACTCCTATTGGTGTCCTGGCTTCCTGCCTGCATCCTGCTCTATCCCGACCTCAGCATCCTGCCTGCCTGCTTGCCTGTCATGCCTTTTCCGGCAGCCTTCCTCTCTCACCGCACTGTTTCTCTTTGACTCCTTTATCTTTGCATGTGCTGTGCCTTATTTCTGGAATGCTTTTCCTCTATCTAGATCATCCTTCAAAACTCAGCTGTCATATCCCCAGTCTTAAGCCCTCCCTCCTGTGTACTTCATTAGCACATCTGCTACTTCTAGGGAGGATTTTTCCTTACACACGCTTGTTCTTGCCTGAGCCCCTCCTAGTGTGTGAGCTCACTGAAGGGAAAGAATTTTATATATATATATATATATATATATATATATATATACATACATACACATATATACACACACATATATATATCCTAGCACATTTGTTGTTGTTCAGTCTCTCAGTCCTCTCTGACTCTTTGAGAGCCCATGGACTGCAGGATGCCAGGCTTCCCTGTCCATCATCTCCTGGAGCTTGCTCAAACTCATGTCCATTGAGTGGATGATGCCATCCAACCATCTCATCCTCTGTCGTCCCCTTCTCCTAGCACATAGTGGATCCGCAATAAGTGGTTATATAAGTACATTATGTTTGTGAGAGATGCAAACAAAAGCAGGAAATAGGAAAATCTGCTCACTGACCTGGCATCTGAAATTGGCACTATATATAGCAGAGGAGAGTGAAAAAGTTGGCTTAAAGCTCAACATTCAGAAAACTAAGATCATGGCATCCGGTCCCATCACTTCATGGGAAATAGATGGGGAAACAGTGGCTGACTTTATTTTTCTGGGCTCCAAAATCACTGCAGAAGGTGATTGCAGCCATGAAATTAAAAGATGCTTACTCCTTGGAAGGAAAGGTATGACCAACCTAGACAGCATAGTGAAAAGCAGAGACATTACTTTGCCAAAAAAGGTCCATAGTCAAGGCTACGGTTTTTCCAGTGGTCATGTGTGGATGTGAGAGTTGGACTATAAAGAAAGCTGAGCACCAAAGAATTGATGCTTTTGAACTGTGGTGTTGGAGAAGACTCTTGAGAGTCCCTTGGACTGCAAGGAGATCCAACCAGTCCATCCTAAAGGAGATCAGTCCTGGGTGTTCATTGATAGGTCTGATGTTGAAGCTGAAACTCCAATACTTTGGCTACCTGATGTGAAGAGCTGACTCATTTGAAAAGACCCTGATGCTGGGAAAGATTGGGGGCAGGAGGAGAAGGGGATGACAGAGGATGAGATGGTTGGGTGGCATCACTGACTTAATGGACATGGGTTTGGGTGAACTCCAGGAGTTGGTGATGGACAGGGAGGCCTGGTATGCTGCGATTCATGGGGTCACAAAGAGTTGGACACGACTGAGCAACTGAACTGAACTGAACTGATAGCAGTGCCAGGGACTGAAAATGGGAAACCAGAGCAAAATCTTCATTTCTAAGTGTTTTAGGGGGCTTTGACGGTTAGACACGGCAGTTTTGGCAGTCTAGCTAAAAAGGTGATTTTGTTAATTAAACCAACAATTGATCTTTTTTTGCTCCTCTTAACTCTTTGTTCATTTTCTGAAATTGTCCTTTAAATCTTTCTCTTATAAAAGACAAATGTAAGATTATGCAAAGTAGAGACCTTCTGGTTTGCTTTCAAAGAATAAAAGGAAAAGATTTTTTCCTTAAGAAGTCATTTATTTGTCCTTTTTTTCAGCAGAGAGCTAAATTTATTAATAATTATTTGTTAATTATGTGACAGCATGTGATTTATTTTTCTGTAATTAAAGGATTTTCCATATAAACAAATGAACATAAATAAATACAATCATAAATTTAAAAAAATATTTTCTTAAACCTTAATGCCCTGACTTGAAGTTTGTAAGAAATAGTCTATAATAATGAAGGCATTATACCCTTCATATGCCCTGCCAGTGTAGACTATTTGATAAATCTTACAGAGTGAATAATTTTATTATCTAACTAGACTTATTCTATCCTAGGCCAACAAGTGATAGTATCATTGTTCACTGACTAATGGTTGGAACATATGCCTGGAGTCCAGTGACAAGGACCCCACAAAGAAACAGATAACAGTATTTATAGAGTTTTACCTTCAATTTATGCGTTCACTAAGTTCATGGCTCCCACATCTCATTTTCCCTATTTCTTCCCCCACTTTAAAGCTCCTCTTCTAATTTAGTTCTTCTTCTTATTATTATTATTTGTAATGGGTATCTGTCTGTCTCTTTCCACTTTTTGTCTGTCTCATTATTATTTATACTCCACACATCTAACTCTATCCCTTCACACCTATCCTCTTCTATTTCTTTTTTCTCTGTATTTATTTTTATTTATTTATTTGGCTGTACCAGATTTAGTTACAGTACTCAGGATCTTCTGTCGTTGCAGCGTGTGGCATCTTTCAGTTGCAGCATGCGGACTATTAGTTGTAGCATGTGGGATCTAGTTCCCTGACCAGGGATCGAACCTGAGCGTCCTGCATTGTGAGCTCAGAGTCTTAGCCACTGGACCACCAGGGAAGTCCCACTTCTATTTCTTTTGTTTCTTTTTTTCCCCCTTACTGCAGAATCCTTGAAAGTGAAGTCCAGCTTGGGATGTTCTTTGAGGACTCTTCCTTATAAGGATTGTAGAGTCGGCTGGCTATCCCCAAGCCCAAAATGTATTCAAAAGAGAAGTAGACAAAGAGATTAATCCTGGACTTCCTTTGAGGGTTGAATAAGCCTCAGAATAGGAAATACCCACTCCACAGATTGGAAATCACCTTCCTGTATAGCCAATAAACTGGGGGAATCTATGGGGGAGATCTGCACATCAATAATAAAAGGAATCTTAGTCATGCATTTGCTTTGAACTAAATGAAAGCATAAACTCTTTCCATGACAAACTCCAGCATCAAGTTTCTCCATTCGTGTCAGCTAGATGACTGAATTTCAAAGACTGAGAGAGGTTCAGACTGAATTAAGAGTCAATTAGTGCTCATTTCAGCAGTATATATACTAATATTTGAATGATACAGAGATTAACATGGCCCGTGAACAAGAATGACATACAAATTCATGAAGTGTTCCACATTTTTTGAGAAAGTTAAAAAAAAAAACTTATTTAAAATTGCTTCAAAAGGAATAAAACACATAGGAATAAATAACCAAAGAGAATAAAGACCTATACTCTGAAAAATATTTAAAAATTAATGAAGGAAATTGAAGATGATATAAGAAATGGAATGATATTCTGTGCTCTTGGGTTGGAAGAATTAATATCATTAAAACAACGATCATACTACTCAAAACAGGCTACAGATTTAATGCAATCTCTATTAAAATACCCAGGACATTTTTCATAGAACTAAAACAAATAATACTAAAATTTATATGGAACCACAAAAAAGACCCTAAATTACCAGAATAATCCTGAGAAAAAGAACAAAGCTGAAGGTATCACCCTTCCAGACTTTAGACTACACAACAAGACTACAATAATTGAAACAGCATGGTACTAGCACATAGATCAGTGGAACAGAATAGAGAGCCCAGAAATAAACCCACACATCTATGGTTAATTAGTCTTTAACAAAGAAGAGAAGAATATACAGTGGAGAAAAGACAGTCCCTTCAATAAGTGGTGCTGGAAAATCTGGAGAGCCACATGTAAAACAATGAGATTAGAACATTTCCTTATGCCATATACAAAAATAAACTCAACATGGTAAATTGTTAGAAGAGAATATAGGCAGAACACACTTTGACATAAATTGCAGCAATATTTTTTTGCGATCTGCCTAAGGTGAAAAATAAAATAAAAGCAAAAATAAACAAATGGGACATAATTAAACAGAAAAGTGGTATCATCTCACACCAATCAGAATGTCCATCATCAAAAAGTCTGCAAGTAAAAAAAAAAAAAAAAAGTCTGCAAGTAACAAATGCTGGAGAGGGTGTGGAGAAAAAGGAACCCTCCTACAGTGTTGGTGGCACTGTAAATTGTCTGAGACCCCATGGACCATAGCCTCCCAGGCTCCTCTGTCCATGGAATTCTCCAGGTAAGAATACTGGAGTGGGTTGCCATGCCCTTTTCCAGGGGGTCTTCCTGACCCAGGGATCAAACCCAGGTCCCCTGCAATGCAGGCAGATTCTTTTATCGTTTGAGCTAACTGGAAAGTCCATGGATGTTCCTTAAAAAATGAGCTAACTGGAAAGTCCATGGATGTTCCTTAAAAAACTAAAAATGAAGTTACCATGTGAGCCTGCAATCCCACTTCTGGGCACATATCTGGAGAAATCAAATCCTTTACGATGACCTAAATCAAATCCCTTGCAATTATACTGTGGAAGTGACAAATACATTCAAGGGATTCAATCTGATGGACAAGAGTGCCTGAAGAATTATGGACGGAGGTTCATGACACTGTATAGGAGGCAGTGATCCAAACCATCCCCGAGAAAAAGAAACACAAAAAGACAAACGTCCATGTCCTCACAGCTACTCGTAAGGGATTTCTCCCCCACACCAAAGATAATAATGATTAAGTCTGTCCCTTACCCATTTTTTAGTCTCCAAATCTTGAAGGAAGTCAGTTTGATAGTTTTCAGAGAAAATGTCTTCCTCATCTGTTCTGTCCAAGTTGTGGTCCATTCTGGTAAATTCCCTTAGCAAACTGTAAGTCACATGATGGAGAGGTTGTTATTATGTCTTTAGTCTACAGTTTAAGCCTGCCCCAGACATTTCTAGAGGAAGAACACCTGGATCTTTCTGGCCCCTAAAAGCACCTTCTACTATTGTACTGATTTTATTCTGTGTGAATAATGTCTAGTGCAGTGTATTACTCGAGATAGAAATAGAGAGGCTGGATAAATATTTGTTGACTGACTTAATAAATGATTTAACAGTGAGATTCTGAATTCTAAAGCCACTGCACAAACATACTGTGTGTGTGCAAATGTATGTGTAAAATAAACAAATAATAAATATTCTTCTTTTAAAAGTAGAGTTAAAAAGTATCATATGGTAAAACCCCAGTAGTTCAGCAGTTAGGACTCCACAATTTCACTGCTGAAGGCCTGGGTTTGACCCCTGCTTGGGGAACTAAGACCCCATAAGCCATGCAGCATGGCACCCCCTTCCAAAGAAGAGTGTCCTATGGTTCCTAGGAAAGGAGGAAGTCTGTGCTACCATCATGATGTCTAGGCCCTGAGATGTCCTCCTCCCAACATTCAGTAGTTTATTTATTCTTCCACAGAGATTCTATGCATAAATAAGCAGCTATGTTTATGTAAATATATATATGCATTTAAAAATACAAATTAGAGGATTTTACATACACTTACTGTACTTTATAGGGCTTCTGTAGAAGTTCAGACAGTAAAGCACCCACCTGCAATGCAGGAGACCAGGGTTCAATCCCTGGGTCAGAAAAATCCCCTGAAGAAGGAGATGGCCACCCACTCCAGTATTCTTGCCTGGAGAAGTCTATGGACAGAGGAGCCTGGAGGGCTACAGTCCATGGAGTGGCAAAGAGTTGGACATGACTGAGTGACTGATACACATATGCTGTACTTTATATTTCTTTTTTAATGACTTCTTTTGGAGTTCATTTCATATTAGTACTTACAGAGCTGCCTCATTTTAAACATCATTATATGGTATTCCCTCCTGAGGCTATATCATAATTTGCTATTCAGTTCTCTATTAATGTTTATATGCATTGTTTCTAATCAATCACCACTACAAACAATGCTGCAAGGAATATCCCTACACATCTATGTGCATATGCACAAGAATATCTATTGAATAAACTCTACAATAGAATTGCTGGCTTAATAGACACACATACTTTAAAAATATGTGTGTGTGTGCTCAGTAGCTCAGTCATGTCTGACTCTTTGCTACCTCATGGACTATAGTCTGCCAGGCTCCTCTGTCCAGGAAATTTTCTAGGCAGGAAGATGGGAGTGGGTTGCCATTTCCACCTCTAGGGAATTTTCCCAACCCAGGGATCAAACCTGAATCTCTGGTGTCTCCTGCATTATCAGGTAGATTCTTTACTACTATGCCACCTGGGAAGCCCAAAATTTTGATAGTTTACCAAATTATGCTTTAAGGTGGCTAAATCCATTTAAAATTCCAGAAAAAAATGATGAGTGATCCTGTTTTCCCATTCTTTTCTAAAATCATGTATTAGAAAAGTTTTTGATCTTGGTCAATCTGGTAAACGTAAACTGGTTTATCATGGTAGTTTTAATCTCTTTTTATGAGAGGTTGAACATCTTTGCCTGTGTGTATAAAACTCATTGCATTTCCTTTGTTGTGGTAATTGTGTTGATAATCCCTTGCCCATTATCTATTAGACTATTGTTATTTCGCTGGACTGCATGTATGTGTATAGATGTGTACACACACACACACATACTCACATATACTTTTGAATGAATCATAATATACAAGTGATGAAGGCTTATGACAGTAGTTTCTTATCTATAGGTCTTAAAACTTGAGGTGGGGGGCCCTCTCTACCCATCCTCCAGAGAAAGTGGTCCTGGAATCAATATACATTTCTATAGATTTAAAAAATACTGCTGAATGTTTCCAAATGTATATGCTACTGTTATTAATAAGTTATAAATGAATTTTAAAACATCTTTGATGTAGTAGCTTTTTTGACATATGAGAGGTTCTGAGAAACCTTTTCCTTTAAAAAATTTCTTTTGATTTAAAAAGGTTATAAACCATTTTTTTTATAAACCATTTTTATAATGTACAATGTTATCATATGTTGACAAATGCACATATGCATTTATATGAATATTTGTACTTCCTCTACTCTAGAAACCATTTTAAATGGTTGATGTCTTTAGCAGGTGAAGATAATGAAAGTACAATACACCAACGTTTTTACACAAATGGAAACTAGAATCTTGACCATTCCTATTGACAGCTCTCTGCCTAGTTTCTGATCGTAGGTCCCTTTACTGTCTCATTGGAACTACCACACTAGATATTCATTAGGTCAGAACTAGAAGAATTGTAGAGAAGGTTGTCAACCCAAACCCTGAACTTGGAAATCTCATCCGTTGGTCCTACCAGCCTGAGGAAGTCTCCAGACAAGACCGCACAAAGGACCCGTGGGAGCTCAGCCCTGACTTACTTCTGCGTTTGCCTTCAGCCACATCGATGTTTTGAAGAAAGCCATTGTTTTTCTCTGTCAATGCTTGCTCCTTCCCAACTGGCTTCATCTGCAGAGGCATCTCATCACCTAGCTTCATGAGAGCCATCTCCTCAGTGCTGCAGGGACGATAGTATATTTCTTTGTATTTGTAAAGCTGATGTTTGTTTTACTCTCTTCATATTGTGGACAAGTAAGTTATTTCTCATTTCTCACTACTATAAACAATATCGTGGGCTTCTCTGGTGGCTCAGACAGTAAAGCATCTACCTGTGATGCAGGAGACCCAGGTTCAATCCCTGGGTTGGAAAGATCCCCTGGAGAAGGAAATGGCAATCTACTCCAGTATTTTTGCTTGGGAAATTCCATGGACAGAGGAGCCTGGCAGGTTCCAGTTCATGGGGTTGCAAAGAGTCGGACATGACTGGGCAAATAACACACAATCAATATAGTAATGAATATCCCTGTTTGGGAATTTTCAGTGCATCTCTATTACTTACTTAGAATACTTAGAAGTGGAACTCCTGGTAATATCATATACTGATTTTTTAAGGATTTAGAAAAATATTCCCAAATTTCTTTCTTAAAGTTTCAACCACTATACAGTATATGTCCAGTAACTGTGTATG
Source organism: Cervus canadensis (assembly GCF_019320065.1). NCBI lineage: Eukaryota > Metazoa > Chordata > Mammalia > Artiodactyla > Cervidae > Cervus > Cervus canadensis. The sequence goes on along the minus strand of NC_057406.1, from coordinate 36,158,854 downwards.
AGAACAAGAAACTTCCTGCCTGCCTGACAGGCAAGTGTTAGCTGGAGAGCAAAGAACTGAATTGTTAAGAGTATGTAAGTAGTGAGAAAAATCATAGTGAAAGGAAATAGGAAAGAAGGTAGAAAGGGTGAGACAGATGCTGGAAAGCTCAAATGAAAAGCCACAAGAAAGTATTTAAGTGAAATGTAACTGGTAGTAATGAGCAGAGATCAGAGGGTTGCGTGTTAGTCCTTCAGTCGTATCTGACTCTTTGTGACCCCATGGACTGCAGCCCACCAGCCTCCTCTGTTCATGGTGATTCTCCAGGCAAGAATTCTGGAGTGGGGTTGGGTTGCCACTCTCTTTTCTTCTGCCATTCTCTTCTTCCCAGCCCAGTGATCAAACCTGGGTCTCCTGCATTGCAGGCATATTCTTTACCATCTGAGCCACCAGAACAAGCAGAGGTCAGAGGATTGTACCCAGCCTTAAATAGCAAGAAATCGTCTCCTCTGGCACTCAAATGGGTGACCGTAGTAAATTGTCACAGAGTGTGGTCTGGACCTCAGGACCTTGAGAGACAGAATTCCTAAGGGACAGAGTAGACTGTAGACTGACAAAACAGGAAGTGACTGGCAAGCATCTTCCTAGAAGAGTGATTTATGGCTATGATTAGGAGCAGATGGAGGGAGAGGCACGGGGAACCACAGAGACACTGGAATCATCTGGGCAACCAAGCGCTGGCCAATCAGTCTGTGGCAAAACTGAGCTTTATCTTTTTTTAAGAAAATGTTTGTTATACTGAGTCTTCATTGCGGCACACAGGTTTTCTCTGGTTGCTGCTCTTCTTGCAGTGTGTGGGCTTCTCATTGCAGCGGTTTCTCTTGTTGCAGAGCACAGGCTCTAGGCACATAGGCCCCAGTAGTTGTGGTGCATGGCCTTAGTTGCTCTGCGGCATGTGGTATCTTCCTGGACCAGGGATCGAGCCTATGTTCCCTTCACTGGCAGGCAAATTATTAACTACTGGATCACCAGGGAAGTCCTGAGCTTCATCTTTGACCTATGTGGGGACCCACAGTGGATGTGGGGCAAAGGGGACTCCTGTGAAAGAGAAGCTACAGGAAGATGCCAGAACCTAGAGTGTGACAAAGAAAAATAAATCTTTGATCTCTTTCAGGAAGGACACTGTAATCTGCCGAATCTCATCTAGCTTCCATCCGGACAGTTTGTCTGTGTCCTCAAGATGGTTAGCATTACCAAGGCAATTCTAAACTCTGTAAGATGAATGATCACTGAGTTCTGCTGAGTTTTGTGTCTCTTTTCAGTCCAAAAATTAGAATATGCTACAAATAATAAGATTTCCTTATTTTGGTAATTCTTTGGCATCCTAATGGCTTCCATCTGGTTGATTTAAAGGAAAATCTCTTCCTCTCAAATCAAGTAGCTTCACAAATTCTGCCCCCAAATATTTTCTCACATTTCAAACAAGAGTCCTAATGATGGCTTATGTTTGTGCAGCTCCTAATAAATCACGAAGTACCTCTCACACATGCCTTTATCTGTGTGCATGCTTAGTCACTTAGTTGTGTTCGATCCTTTGTCATCCCATGGACTGTAGCCCACCAGCCTCCTCTGTTCATGGGATTCTCCAGGCAAGAATTCTGGAGTGGGTAGCCATTCCTTTCTCCAAGGGATCTTTCCGACCCAGGGATCGAACCTGGGTCTCCTGCGTTGCAGGTGGATTCTTTATAGTCGAAGCCTCCAGGGAAGCCCTTCTTATCCAGTTCCCACAACAGCACACTGAAGAAGATTTCATTGTTGTTCAGTCCCTAAGTTGTGTCCGACTCTTTTGCGACCCCATGGACTATAGCCCACTGAGCACCTCTGTCTGTGGGATTTCCCAGGCAAGGATACTGGAGTGGGTTGCCATTTCATCCTTCAGGGGATCTTTCAAAACCCAGGAATCAAACTCATGTCTCCTTCAGCTCCTGCATTGGTGGGAGGATTCAAAGGGATTAGCCCTACTTTCTGTGACTCTGGGAGATAGTGTAATGTATTTAGAATCATATAGCAAAGCCAGGACCCAGAACGTCCATGTCCTCACAGCTACTCGTAAGGGATTTCTCCCCCACACCAAAGATAATCTAGACCAAGCTCTCCAATAAAACTTTCTGTGATGATGGAAATGTTCTCTACACTGTTCAGTTCAATAGTACCAGCTACCTATGTCTACCTATGAGCAATTGAGGTGTGGCTAATGCAACCGAGGAAAGAATTTTTTATTTAACTCAAACACACTTCAATTTAAATAGTCATATGGAGCAAGGGGCTACCATATTGGACAACTCAGAATTTTCTGGACCAGGGATCCACAAACTATCATTTGCAGGCCAAATCCATCCTGCTTTCTGTTTCTGTAAATAATAATTTTTTTTTTAACACAGCCACACCCATTCCTTCATGTATTATCTGTGAGTGCTTTGGTGTTGCTATGACAGAGTGGAATGGTTGCAAGAGGGACCTAAGTTTGGCATGTAGAGCCTAAAATATTCACTTTCTGGCCCTTTGTGGAAAAAAAACAATTGCCAATCCCTGTTCTAGACCATCTCTTTCTATGATAGTGGGTGTTTCCTACAATGAATCAACCAATTGCAGTGAATAACAGCTTCATGACTTCCCTGGTGACCAGTGGTTAAGAATCCACCTGCCAATGCAGGGGACAGGTCTGACCACTAGCCCAGGAAGATTCCACATGCCTCAGAGCAACTAAACCCATGCACCATGACTGCTGAGCTTGTGTTCTTGAGGCCATGCTCTGCAACAAGTGAAGTCACTGCAATGAGAAGCCCACACACTGCAACCAGAGAGTAGCCCCTGCTTGCCACAACTAGAGAAAGCCTGTGCGCAGCAACAGACTCAGCACAGCCAAAAATAAAATAAATCAACTAAATAAATAAAAAGAAAAGGTTTTGGATTTTAGAGAGGCAGGCTGAGTTCATATCACAACATCAATACATAGTAGCTGGGCATAATCTTAAGGTTCTAGGTCTTACTTTCTTCATCTGTAGAATGGGGCTTAACACAGTGTCAGATAGATGCAAACACTTGGCGATGGTTTCTATCTATTTGTAATTAAAATAGAAATGGGAGCTATTGTAAGGTATCTTTGGCCTCAACTATTACAATAATTATAACAACAATAATATGCTTACAGACATGCAGCACCTTCAGTTTATAAGGCACTTTCACTAAGTTATTTCTTTAATCCTCATCTCCACCTATGTAGTCAGTCAACCAAGGCAGATTTTATTACTTTTTAGAAGTAGAAACTGACAGAAATGATCCATGATCTATCCAAAATTTCATTGCTAGAACATGGTTGAAACAGGATTTTAATCTGTAAATTCTGGCTACAAGTTTTGCAATCATCCTACTATTAAATGTAAATTTGATGCCCACTATGTTTTCATGCTAAAGAATTCACCTTCAGTGCAAGAGACAGGGTTCAGTCCCTGCGTCTGGAAGATCCCCTGGAGAAGGAAATGGTAACCCATTCCTGTATCCTTACCTGGAAAATCCCATGGAGAGAGGAGTCTAGCAGGCTACAGTCCATGGGGTTGCAAAAGAATCAAACACGACTTAGCGACTAAACACGAAACAATGTTTTCATGGGTCAGTTAGCAGCCTTCTTACCTCAAAATAAAATCATCTTTTGAAGCATCTTATAAATAGTTATGTAGTGTGGGTCCTTGCTTCTCAAAGTATGGTCTGTAGATCAGCAGCATCAGTATTAAATGGGAGCTTGAATCTCAGATCCCACCCTAGACTCACTGAATCAGCTTCTGCATTTTCACAAGATCCCAGGGAATTCCTAACCCTGTTAAAGTTTGAAAGTACCTGCACTCTAGGCCTCATCAGCTAGAATCTGCCTTCTCCCTCCTCCACTTTGGCTCTTCATTCCTATGTGTTTACTCTATGGGCCTCTAGGAATTTTGGGTACAACTGAGTGAATCCTTCCTCCTTCCCCCTCTACACTTCATCAAAACATTTAAAGTTACAAATTTGGAGAAGTGTTAGTCAAAAGGAATAGAACAACTGTTTCAAAAAACAGCTGGTGAAGTCTATAATTTACATTTTTTAGACATTTTCTCCAGGCCAGACCACCTACCTGCTAGCTGATCAACTTGGGATCTCAAATATTTTATAGCATGATATTAAGAATCAGGGATTTGGTGTCATCTTGGCCCTGGCATGGTTATAATGAGCAGATATGACTGTGAAATTGTATATACCTGGTGATATCCTTGCTGCGTCCAATCAGGGGATCACAGATACCTCTAAGTTCAGTGGGATAGGCTAGAAACAGTCAAGTTTCCCTGGAGAGTTCTGGTGATGTTGGGTCCTCCTTTCCCCAGCAACAAAGGCAGAGAGGAGGCCATTGATGAGGGTGCACGCCTAGGCAGGTGAGTTTGCAGTTGGACTTGCCCTCCTTGACATTCCGCTTAGAATGCAGCACATGTGACCCTTCAACCCCCTCTCACAAGGTTCCAGGTACATAGTGCTCTCCTGCTTTTCTTTTACCTGTGTCTCCAACCTGTCTCCAAGCTTCCTTGCTTCTCTTGCCAACTCTTTGGAAATGAAATCCTGCCCTGGCCTCAACCCTCTGACCATCCATCCACTGGGGTCTGACAGGAGGCTCTGGGGTGATCTTACAACCTCAGCTTCTCCCACATCTGCCCTTGCATCTCCTTGCCTAAACAAGGCATCCAAGACCTTCTACGATGGAGAAGAGAACTTCACATACTCCTTCCCCACTTCAGCAGGAATGAGGAAGCAGTTGATCAACTTGCAAACCAGGGCTGCTCCTACTCTATGGCTCGGTCACCTATTTGCCTTTGAGGTCCACATTTCCTCTTACTGCCCTCCACAACCCACTTTCACTTCCTCTAGGAATTCAGTGCCAAGTTTACATTTCCCCCCACATCTCATCTTCTCCCATCATTCTTGGGGAATTCAGCACGTAACATTCTGACTTTATAGGTCCTCATCCCCTCAACTCTTAAGGCTTTCCCCTTCACCTACCAAAATTATTCAGCAGCATTAAGACCAAACACAGAACTTTTCTTTATAAGCATGAACATTAGAATTAGATTGTTGATGGAGATCTGGGCTTGCCATTTATTAGCTATTTGATTTGCAGCAAAATTTAAACTTTTGTCTGAAAAATGGGGCTGAGACTACCTGCTTAATTGGTTTGCTGGGAAGATGGAGGCAATCATGTGAGGAAGGAGTCTGGGGTTGGGCTAGACAGTTGCTAGTGCTCCCACTAGAATGTGGGCTCCTTGAAGATGGGATGTTTGTGTGTGTTGACTGCTGCATCCCCAGCACTAGAAGGCGGCTGGTATATAATAGGTACTCAGTGAAATTGTGTCAAAGAAATGGGGTGAATGCATATATGGTGGCCATGGTTTTTATGGCAACATTTTAGGTATTGTCAGCACTCTGAGTGTTTCCTCAGCTAGAAGCTTAATCTAAGATGTCTCACGTCCCTCCTGGACTTCCCTAAGCTCCCTTCCTACCTGGGAACCCAGCCTACCTTGCGTTGCGATCTCTCACAGTGCCTGGGTGGCCCAGCTTCAGCCTTGGGTTCCTGCTTGATATTAGGAGCTAGGAGCTATTAGGCTTCTAGCTTTGGTTGTCGTAGGTGACTTCATGTTTCTTTGGAAGACTGTTATGAGTGGTTCCACTGCAACTTAACAGCAATGCATGCAGGCAGGCTAAGTCACTCAGTCATGTCCAGTTCTTTGAGACCCCATGGACTGTACCCGCCAGGCTCTTCTGTCCATGGGATTTCCCAGGCAAGAATACCGGAGCGGGTTGCCATGCCCTGCTCCAGGGCATCTTCCCAATCCAGGGATCAAAGCTGCATCTCATATGTCTCCTGTATTGGCAGGCAGGTTCTTTACCACTAGTGACCCCTGGGAGGCCCTTAACAACAATAGCACCAGAAATAATAGTATCTTACACTTACTGAATGTTTACTAATGTGCCAGGCACTCTTCTAAGTGTCGCGTGTACGACCTAATTTAACTCTTACTACTTTCCAAATACAGAGGGATCTGGGATTCAAACCTAAAACTGCCTAGTCTGGCTCCTGGGACCGTGTCCTTAAGAACTGCTATATAGGACAGTTCTTCCCATTGGGTTCTCACTGTTCCTCAGCACAGCTTTATGCATCTCTTGTTGCCTCCCAAACATGTGGGCCCCAGCAGCTGTTTCCTCTCTTGCTCGGTTCCTTTCCCACTCTGCCCACTGGATCCCTCTGCGAGCAGTGACCCAACCACCGCATTACTGCATAGATGGAGGCCGCCTGAGATGAATCTTTCCACCACTCACCACACAGCGCCTCGTGTAGCACTTCTCCATTCAGAACACTCCACGTATCCCTCATCCTCTCCCTCTGCCCTTCTAAGCTCAGAGAAAGTCCTTTCCCGCTCTCCTTTCTTCAGGCTCCCTTGAAGACCTTTGATTTTTGGGGGGTGGCAGGGATGGGGGAGGGCAGGATCCTCTATCATCAGTTATCAATTTTCTTGCAATTTCAAAAACTCTTTTCCAGATTCACTTCAGGCTTCCCATGAAGGACTGCACATTTTCTTAGAGGGAGCAGACTTGCCGGTATATGTCTTACATCTTCAAGCTCTGCCTCTGTACTCTCACTTTGCAAACCAGGTCCTATTTCTCCACTTGTAGAAAAATATCCTTCATCCTGTGTATTTGAACTACCATCATTTTTTCTTTCTGTTCTTTTAACATTTCTTAAAATTTCAGAGACTATGTGTTGCTCATCTCATGGTGGTGCTTGCCTTTAGTCACTAAGTCATGTCGAACTCTTGAGATCTTATGGACTGTAGACCATCAGGCTCCTCTGTCCATGGGACTCTCCAGGCAAGGATGCTGGAATGGGCTGTCATTTCCTTCTCCAGGGAATCTTCCTGACCCAGGGATCAAATAGGGGTTTCCTGCCTTGCAGATAGATTCTTCACCGACTGAGCCACCAGGGAAACCCCCACTCTACGTATTCTAAATGCTTTCAGTATGGCTTCTTCATTACAAGGCTTTTGTTTGTCTGGTGCTTATTTTTCTATTTATAGAGCCTTTAATAACAATTTCTTTGGTGAGTACACTTTGTTTCTCACAGTCATTTGACTCCACCAGAGTTCCACCTAGGCTCGCAGCAATGTGTTTCACGGACCACCTTTCGGGAATCCCTTTTTTAAGACGATTGATACTGTGAATGAAGCTCCATGGCACAAGAAGCTCTTGTAAACAGCAGCAACCACAATCACAGGGCATCCTCATTGTCACATCTTAGATTTCACAACCTTTGCAGTTTTCTTGAAGGACTTTTTCTCGTCCACTGTCATAATGTCTAGGTGCTCAGAAGTAGGCTTTCTCGCATGCTCTAACCCCAGTATCTGTTCCACCCAGTGAGTTGTGGTCCCGGTTTATCCTCACTGCCTGTCACCTGGCCTGATCCAGCCCAGTAAGTTCTGAGAGGTGGCCTTAGTATCAAGAAGGACTTTGGATTCTGTTAAAACCCTAAGCCTGGCTGTGTTGGCAAAAGTGAGGGCCCAGAGATTTCAGGAATTAAACCTAGAAATGAGTAAATATGTGTATGCCTTCAAAGGAATAGGAACTTCTAATGAGCACCTTTCCTTGGAGGGTTCTGCAATATTTTAATTTACAAACATTGTTGTGAAGCCAGTAGTTAGTTCAGCGAGTCTGCTTTGAATGTGCCTCTTTTTAAACTTTGCCAGGGCAGAGAGATACCTACAAGTTACTCAAATCTCTGAGCTTCGCTTTCTTCATCAGCAAAATGGAGGAACATCGACCTTGCAGGCTTATTGTGAGTAGGAAGTGAAGTGCTGTGCATAAAGTGCCTGGTACATCCCTGGAACACAGTGGGCACACAAGAAAAGAGAAGCCATGGCCTGAAGGACTTGAATACATAAAACCTCATGTCAAAGTCTTGACCGCTGGAATAGGAGAACATTATTCATTCTGCGTCTGGGATGCCCTGGCTTCCAGCCCCTCAATAGAATGGTAAAGTCACTGTTTTTTTGAAGGATAGTGTGCTGAAAGAGAAAATCACATAAGAGGGAGTGGGAGGAAATTTGTGTTATGTCCTATGATGTTAAGGAAAGAACTTGGAAACCAAACCTCCCCAATGCATGCGTGATAAGTCCCTTCAGTCATGTCCGACTCTTTGCAATCCCATGGACTATAGCCCGTCAGGTTTCTCTGTCTGCGGGATTCTCCAGGCAAGAATACTGGAGGGGGTTGCCATTTCCTCCTTCAGAGGGTCTTCCTGACTCAGGGATCAAACCCAGGTCTCCCGCATTGCAGCGAGATTTTTTCCAGTCTGAGCCATCCGTGAAGCCCAAAACTCCCCCATTAGACCCTAAACAAGAGTGATGTCTGGCCTTCCCTCGTGGTCCAGTGGTTGAGAATTCACCTACCAATGCAAGGGACACGGGTTCGATCCCTGGTCCAAGAAGATCCCACATGCCTTGGGGCAACCACAACTACTGAGCCTGCTCTCTAGAGCCTGAGAGCCACAACTACTCAGCCCACAAGTCGTGACTAATAAGCCCAAGCACCAAAAGCCCATGTTCTGCGACAAGAGAATCCCCTATTCTCTGCAACTAGAGAAAGCCCGCATGCAGCAATGAAGACCCAGAACAGCCAAAAATAAATAAGTAAATAAAAGAGTGATGTCAGAGTTGAAACTAAAGAAATTGCTAAAGAGCCTGTAGAAAGAGCAAGATTAGGGAAAGTAGTGCCTACACATCCCCAGATATTTAGGACTCAATATCTATGTGAAGTCCCCTTCTTGGTGGTAACAGCATCCTCATCCCTCTTATCAAATATTCAGCAGCTGCTTATTGAATCTAGGACACTGTGCTAAATAAGGCAGGGAATAAAAGGATGTGCAAGACAGTCTTCACCTTCAGTTTGGAAAAAGATAAATAACAACAGTCAGTATATGTTGAATGGCAAATACAGGATTGTGAAGCAAAGGGATTATTGGATGGATGCTTACATGGGGGTAGGACAGCTGCTCTAATACTTTTAAAGAGTTTCACACAGTGAATAGGACTTGAATTCAAGGAAATGAAGATAGGGAAGGAAGTCTTCCAGGGAGTGAGAACTGTCTTAAATGCCAACATAAAGAGTTCGAACTTAAATAGGATTTGATGAGGATGTAATTTTTCTGATAAACTTAATTGTATTTTATTTAATTTTTGTCTTAACATATTAAATAGAAAAGAAGGCAATGATGAAAGGCATTTATGTCAATATTTATTTATGGCCATGTCTATATCTTTACATAGATAATTTGCAAGATGTTCATCCAAAAATTAAAAGAGTCTATTTTGGAGTGGTAGACATTTTTGTGACTTTTCTGTACAGTACAGATTTCAGAAAAGATAAAGGAAAGGAAGGAAGGCAGGAAAGCAGACAAGGCTGCTGGCATTGGGAATTAATGAGGATTCCCATGAAAGGACGTGACATGAAATAGTCATGCTGTAGGAACACAACCATTTCAGACAAGGTTTAAGAGCTTCTAAGCAGGCTGATAGAAAAGGAAGCAGTGGTTTTGGGGCACTGGGATGGGCTTTCCAAGGCAAGCCCTGTGAAGCTCACTTCACTTCCTTTTGTAGAACGGAGATGCAATTAGTCTTTCCTGCACACCAAAATCTTTTCTCAGGTATTTAACAATACAATTGACATAAGATGAGAAAAAATGGAATCATTGTGGAAACCTATGTGATTTTCTGCTAATGCAAAAGAAAAAGGAGACAGAACACAGGTTTTCTCATACTTTTCCTCTATCTGAAACATCAGATACCTTCCCTCCTCCAGGGTGAGGTAACAAGAATATATTACATTTTAACCAAAAGTTCTGGTTAAGAAGTTTTCATTTCTGAGGTCATATGCAGATTCGTCCTCTCAGGGAGTTCCTATAGAAATCAGGAAGGGATTTGGAAACAAAGTGGTATAGACATAGTTGGCAGTGACATGCTTTTAACTGCCAAGACTTGAGCCCATATATTGTTTTGCCTGGAAACCCCAGTCATTTAAAGCCATGATTTCAGGACTTGGGTGCTGAGGGTGGCTCAGAACTCTGATTGAGGAGGCTGACTTCCAAGGCTTCATCCCCTCTACCCACACCTACCCTCCCCTTCACTCCCTTAATCCCCCACTTCCTACCCTTGGTTGGCTATTGAGTGGTTCTGACACTGTGAAGGCAGGGGGAGAAGGGGACAACAGAGGATGAGATGGTTGGATGGCATCACTGACTCAACAGACATGAGTTTGAGCAAGTTCTGGGAGTTGATGATGGACAGAGAAGCCTGGCATGCTGCAGTCCATGGGGTCACAAAGAGTTGGACATGACTGAGCGACTGAACTAAACTGATATTATAAAAGCACACAAAAGACTTTTGGAACTCAGAGAGTGTATAATCTACTGTCATGGCCCACTGTGAAATTTGTGGAGCCCAGTGACAGTGAAAATATGGGGCCTTTTATTAAAAACTATTATGAATTTCAAGACAGCAACAGGAGAACACTAAATCAAGTGTGGGTAATGTTACATGGTGACCTCAGGCCCTTGAAGTTGGTTTGTAATTAAGCCAGCACTGATTTTAGGTTTCCCATTTGTTGGAAATTCACTTAAAAGTTAAGAAGGGAAAGGATTTTTCTGCTAGAAAAAGTAATGGTGACAACAAAAGACAGACGAAAAACTGCCTTCAATCCTTTTACTTTATACTTTAAAGAGTATTGTTAAAAATCACACAATGAAAAAAAAATGAAAAAAAAAATCACACAATGAGAATAGTTTAACATTACAAAAATTAAAATACTATAAAAATATGAAGATAAACTTGCACTTGCCTTATAATCCCATTTCTCTTCTCAGAGATGCATATCAATATTTTGTTTTGATCTGTATTCCTCCCAGATACTTATCTATTCTTTTATATATTACATATTCAAATACTTTTTATGTAACATTTCTGTGCTGATACTGTGTATTCTGTCCTATAACTTGTTTTTATTCCTCAGCACCTCAGAACTTTCCATGTCAGTCTTATACATTATCTTCATTTTTAAAATTGATGTTGTTTAATATTTTATACCATACCACGGGTTACTATGAAGTTTTCAAACCATCCATCCCTCTATTCCCTAATATTTAATTTATTTTCAATTTTGAGGATTGTTGTTTTTATAATAAACAACATTACAATGAATGCCCGTGTCTATGTCTCTTTTTGTACAGATGAGTATTTTTCTTGGATACTTAATCTATAAGAGGACTTGCTGGATTGAGAGTATCTAAGATGCAAAAACACTTATCCCATGGTACACAGGTTTTAATGGTAAATGTGGTGAGATAATAAGCTTAGTAAAAGTATACATTGGGTTAACTTTGGAAAAATAGTGTGGAATATATACTAAAAGCCGTACGACTATCATATCTTTTATCTCAGTAAATGTGCAATTGGGAATAATCAGAGATCTGTGCAAATATATCTCCATAAAGATGTTCATTGCTGTTCTAGTTGCAATATTGATAAATATGCTGATATCCAGAAAATTGGCACCAATATAACCATGTGTGTATGTGTGCATGCATGCTAAGTTGCTTCAGTCATGTCTGACTCTTTTAGACCCCAGGGACTGTAGCCCCAGGCTCCTCTGTCCATGGGATTCTCCAGGCAAGAATACTGGACCCAGGGATCTAACCTGTGTGTCTTATGTCTCCTTCACTGGCAGGTGGATTCTTTACCACCAGCGCCACCCAGATGGTTATACTGGGACTTCCCTGGTAGCTCAGACAGTAAAGAATCTGCCTGCAATGCAGGACACCAGGGTTTGATCCCTGGGTCAGGACGATTCCCTGGAGAAGGGAATGGCAACCCACTCCAGTATTCTTGCCTGGAGAATTCCATGCACAGACCATGGGGTCGCAAAGAGTTGGACATGACTGAGCAGCTAACACTGACGCTGAATCTTTTCCTCCCTGAGCACCAGCTAGGAAGCCTTACTATAACCGTAAAAGTGAAAAGTTTTGGGCACTCAGCCACATCCAATTCTTTGCGACTACATGGACTGTTGCCTGCCAGGCTCCTTGTCCCTGGAATTCTCCAGGCAAGGAGACTAGAATGAGTAGCCATTCCCTTCTCCAGGGGATCTTCCTGACTCAGGGACTGGACTTGGGTCTTCTGCATTGCAGGCAGATTTGTTATCATCCAAGCCACCAGAGAAGTCCCAATATAACCATATGTGTTGTTAAAATTCTAAAAATCTTTTGTTGTGATTGATAAAGATAATCTGTTTGTAGCACCACGCCCCACCCCCACTAAGTCCCCCTGCACTGCCTGCCTCCTGATTTCTCCTCCTCAAGATCCTGTCTATTTCAACACTAAACTCAAGTTCATGCCTGGCAGTCTGAAGCCTCCACAACTGGCTGCTCATTTGACTGGTCAGTCCATGCCTGCTGGCTGTGAAATGCCTTCTATGTATATTGCATATAACCCTTGGAAATACTGTGAAAGTTCAACAATAGGGATTCGTCAAGAGAATTATAATACTGGTAGATTATGGTGGTTTAGGGATGAAGCACAAGCTGGAATCAAGATTGCCAGGAGAAACATCAATAACCTCAGATATGCAGATGACACCACCTTTATGGCAGAAAGTGAAGAACTAAAGAGCCTCTTGATGAAAGTGAAAGATGAGAGTGAAAAAGTTGGCTTAAAGCTCAACATTCAGAAAACTAAAATCCTGGCATCCGGTCCCATCACTTCATGGCAAATAGATGCAGAAACAATGGAAACAGTGGCTGACTTTATTTTTTGGGGTTCCAGAATCACTGCAGATGGTGACTGCAGCCATGAAATTAAAAGACGCTTGCTCCTGGTAAGAAAAGCTATGACCAAGTTAGATAGCATATTAAAAAGCAGAGACATTACTTTGCCAATAAGGGTCTGTCTAGTCAAGGCTATGGTTTTTCCAGTGGTCATGTATGGATGTGAGAGTTGGACTATAAAGAAAACCAAGTGCTGAAGAATTGATGCTTTCGAACTGTGGTGTTGGAGAGGAATCTTGAGAGTCCCTTGGACTGCAAGGAGATCCAACCAGTCCATCCTGGAGATCAGTCCTGGGTGTTCACTGGAAGGACTGATGCTGAAGCTGAAACTCCAATACTTTGGCCACCTGATGCGAAGAGCTGACTCATTTGAAAAGACCCTGATGCTGGGGAGGATTGAAGGCAGGAGAAGGGGAAGACAGAGGATGAGATGGTTGGATGGCATCACCGACTCAATGGAGAGGAGTTTGAGTAGACTCCAGGAGCTGGTGATGGACTGGGAGGCCTGGTGTGCTGCGATTCATGGGGTCGTGAAGAGTCAGACACAACTGAGCAACTGAACTGAACTGATGGTGGTTTAAGGGATGCTGAAAATGGGGGAAGATACACATGTGTGGGGACAAGGGGTATATGGGAAATCTCTGTACCTTCCACTCAATTTTTCTCTGACTCTAAAAATAAAGTCTATTATTAAAAAATGAAAGTCTGAAGATACACGATACCATTGTAAAATATTTTGAATATACTACCAAGTGGGCAAAGAAACAGTATACAAAACAGTATTGTTGTTATTGTTCAGTTTCTAAGTCGTGTCCAACTCTTTGAGACCCCATGGATTGCAGCATGCTAGGCTTCCCCATCCTTCACTATCTCCTGGAGTTTGCTCAAACTCTTGTCCATTGAGTCAGTGATGCCATCTAATCATCTCATCCTCTGTCACCCCCTACTCCTCCTGCCCTCAATCTTTCCCAGCCTCAAGGTCTTTCCTAATGAGTCGGCTCTTTGCATCAGGTAGTCAAAGTATTGGAGCTTCAGCTTCACCATCAGTCCTTCCGATGAATATTCAAGGTTTATTTCCTTTAGGATTGACTGGTTTGATCGCCTTGCTGCCCAAGGGACTTTCAGGAGTCTTCTCCAACATCACAGTTCAAAAGCATCAATTCTTTGGGGCTCAGTCTTCTTTATGGTCCAACTCTCGAGTCTGTACATAACTACTGGAAAAACCATAGCTTTGACTATGCAGACCTTTGTTGGCAAAGTGATATCTCTTCTTTAAATATGCTGCCTCGGTTTGTCATAGGTTTTCTTCCAAGGAGCAAGTGTCTTTTAATTTCATAGCTGCAGTCACTGTCTGCAGTGATTTTGGAGCCCAAGAAAAACAATACAGTATACCCAATATAATTCCATTAGAAACATGTATTGGCCAAAAAGTTCGTTCAAGTCTTTCTGTAACATCTTATGGAAAAACCTAAGCGAACTCCTTGGCCAATCCAATATTGATTCATACCGAGTCACAGAAAAAGTCTAAAAGGAAACAAAAAATGTCAACAATGATTACATCCAAATGATTTGATTATACTTGATTTTTGTGATTTTGTTTGTTGCTTATCTGCATTTTTCAACACTTTTGCCGTGAGCCTGACAACTTTCAGAATTAGAAAAAAATACAGCATTTTAAAAGCAAACTGAAACTAAAGTTACTTAGCTTGGAAAAGGTAATCTTTCCTCTTGATTCATACATTTGCTGTACTTGCTGGGAAACAGCTCCCTAGGGAGTGAGCCAAAGAGTAAGCCAAGAAGGCTGACAGAAGTTCAGCGAAAACATCTGTAAGGAGGGAAGCTGGTGGGGGAGGGGCATAGAGGGCAAGAAACCAGCAAACATCCAGGCTCCTTTCACTTTTCCTACCTCTTTTTGTTCAGGCAGCTCATTTTGGTGAGCACAGGCATTTCTGAAATTCTGCAATGGAGGAGAGAGCTGCAGGGGCAGCCTTGCTGTTCTTTCATATCTGAGCATACGTGACTGCTTTTCAGGGAATATGTACAAGCAAATGTTCCATTCTCCAGCTGGGCTTTAATCCAAGGTATAGATTTACAGAGTTGGGTACACAGCCACTGAAATAACACTCATATTCCCCAACACAGGATGGGGCAGCCACTTTTATCTCACTAGGCTCTGGTTAGAATAGTCTTTTCATGACAAACCTTTAAACAAGAGATGGCAGACCCAAATCACCTTTAAGAATCTGGCCCACATTTGAAAGGCTGTCATGGCACATGCTTTCTCAGCCAGCCAGCTGTTGTTGGAGGTACTCCAAGGCCAACAACATCCTATGGTATGATGGATACTCAACTCCAGAATCCCATCTGATTGCAAACTTGGGGCCAATCAACAGGTACACTTCTCCTTGGATGTTGAGGTGAAAGTTTGACATACCCATGGAGAATTCATGAAGACTGGTCTGCAGGCTCTAATGCTCTTGAGATTGCTGGCATCAAACAGAACTCCAAGGACTTCCCTGGTGATCCAGTGGTTAAGAATCCACCTTCCAATGTGGGGGACTCGGGTTCTCTCCTTGTTTGGGGAACTAAGATCCCACTTGCCTCAGGGCAACTAAGTCTGCACGCTACAACTACTGAGCCCAAGACAGCACAACCAAATAGAAGCCCACATGTTGCAACTAACATTGACACAGCCAAATAAATATGTGTTTTTTAAAAAAATCATCTTAAAAAAAAACAGAACTCTAGGACCATGGACTTCATAAGACATATTTTACAACCATGGGCCTAGGAAGAAAATTTCAGTTCCAAGAGTAGATAGTCCCTTACATGATATGATGTCAGAAATGTGCCTTCTTTATCCTCATTTCCTTTAGTATCCAGCCTCCCACTCTGTAATCCTTTTGTTTAAGTTTTCTTCTATATAACGAAAGAACTGAATTTACAACAGCATAAATATCTCTGAAACAGGTATTAATATATCACATCAACTGCATGCATGCATGCTAAATCGCTTCAGTCATGTCCAACTCTTTGCAACCCCATGGACTGTAGCCGGACAGGCTCCTCTGTTCATGGGATTCTCCAGGCAAGAATTTTGGAGTGGGTTGCCATGCCCTCCTCCAGGGGATCTTCCTGATAGAGGGATCAAACTCCCATCTCTGATGTCTCCTGCATTGGCAGGATGTTTCTTTATCACTAGGGCCACCTGAGAAACCCATCATATCAACTATGACCTCTTCAAATGTAATGGAATTATTGTATCCAGTTCTAGTCAGTTCACATACGTTCCCTGCAAAGAGTAATAGATGTTAGCTGACATTAACGGTAGGGAAGGAAGGGATTCTATTAAGGACTTTGCCTTAAGAAAGCAGGTCCAGAGGGGTTCTAGAAGAGAAGACCAAGAGTGAATGAAGGTACTTGTGGGAGAGGTGGCTGGGGGACCAAGAATATCTACTGTCGGTCCTTATTATTCAAGATGCCGTATTTACAAACTGACCAACTTGCTAAAGTTTATTTGTAAACTTCAAAATCAACACTCTTGTCTCACTTGCTGTCATCTGTGGACTCATAAAGAGCAATACAAATTTTGAGTCCTGACCACACGTTCCCAGCTGACAAGGTGACGCACTGCCTTCCTGATTCAGCTCTGATACCATAAGCAACATCCTTTGGGAAACCGTAGTTTTCACATTTTGGTGTTTTTTTGTTGATTTCACTGTTTAAAACTGCCCCTAAACAGAATACTATAGCGTTGTCTGGTGTTCCTTTGCACAAGAAGGCTGTGTTGTACCCCACAGGAAAAAAGAAAAAAACCACATTAGATAAGCTTCAGTCAGACATGAGTTACAGTGCTATTGGTCAGCGTTTCAATATTAATGAGTCTTAACATATATTAAATATGGTGTCTTTAAACAGAAACACACATAAAATGAGCTTATGTATTGTCAGTCAATGACAAACTTGTGACCAGAGGCTTGAAGAAGTCTAGCCCTGCACTTGCTCTTGGAGCAGCCATTCACTATTTACTAATTCAGAGTGTTCACAGCAACTCCACAGAACGTAACTACAGTAAATAACAAGAACTGCTTGGAATCTGAAATTTTGGAAGGAGAAAAAAATGTCATCTAATAAATAACTGTCTGTAGCAATAAAATAAATGACACATGTTTATATCTTTCTGTTTTTCTCTTGAGAAAAGAGGAATGAGAGCCTCAGTATGGCAGTTTGTAAAGTTTATCAAAGCCTGGAATTCCTTGGACTATACAATGTCTCATGTGCTTAGACACTCAGTCGTGTCCGACTCTTTGCAACCCCATAGACTGTAGCCCGCCAGGCTCCTTTGTCCATGAGGATTTTCCAGGCAAGAATATTGGAGTGGGTTGCCGTGCCCTCCTCCAGGGGATCTTCCCAATCCAGGGATCGAACCCAGGTCTCCCGCATTGCAGGCGGATTCTTTACCATCTGAGCCTCATAAGGATCCTAAAATTCTTCTTTCACTTCCTGCAAGGAGTTGCCTGGTACAGAAATTCTCCCTTGAGAGAATAACCTCATTCTCTGACGCACCCTTGTGATATTCACTGTGCCAAGCCAGCAGTAAAAAAAGGTTAAGAAGCCTCTACCTAGAAAGATTCAGAGCATTTTACTTGAATATTTGCCTATAATTTTCATTATTATTTAATAAGACAGGCTAGTTTGCCTGGAATGCCATTTCTGAATACCTATAGCAATGATCCCTCATTATTTCTAACATTTCTGTAATTAAGGAATTCTCTGCTGCAGCTTTAGAGACAGATTTAAAGTGCCATCCTCTCTATGAGGACTCTAGATGCTATTAATAATTTATCAGGATTCTTGGAAATCATGAAATGTGAACTCCCATGAAACCCCTGGGTGGGGAAGGGGTGGTTCAATGCAAAATGACACCCATATCCATCACACATTTTATACCGAAGTGACAGTCCTAGACTTAGCGGTGTCAGATTCTAACAAACTTATCTTAAAGGGAAAAAGAAGCCTCAGCTAACAGATAACACCCGCTTATGATGAGCCCACAAGTGGTTCAGTGAAAACTGGGCAACAGAAGAAACGAGGTTGGGTCAAGCAGCACTTGTCAGACACGCAGTCCCATCTGCAGGGATTCAGGGCTGGGGGGCGGGGAATGCAGGGGGGTGACCGATGCTGAGAATGAGGTGCTTGTCTTGCACTCAAGGAAGGGATAAGAAGGCCTGAATCAGGAGTGGAGAGAGGATCAGCAGCCTTGAGGGAAATATGCTTAGGCGACCAGGTGTGACCTTCAGGACAGAACTGGCTGAGGCTATGGGGGGACATGACCTGCACGGTTTCTCTCCTGAAAGGATGGCGCTGAGTCCTGGAAGCACTGTGTCCCTGCATGTGGTCCATGGAATTCCTTCCTGCTGGAGCCGATGAGATTACCTGACAAGGCTGGAGTAGGAGCCAGGAGCTAAATCAGGCAGATACACAGAAAGACAGCGTGGGAAACAGAAGGGCAGAAGGTGGAGCCGGCGGCTCTGGTCTGGAAACTCCTATAGGAACGGCTAGAGATTGAGACCCAGATAGCCAGGCAGTCTTCAAGCCAACTGGGTCATTCCCTTCTTTTGCTTTGAGGATAAGACTGCCTTTTTGAGAGGCAGTGGCTCTACTGTAGGTCAGATAGAAATATGTAGCCAGAGAAATGGAATTACAATGTGCAAAGAGGGGAGTGAGACATATATGTGTTACCAGTGGATTACTCAGTGGGTTTATAACAGGGGTTTAACTTTCCCCCCTTTTCAGAGGACCAGATGAGAACTAATTCTGTTTTAATCCTCTGGTGTTATATTTAACTCAATCAAAGGCACAATAGATGTTTAAACCAAATCTGCAGAAAAAGTGTCCAGGAAGGCAAAGCAAGCAGAGGAGCCTCATTATTCCCTTTTGTCAGGCTTTTAATCCAAACCCAGGAAGTAGTTTCCAGTTGTCTTCCTGGTTTTCAGAGAAACAGAAGCAACAGTATATACATGTGTATATTCTGTATGTACTAAGTTATACCACTGGATTTTTGGGGGCTCCAGCTTGCAAACGGCAGCTTTTGGGGCTTCTTATCATCCATAATTGCCGGGTCAATTCCTCAAAATGAATCTTGGGCTGCAAGTTAGAGCCCCGGGAAACCAGTGGTGTAATTCAGTCTGAGTCCAAAGGCCTGAGAACTAAGGGAGCCGATGGCTTAAATCTAAGTCCAAGGGTAAGACATAATATATCCAATGAGTTAGGAAAAGGGAGGGCGCAAATTCCTGCTTCTTCTTGCCTTTTGCTCTGTTCACTTCCTCAATGGACTGGATGATGCTCAGTTACACTGAGGAGGGCCACCTACTTCACTGGGCTCCCCTGGTGGTTCAGTGGTAAAGAATCTACCTGCCGATGCAGGAGACATGAGTTCAATCCCTGGGTCAGGAAGATCACCTGGAGAAGAAAATGGCAACCCGCTCCATTATTCTTGCTTGGGAAACCACATGGACAGAGGAGCCCGGTGGACTTCGGTCCCTGGGGTCTGTAAGAGTTGGACACGACTTAGTGACTAAACAACAACAACCTACTTTATTAAATCCACTAATTCAGATACTAATCTCAGCTGGAAATGCCTTTCCAGACACACCAAGAAATATTTAATCTGGGGACACCATGGCCAGTCCAGATGACACACAAAATTGCCCACTATACCTGTATTATTCACGATTAATTTCAATAACTCATTTTTTTGTAGAAGAGTTATTTGTAATTGAAAAGTTTGTCAGCTTGTTCTGTTCATTATTTTCTCAGAAGCATATGCCAGATGATGGACTATTTTGTCCCTTACACACAGATAACTAAAACGTAAAATGTTTGTGTATCCAAATGTTGTTTATACAAAAGACCAAAGCAAAGTATCTGGTTTATATAGAGTACTTCAAACAAACAAGCATCTTTAAGACATTTGTGGTGGGACTTCCCTGACAGTCCAGTGGTTAAAACTTTGCCTTCCAATGCAGAAAGAAGTGAAGTCACTCAATCGTGTCTGACTCTGCAACCCCATGGACTGTAGAGCCTACCAGGCTCCTCTGTCCATGGGATTTTCCAGGCAAGGGTACTAAAGTGGGTTGCCATTTCCTTCTCCAGGGGATCTTCCCAACCCAGGGATCAAACCTGGGTCTTCCGCATTGCAGGCAGACGCTTTACCATCTGAGCCACCAGGGAAGCTTTCCAATGCAGAGGGTGTGGCTTCTATCCCTGTTGAGGGAGCTAAGATCCCACATGCTTCGCAGCCAAAAAACCAAAGCATAAAACAGAAGCAATATTGTAACAAATTCAATGAAGACTTTAAAAAATGATCTACATCAAAAATATCTTTAAAAAAAGACATTCGTGGTATTTCTAGTAACTCAAGCATTATACTCTGCTCTTGATCATGGAAGGGGGCTGGTGGTGATGTGATCTGTAATAAAATGGTCTTCAGGTTATCCAGGTCATCCAGGTCTATCCAGGCTCAGAATAGACTTCAGGGGAAAATGGCTTTAGGTCAAGTAATACAGTTTTCTGATCCACGCAAAACCCGTAGAGTGGCCGGGATTGGGATTCTTACAGCCAACATATAGTCAAGTCTGCAGTAGACAGAAAATCCCCCCACTTTGCCTTCTCTCTCCTCTTTCAAATCTCCTTAGTCCTTTTAACCCTTTGAATCTGATGTTGATAACTTTACTCTTCTCTCCTTATTAGCACAACTGTTAGATGAAGCTGTGGAAGAGGAGACTGAAAGGATTTGCATCCAGTGGTTGGAGGGTGGAGGATGTTAGCGTGACCTCAGGGTGAATTATCAAAAAGACCTTTCTCAGTGCAAGTTTTCACTTCCAGATTATTTGCTTAAAGATCATTTCTTCACTACCCCAGCTTGAATTATTAATACATTATCAACAGTTCCCTTATTTACTTTAATTTAGGACTTGGGGAATAAAAATGGGGAGAGAGGATTAAAACAATTTAATTACAGGGGTCCCAGAGCCTGGCTGAGAACCCTAGCCTAGGTCCTTAAAACCAACTTGTCTTGTGGCCCACATTTGAGTTTTGTCATTCTGACACAAAGCAGAGAAAAACACTGATTTCAGGTCAATTCTTGTTTTTACTGATTTGTTTTTGCTTTTATACAATGGGGAGAAAAACAGAAAGAAAAATGGTATGAAGTTTAGTATGGCCATTCTTTCCATACCAAGGAGTAGTATTCTACTAAACTGAGTCTGCCAACTTGGGAGAACAAAGGGAGAAGACTTAACCTATTCATTGTGCAACAGACCCAGGGGGCCTTGTGTTCTTGATTTATATCTATGTAATCATTAATTCTGACAACTTTATAGGGTAGTTGATGTCATTCTCATTTTACCAATGAGTAACATGTTTGAACTATGGTGCTGGAGAAGACTCTTGAGAGTCCCTTGGACTAAAAGGAGATCCAACCAGTCCATCCTAAAGGAGATCAGTCCTGGGTGTTCATTGGAAGAACTGATGCTGAAGCTGAAACTCCAATACTTTGGCCACCTCATGCGAAGAGTTGACTCATTGGAAAAGACCCTGATGCTGGGAGGGATTGGGGGCAGGAGGAGAAGGGGACGACAGAGGACGAGATGGCTGGATGGCATCACCGACTTGATGGGCATGAGTTTGAGTGCGCTCCGGGAGTTGGTGATGGACAGGGAGGCCTGGTGTGCTGCGATTCATGGGGTCACAAAGAGTCGGACACGACTGAGCGCCTGAACTGAACTGAACTTGTTCTGAAAGATAAATGACTTGCTCAATGTCCTACTCTAGTGTGTGGCAAAGCAGGACTTTAAGCCTAAATCTTTTTAAATTGGAAAGCTAATGCTTTCCACCCTTGTTTCCAAAAATGTTTACTTTTTGAGCATCTGCCATGTACCAGGTACTGTGCCAGGTACCATGGAGAATATAAGAATGAATAAACATGCAATCCTACCCCCACAGAGCTCACAGGCCTTGGGAGCTGATGCACACAGATGCACTGTGTTAGGTGAAGATTACCATGTGGCCACAGAGGAGAGGCACCTGGCTGTCTTTGGGGCTCAGAAGCATCGATCCAGAGAAAATATATCTACAGAAGCTTTAAAAAGTGCTTCTCGAATTTGAATGTAAATACAAATCATTCTAGGATCTTGTTAAAGTATAGATTCTGACTCAACAGGACTGGGGTGAGGCCTGAGATTCTGCATTTTTAAGAAGCACCCAGGAGAGGCTGAAGTGGCTAGTCCATAGATCCCACTTCTTAGCGGTAAGGTTCTAAAAGGCAGGTAAGGGTTCGCCAGGTGAGAACTTCCCCAGTAAAGATGCAGAGTGTGCAAAGACTCAGGGAGAAAAAGAACAAGATCAGCTGCAGGGAACTGCTGTTGATCCAGTAAGCCTGGATCATGAGCATCAAGTGGGAAGTAGCCTGCCATGAGGCTGGAGGTGACAGCAAAGGAGTCAGCTGGAAACACACTGTGTGGCCCTGGAAGATCATAAAGAGCCATGTCTAATTCTGAGGACAGTGAGATGCCATTGTTTTTCACTGATGAGTTCCTTTCTTGGATTTGGGCTTTCCAAAAAGCAAACTGCCTGTGGTGTGGAAGATGCAATAGAGCACTGTTCTCAGAAAAACAAAATAAAAACAGTGTTAGCAACCCAATTGCATATTAGAATCACCTGGGGAGCTTTAAATACTACCATTGCTCAGTCCTCACACTGGACAATTAAAGAGCATCTCTAGGCAGAACTTCTCAAAGGGTTGGACTAGCAGCAGCAGCACCGAGGACCCTGTCAGAATTGCAGATTCCCAGGCTCCATTCTAGACTCACAGAATCAGAAACTCTGAGGGTGGGCCCAGCAGTTTGAGCTTTAACAAGCCCACTGGCCCAGGTGATTCTAAGGCAGTTAATGTTTGAGAACCATCAGATTTAGAGAGAGAAAAGTAGGGAAAGAAAGCAGGAAAGGGAAGGTGAAACAGAAGGCATCTCCTTTTGCAATTAGGAAGCAGAAAGATGATGGTGCTGTTGATCCCCACATCAGTTTTATTAACCTTGTTGAGCGATGGAGAGCATCATCTTGACAGAGTCCTAGTAGGGTCTTAAGGCAGGGAGGTTAGGATGGGGGTTAGTTATGGGGTAGATACTGGGTGGATATTTGTAAGTGACATTTGGGAAGATTTGTCCAAGTTACAAACTAGGTAAGCCTCTGTGTTGTTGACTGAATTGTGTGCCCCCCAAGTCTACAAGTTGAATCCTCAACTCACAATGTGATGGTATTTGGAGATAGGGCTTTGGGAAGTAATTAGGTTCAGATGAGGTCATGAGGGTGGGTCCCTCATAATAGTATTAGCACACGTGTAAGAAAAGCATATTAAGAAGCAGAGACATTACTTTGCCAACAAAGGTCCGTCTAGTCAAGGCTATGGTTTTTCCAGTAGTCATGTATAGATGTGAGAGTTGGACTATAAAGGAAGCTGAGTGCCGAAGAACTGATGCTTTTGAACTGTGGTGTTGGAGAAGACTCTTGAGAGTCCCTTGGACTGCAAGGAGATTCAACCAGACCATCCAAAAGGAGATCAGTCCTGAATAGTCATTGGAAGAACTGATGTGGAAGCTGAAACTCCAATACTTTGGCCACCTGATGTGAAGAACTGACTCATTGGAAAAGACCCTGATGCTGGGAAAGATTTAAGGTGGGAGGAGAAGGGGATGACAGAGGATGAGAAGGCTGGATGATATTAAGGACTCGAAGGACATGAGTTTGAGTAAGCTCCGGGAGTTGGTGATGGACAGGGAGGCCTGGCGTGCTGCAGTCCATGGAGTCCCAAAGAGTCAGACACGACTGAACATCTGAACTGAACTGAACTGAAGAAAAGATGCCAGGGAGCTCATGTGCTCTCTCCCTTTTCCCACTACATATGTGGACATAGTGAGAAGGCAGTTGTCTACAAGTCAGAAGGGAGCTCTCACCAGAAACAAACCATGTTGGCACCTCCGCCTTGGATTTCCTGGCCTTCAGAATGGTAAATTAAACAAATTTCTGTTTTTCAAGCCACCTAGTCTATAGACTTTTGCTATGACAGCTGGTGCTAAGACACTTTGGAACAGTAAGCAGTCTTGTTGGAACACTATAGTTCCTGTAGAGTTACTGTTAAAACACTTTGTGCTCTTATCTCTGAACATGTGGGTCTGAACAAGTTTTTGCTGTAGCAAATTGAGCCTTGATAGCTTGTATTGCCAAGTTATAAGTTTTGTGATTGTGGCTTCTCTTTCACTTTTTAGTATTCTAAAATAAGGAATTTTTTGGCCACCTCATGCAAAGAGTTGACTCATTGGAAAAGACCCTGATGCTGGGAGGGATTGGGGGCAGGAGAAGGGGACAACAGAGCATGAGATGGCTGGATGGTATCACTGACTTGATGGACATGAGTTTGAGTAAACTCCAGGAGTTGGTGATGGACAGGGAGGCCTGGTGTGCTGCAATTCATGGGGTCGCAAAGAGTTGGACACGACTGAGTGACTGAACTGAACTGAACTAATAAGTCACTGAAATTGAACTAAGATTAATATAAGATGCTTAATTATATTTGAATTTCAGATAAACAGCAAATAATTTTTTTACTGTAAGTATGTCCAAAACAGCATATGGGTTATATTAAAATATTATTCATTGCTTGTCTAAAATTAAAATTTAGTTAATGTCCTGTATTTTTGTTTGCTAAACTGGAAACTCTAACCTATATAGAATTAACATAGATAGATGAATATTTATCAGATAGATGATGTGGTTGATCAGATGTATCAAGTGAGGGGCACAAAGAGTCAATGATGCCCTACAGCTGTCTTGTTTGGAAACTGGGTAAGTCTTGTGACTATAGGAAAATAAGGGGCAGTGGAGGAAAAGCTGATTGAAGAGGAAGGGCAAAGGGATGAATTACATTTTGCACTTGTTGGAATTAATGAGGTCTTTCTGGAATGTATCAGTTCAGTTCAGTGGCTCAGTCATGTCCGACTCTTTGCAACCCCATGGACTGCAGCATGCCAGGCTTCCCTGCTCATCACCAATTCCCAGAGCTTGGTCAAACTCATGTTCATCGAGTCCGTGATGCCGTCCAACCACCTCATCCTCTGTCATCCCCTTCTCCTCCCGCCTTCAATCTTTCCCAGTATCAGGGTCTTGTCCAGTGAGTCAGTTCTTAACATCAGGTGGCCAAAGTATTGGAGTTTCAGCTTCAGCATCAGCCCTTCCAATGAATATTCAGGACTGATCTCTTTTAGGATGGACTGGTTGGATCTCCTTGCAGTCCAAGGGACTCTCAAGAGTCTTCTCCAGCACCACAGTTCAATAACATCAATTCTTCAGCATTTAGCTTTCTTTATAGTCCAACTCTCACATCCATACATGACTACTGGAAAAACCATAGCTTTGACCAGATGGACCCTTGTTGGCAAAGTAATGTCTCTGCTTTTTAATATGCTGTCTAGGTTGGTTATAGCTTTTCTTCCAAGGAGCAAGCATCTTTTAATTTCATGGCTGCAGTCACCATCTGCAGTGATTTTGGAGCCCCCCAAAATAAAGTCTCTCACTGTTTCCATTGTTTCCCCATCTATTTGCCATGAAGTGATCGAATTAGATGCCATGATTTTCGTTTTCTGAATGTTGAGTTTTAAGACAACTTTTTTACTCTCCTCATTCATTTTCATCAAGAGGCTCTTTAGTTCTTCTTTGCTTTCTGTCATAAGGCTGGTGTCATCTGCATATCTGAGGTTATTGATATTTCTCCCTGCACTCTTGATTCCAGCTTGTGCTTCCTCCAGCCTGGCATTTCACATGATATATTCTGCACAGAAGTTAATAACAGGGTGACAATATACAGCCTTGACATACTCCTTTCCCATGCTGGAACCAGTTTGTTGTTCCATGTACAGTTTTAACTGTTGCTTCTTGACCTGCATACAGATTTCTCAGGAGGCAGGTAAGGTGGTCTGCTATTACCATCTCTTGAAGAATTTCCCACAGTTTGTTGTGATCCACACAGTCAAAGGCTTTGGTGTAGTCAATAAAGCAGAAGTAGATGTTTTTCCGAAACTCTCCCACCTTTTTGATGACCCAATGGATGTTGGAATTTGGTCTCTGGTTCCTCTGCCTTTCTAAAGCCAGCTTAAACATCTGGAAGGTCATGGTTCACATAATGTTGAAGCCTGGCTTGGAGAATTTTGAGCATTACTTTGCTGGCATGTGAGATGAGTACAATTGTGTGGTAGTTTGAACATTCTTTGACATTGCCTTTCTTTGGGGTTGGAATGAAAACTGACTTTTCCCAGTCCTGTGGCCACTGCTGCATTTCCCAAATTTGCTGGCATATTGCGTGCAGCACTTTCACAGCATCATCTTTTAGGATTTGAACTAACTCAATTGGAATTCCATCACATCTCCTAGTTTTGTTCATAATGATGTTTCCTGAGACCCACTTACTTTGCATTCCAGGATGTCTGGCTCTAGGTGAGTGATCACACCATTGTGGTTATCTGGGTCATGAGGATCTTTTTTGTATAGTTCTTCTGTGTATTCTTGCCACCTCTTGTAAGTATCTTCTACTTCTGTTAGGTCCATGCCATATCTGTCCATGAAATGTTCCCTTGGTATCTCTAATTTTCTTGAAGAGATCTCTAGTCTTTCCCATTCTATTGTTTTCCTCTACTTCTTTTCATCAAGGCTGTATATTATCACCCTGTTATTTAACTTCTATGCAAAATACATCATGTGAAATGCCGGACTGGAGGAAGCACAAGCTGGAATCAAGATTGCTGGGATTTGAAATATTGATAACCTCAGATATGCAGATGACACCAGCCTTATCGCAGAAAGCGAAGAAGAACTAAAGAGCCTCTTCATGACAGTGAAAGAGTAGAGTGAAAAAAATGACTTAAAGCTCTACATTCAGAAAACTAAGATCATGGCATCTGGTCCAATCACTTCATGGCAAATAGATGGGGAAACAATGGAAACAGTGGGAGACTTTATTTTGGGGGGCTCCAAAATCACTACAGATGGTGACTGCCTTCCTCAGTTTCATAGCTTTTCTTCCAAGGAGCAAGCATCTTTTAATTTCATGACTGTAGCTTGAAGGAATTCCAACGTTTGAATGGCCAGAGAGCTGAGAGGGAAACCAGGAGTAAGGTGTCACAGAAGCTGAGGAAGGCAGATTCAAAAAGGGGAGGGAAGGGTCTTTGGTGACAAATATTACAAAAGAAAGGAACACTAGAGACAGCAAGGAGGTTGCTGGTCACCTTGATGAAAAATTCAGGAAGGTGTGTGAGACAAGAAGTACTTTGGAGGTGAGCAAGTGAAGGCAGGTAGCATGGACTCCAGGCAAGCCATGGAGAGTTGGGCAGAGGATGACACGGGCCTAAGGATGACTGTTTTGTTAACAAGAGTCAATAGAGTAGGTTTAAATGCCTAAGGGAAGAGGTAGAAAAGAGGAGGATGTTAAAAACAAAAGAGGAGACAGACTGAGGTTCCTGAGGTGTTAGGAGACTAGATGTGGAGTCCAGGAGAGGGGCTCTTTGGACCAAGAGGAGAAGCCCTTCTCTGTTTAGATAGGGAGGGATTGCCATGCATGTGGGTGAATAGGTGGGTTCCATGGAAGGATGTAGAGTGTGGCAGAAGCCCTGTACACAGACTGTCTGCCGAAGGATGTCTTGCCTCTGCGACCTGTTCATGTCAGTTGTACTCACTGAACTGGATGATGTGAAGTGATAGAAGGAGATTAAAATGGTTCTTTTTGTGAAAGCTAGGCTTTGGGGAAAAATATTAAAATGTGTTTCTCTTTTCTCTCTCTCTTTCTCTCTTTTTTTTTGATTAAAGTAGGCGTGGGTAAGGCAACTTTAAATATTTGGGCCAAAAAAAAAAAAAAAATCCAGTCGGATTTTTCCACTGAGATTACTTCTCCTAAACAAATTCAAATTGGACAACATAAGGTAAGTCATAAGCATAGTTTCTGCAGAACTTCGGGTAATGGACCCCATCAAAAATTCCTTGATCCTGACTCAGGATATTAACAAATAGAGGCACACTTTTTAGGTTAAAACAAAATGGTTGTTATACATGTAGCATTCTAAATGTGATTTTCTATTTGTTTTTTTCTTAGTGTTTACAATAATTCTTTCTCCTTTTCTTGACATATGATTGATAAAAACTGTATATATTTAAGATATACAATGTGATATTTTGATTTAGGTATACATTATGAAATAGATGGAGTAAAACTTTATTTGGTCTGTCTGGTCACAAACTTACACAGAGTCAGCCTGAGGCTCACCCAGTAGCTCATTCTCTCTCTGGCTTCTTTCTCTAGCCCTACCTCATTTTTTCCCTATCCCTCTCTTCTCCTGTTAGATCCATCCTGAATGTGCCCCTCAGGCTCAGGGCTGGGAAAGGACTGTTCCTGGCTCGTTGTGTTGGGTGAATGTGGTTCCATTCAGTGGATCACTCCTTACCCTAATAGAACACTCTCGACCACCCCTCAACATGTTCCATTCTTCAATCTGCAGTATTAATAAGACCAAACCCAAACAACCTTTTTGTGGTTGTTCAATTTGAACAGCTTTCCAATGTGTGTATGAACTTCCCACTCAAGCTAAGGATAGACGAGGTAGATGGAGATGGGTGAAGAGAAATAAGAACCCTAGGCTGCCTCACTGAGCTCACAAGTGGGAGACCACAAATTTACGCAGACCAATGATTTTCTTAAGTGGTATTTGTTAGCTCTAGGGTAGACATGGGGTCAACAGAGAGCTGAATTGATTCAGAGCTGGGGACCATCGGTCAAGGGCATTGGCCACTGATTAAGAGTATGTGAAATGATAACGTTGAGGACTAGTCCAGATTTGGAAGGAAGTAAAGACTTGGTGTGTTTTGAGGAAAAGGGGAGGATGCATGAGGGGTGAGGATAAATAAAGAAGAAGAAGAGGAATCAAAGGAGTGGTGCTTTGAATGAAGATAAAGAAGAGGAAGGGTAATTTTTTTCCTACCCACTTTTAACATCAAAGGGGAAATGAACTCTCTAGAGCAGTGGTCCTCAACTTGGGAGAAAGAGGAGGGATTTTGTGCTCCTTCCTCCAAAGGGCAATTGGCAACGTCTAGAGACATCTTTTGGTTATCACCATAGGGGTTGCTGGGCTTCCCAAGTGGCACTAGTAGCAAAGAACCCACCTGCCAATGCAGGAGATGTAAGAGGCGTGGGTTTGATCCCTGGCTTGGGAAGGTCCCTTGGAGGAGGAAATGGCAACCCACTTCAGTATTCTTACCTGGAGAACCCCAAGGACAGAGGAGTCTGGCAGGCTATAGTCCATGGGGTCATAAAGAGTTGGACATGATTGAAGTGACTTAGAACTCACGCATAGGTGTTGCTATTGTTATCTAGTGGGTATAGGCCAGAGGTGCTACCGAGCACCCTACACCCTTCCATAGCAAAAAATAGCCCCCTGTAAAATGTCAATAGTGATAAGATACAGAAACTCTACCCTAGAGAGAATGTCAAACTATGAAGTGTCTCCCTAGATGGAAACACTACCCAGGATTTTGTTTAAAATGCCTGGTTATGGAATTCAAATTTTCAGCCCCCTTCACACTACTTTGAGGGTGAATGTGAAGGTCTGTGAAAGGGGGTTAGATTTTAGAAACCCCTCAGAAGGTTGTGGCTGTGACTAGAGCCTTTAAGCTACCTACCCTGGCCCTGGTACCAGATGCAAGCTCTATATAGCAGACAGCCTCCTACAGAGGCTCAGCCACTGAGTCTGCCCCGGGGGTGGGATGTCCCTTTAATCTCTAGAGCAAAGATGCCCTCTTATTTATAAGGCTTGGAGGCAGCCTCCGCTATTTAAAATGTCCTCTTTTCTATTTATACAAGTTTGGATTGTTTTCATAGCTGGGGAATAGCTACACTATTTTCTTCTCAGGCTGGCTCAGATAATTAGTGAATTTCATAGCTATACTATACTCTTATCCTGTAATTTTTCCCTTTGATTTGTTATTTATAAACTAATCATCGAAATCTAATGGTAAGAGAATGGATCTTTTATATCTGGCTTGTTTCCCTGAAAATGCTAACAAGTCTTTTTGTGCTCTAAAAATACAGCGACAACCTCTATGCTCTCTTTTGCTACAGAGGGTGGGTCATTTCTGATTGCTCATTAGATGTTATATTTGGAAAACAGCCTCTGTATTTTGCTCAAATGTGGGGAAATTCCATGATTATCAAGATCAGACAGAATGAGGTGCCTCAAATAGTCTAGGTTGTTGTTCAGTTGCTCAGTCATGTCCAACTCTTTTATGAGCCCATGGACTACAGCCCACCAAACTCTGTGGGATTTCCCAGGCAAGAATACTGAAGTCAGTTGCCATTTTCTTCTCCTGGAGATATTCCCAACCCAGGGATCGAATCCATGTCTCCTGCATTGGCAGGCAGATTCTTTACCACGGTGCCACCTGGGAAACCCCAGAGTCTAGGTAAGATAGATCAAACTAATAGCACATGTGAAATAGAGTAATAGTTCTTGACCCTTTGCATGTATCAGAATCACCTGGAAAGTCTGGTAGAGCACAGATTGCCTGGCCTCATTCCTAAATCAGTTTCTAAACTAGCAGGCCTGGGGTAGGCCCCTGAGTTTGCATTCTGATAAGCTCCCAGGTAATACAGATGTTACCTATTACCAAATATTTAGAACCATTGTGGAGTTTTACATTTGTTTTGATGAATTCTATTTCCATGTTAAATTATGTTTTAAAAGTCAGTTCTTTATAAGGTTTTGCACCATAGAGTATGTTTCTCTGTTAGAAAAAGGCTGGATTTAGTTCTTTTAACTGATAATCCTGTGCATACATATATCTGAAAGTGAAAAACATTAAGTCTTAAGATGTTTTGCAAACGTGCATTTTCACAGCAACTGCTGCTATGATTTTTAAGGACCAATTTGTTTTCTATAATCCTTGATAATGTCCAACTTAATCAATTTAATAAAATCACCAGAACTGTATCTATGTGAACACAAAAATCTAGAGTTAAAATGAGAGTCAGACTCTAGGTAGGGGCTTGAGTGGCCATGTTTCTCATTTGTTATAAAATATCAGGTAGATATCTTATTAATAATGATATCACCCCTTTTATTTATTTATTCAATCTTTTTTATCATTTTGGTTTATGACAATTACTAAAAGTAGGACAGTATTTTAAAAGATTTTCCCCTGCCCATTTTTGAAATTTTCATTCCTAGTTTGAGATATGATACTCTTTTTAAAAAATTCTTGGTTTCTTGGTCATTAAAAATTAAATAGGAGATCAAGATGGCAGAGTAGGAGGAACCAGAGCTCACCTTCCCCCCACAAACCCTTTAAAAAATACATCTACATGTGGAGCAAGTCTCACTGAAAACTAAAGGGAAACTGGCAGAAAGACCCTTCTACAACCAAGACTGTGAGAAACATCCATGTGCAGTGGAATAGGAAGGTAAGAGAAGCGGCCACATTAGGAACTTGTGTCCTTAGGAGGGGTCACAAAAGAGTCGGAGGATCACACAGGTTCAGAGATCTTCCCTGGGGAGCGAGCGGTTCAAACCACTTTATTGGGCACTCAACCCTGGGGTCCAACACTGGGAGGATGTGTCTCCTTAGGTGGTTTGAAAACCAGTAGAACTGGCAGTGAGGCTGTAAGAAACCTAGAGTTCATTCGTGAAGAGCACACACACTCTGGCTTACTCCCAAAACAAGGCAGAGGAAGCGGATTGGACGTTTCCTGTGACGGCCCAGCCCCGGCCCCAGCCCCAGCCCCAGCCCCAGCCAAGCACCCATTCTGGCCCCCCTGTGCCCCATGGCATTGCTCAACACTAGGGTGAAGGCAGCTGGGCTGAAGCAGAGGGCACAGCCGTGCAGGATGACGCTAGCTCAGTCCTGGCACGGAATCTGAACCGGGTGAAAGCAACCAATCCTGGCACATGTGGAGGCAGCAGATTAGGAGCAAATCTGAACTGGTGTGCCGGAACCACCGCCGTGTGGGTCCCAGCTCACACTGGGTGCCCGCTCCAGCCCCCCTTGCTCCAGCGCTGCTCCCCTCTGGGGCAAAGGTGCCGGTGCTGAGAGCAGAAAGACCCGACACTCAGAGGGAAGACAGCCAGCTCGGACTTGATCTTCAGGACTTCTCCAGAAACGTGGGACCCATCTTGCCCTTATAGGATGGTATTGGTCACTAATCAGAGAAGAAGCCCTGGCTCATGCCTGACTCTGGCTCTAGCCCCTTCATCTCCAGCCCCCCCATCTTCCAAGGTAATTGCTACCAGCACACCTTGGGGGAAGACATGGCTCAAACTCACTTCAGATCCAGCTCTTCACTAAAGTCGCTAGGCTGACACAGACTGTATAGAGACACTCCCACACAAAGATACCCCTTCAAGACCACGATTTTTTTTTTCTAAGTCGCTTCAGTCCTGTCTGACTCTGTGCGACCCCATGGACAGCAGGCCACCAGGCTCCTTTGTCCACAGGATTCTCTAGGCAAGAATACTGGAGTGGGTTGCCATTTCCTTCTCCATCGAGACCAGGATAGGTAACTGTTTTTCCTAATTTCACAGAATTAGAGAAAGCTAAGCAAAATGAGAAGACAGAGGAATTGGTAAGATGAAAGAACAAGGAAAAAACTGAAATTAATTAATCAAAAATATAAATAATTTCAGAGTTTAAAGCATTAGTAATAAGAATGCTAACTGAACTAGGGAAAAGAGATGAGCACAGTGAATTTTAACGAGGAACTAAAAAAAATATATATATATATATATATATAAACAAACTGAAGAATATAATAACTGAAATGGAAAACACACTAGAAGGAATTAAAAGCAGAGTAGGTGATACAGAAGAACACAAGTGATCTGGAAGATGGAATAATGAAAATCACTCAATGGGAACAGCAAAAAAAAAAAAACACCATAAATTTTAAAAACAGAATATTTTATTTTATTTTTTGATATAGAAGAATTTTATTTATTTATTTATTTGGCTGAGTTATATTTTTATTTTTTTATTAATTAATTAATTTTAATTGGAGGCTAATTACTTTACAATATTGTAGTGGTTTTTGTCATACATTGACATGAATCAGCCATGGGTGTACATGTGTTCTCCATCCTGATCCCCACTCCCACCTCCCTCCCCATCCCATCCCTCAGGGTCATCCCAGTGCACCAGCCCTGAGCACCCTGTCTCATGCATCAAACCTGGACTGGCGATCTGATTCACATATGATGATATACAGGTTTCAATGCTATTCTCTCAAATCATCCCACCCTCACCTTCTCCCACAGAGTCCAAAAGTCTGTTCTTTACATCTGTGTCTCTTTTGCTATCTCATATATAGGGTCATCATTACCATCTTTCTAAATTCCATATATATGCGTTAGTATACTGTATTGGTGTTTTTCTTTCTGACTCACTTCACTCTGTATAATAGGCTCCAGTTTCATCCACCTCATTAGAACTGATTCAAATGCATTCTTTTTAATAGCTGAGTAATATTCCATTGTGCATATGTACCACAGCTTTCTTATCCATTCATCTGCTGATGGACATCTAGGTTGCTTCCATGTCCTGGCTATTGTAAACCATGCTGAGATGAACATTGGGGTACATGTGTCTCTTTCAATTCTGGTTTCCTTGGTGTGTATGCCCAGGAGTGGGATTGCTGGGTCATATGGCAGTTCTATTTCCAGTTTTTTAAGGAATCTCCACACTGTTCTCCATAGTGGCTGTACTAGTTTGCATTCCCACCAACAGTGTAAGAGGGTTCCCTTTTCTCTACACCCTCTCCAGCATTTATTGTTTGTAGACTTTTTGATAGCAGCCATTCTGACTGGAGTGAGATGGTATCTCATTGTGGTTTTGATTTGCATTTCTCTGATAATGAGTGATGTTGAACATCTTTTCATGTGTTTTTTAGCCATCTGCGTGTCTTCTTTGGAGAGATGTCTGTTTAATTCTTTGGCCCATTTTTTGATTGGGTCATAAAAACAGAATATTTCCCCTGGAGAAGGAAATGGCAACCCACTCCAGTACTCTTGCCTGGAGAATCCCATGGATGGAGGAGCCTGGTGGGCTACAGTCCACGGGGTCGCAGAGAGTCGCTTTTCTCTTTTCCACCACAAGGGAGGTCTAGACAGTGCTGGTGTTTTAGAGCTGTGGACTCAGGGAGGATGGTATCCATTGTGAATGCAATCTTTTCCTCACTGAAATGTCATCACACTGGAAAGTGTATTATATGTTTAAAAAAGAAACAAAAAAAGTATAGTTTTATATCCAAGATATACATAAATGATGGTCATTTGGTTTATCAGAATAAACTACTATAATATGAAGTCACTGTATTTGCAATAAAATCCTTTTCTATTAAAAAAAAAAAAGAACATTTTAAGGGAACTCTGTGAGAACATCAAGGATACCAACATTCACATTATAGGGGTCCCAGAAGAAGAAGAGAGAAAGGGGTCAAAATGTATTTGATGAAATTATGGGTGAAAACTTCTAAACCTGTTGAAGGAAACAGATATACAGGTATAGGAAGCACAGAAAGCACAAAGAATCCCAAATAAGATGAACACAAGCAGACCCACACCAAGACACATAATAACTAAAACGGTAAAAGCTAAAGAGAATTTTAAGACCAACAAGAGAAAAAACAAAGTTATATGCAAAGGACTGCCCATAAGGCTATCAGCTTACTTTTCTGCAGAAACTTTGCAGGCCAGAAGGGAGTTGTATGATATATTTAAAGTCCTAAACAGGAGAAATCTACAACCTAGGATACTCTGCCTGTCAAGATTGTCTTTTAGAATTGAAGAAGAGATTTTAAAAAAACTCAGATAAGCAAAAACTAAGAGTCCATCAACACTAAATGTACCCCAAAAGGAACAATAAAGGATCTTCTCTAAGTGGAAAAGAAAAAACTATAACAAGAAGTAAGACTCTATAGGAAAGGGGAAATCCCAGTAGTAAAGGCAAACATGTAGTAAAAACTGTGGGCCAACCACTTAAATAAGTTAGTAAAAAGATTAAAAGACAAAAAAATTAAAAGAAAAAAATTGTAAAATCAACTATAAATGCAATAAACAGTGAAGGGATAAACAGGAAGATGTAAAATACAACATCAAAAACACAA
Source organism: Cervus canadensis (assembly GCF_019320065.1). Taxonomy (NCBI): domain Eukaryota; kingdom Metazoa; phylum Chordata; class Mammalia; order Artiodactyla; family Cervidae; genus Cervus; species Cervus canadensis. Next base: position 36,123,692 of record NC_057406.1, on the reverse strand, counting down.
AACATAGGGGAGGGGAGTGAAAAATGTAGATCCTTTAGAATGTGTTTGAGCTGAAATGACTACCAGTTTAAAACAGGTAAGAATATAGTTCAATATCTATGAACCCCATGGTATCACAAATCAAAAACTAGAAAGAAAGGATATCACTAAAGAAAATTACTAAGCCACAAGAAAGAAACAAAAAGAACAGAAAATGACAAATCCAACCAGAAAACAAGTATAAAGTAACAAATGACAATAAGTACATATTTATCAATAATTGCTTTAAATGTCAGTGGACTAAATGCTCCAATCAAAAGACATAAAGTGGCTGACTCGGTAAAAAGGCAAAAACCATCTGTATGGTTCTTCTTTGTCCCATTTCTTCCTATATAATTGTGTAAGTTAGCTCCTCATATTTGCTAGGTAATGATTTGTAACTATAATTTCCTTACTATCTATTTCAAGAAATTTCCTAAAGTTTTCATTCCTTAAACTTTCATAGGGAAGTTTGCGTCCCTATGGTCTTTAAAATTTGTAATATATTTCTTTCCCAAATAGATTGGATATATCCTTCAGCAACTGAGATGTAAATAGGCACCAAAAACATAGACAGCAAAAGTTAAAATAGATAAAGGAAACTGCATAAACTTAAAACCTTCAGTGCCTCAAAAGAAACAATTAACAGTGACTTGGCAACCTACAGAATGAAAGGAAATACTTACAAATCATGTATCTGGTAAAGGGTTAGTATCCAAAATAAAAAGAATTCCTACAGCTCTCAATAGCAAAAAATATCCTGATTGAAAAGTGAGCAGTGGACTTGACATTTCTTCAAAGCAAATTTACAAATGGCCAACAAGCATATAAAAAAGATGCACAGTAACACAAATAATTAAGGAAATGCAAATCAAAACCACAGTGATACATCAACTATATTCTAATAATTAAAAAAAAAAGAACGAGCTATCATCTCACACCCATTAGGATGAGTACTACAAGAAAAACAAAACAAAATAACGAGTGTTATTTGGATGTGGAGAAGTCAGAATTTGTATTGCTGGTAGGGATGTAAAGTAGCACAGCCACTACAGAAAACAGCACAGCATTTCTTCAAAAAACTAAACATAGAACTACCGCATATGATCCAGCTATTCCACTTCTGAGTATATGACCAAAAGAATTAAAAGCGGGATCTAGAAGAGATATTTGTACACCCGTGTTCATAAAAGCATTATTCATGATAGCCAAGCTGCTGCTGCTGCTAAGTCACTTCAGTTGTGTCCGACTCTGTGCGACCCCATAGACGGCAGCCCACCAGGCTCCCCCATCCCTGGGATTCTCCAGGCAAGAACACTGGAGTGGGCTGCCATTTCCTTCTCCAATGCATGCAAGTGAAAAGTGAAAGTGAAGTTGCTCAGTCATGTCAGACTCTTAGCGACCCCATGGACTACAGCCTACCAGTCTCCTCCGTCCATGGGACTTTCCAGGTGAGAAGCAAATATTTATTGATGGATGAACAAAGAAAGGCATGGTATATACATATAATGGAATATTATTCAGCCTTACAAATAAAATTCTGGCGTATGCTACAACATAGATGAAACTTGGAGACAATAAGCTGAGTGAAATAAGCCAGTCAAAAAATAAATACTGTATGACTCCACTTACATGAGATATTCCAAGTGGTGCTAAAAGTGAAAGTGTTAGTCACTCAGTCCTGTCTCTTTGTGACCCCTTGGACTGCCGCCCACCAGACTCCTCTGTCAAATGGTAAAGAATCCGCCTGCCAAAGTAGGAGACGCAAGAGATGCGTATTTGATCCCTGAGTAGGGAAGATCCCCTGGAGAAGGAAATGGCAACTCACTCTAGTATTCTTGCCAGGAAAATTCTATGGGCAGAGGAGCATGGCGGGCTATAGTCCATGGGGTCCCAAAAGAGTCAGACACTACTGAGCGACTGAATACACACACCACTTATATGAGATATTTAAAGCAGTCAAACTTACAGAAACAGAGAATAGACTAGTGGTTGTCAGAGGCTGAGAGCAGGAGGAAGTAAGGAGTTGTTTAATGGGTGTAGAGTTTCAGTCTTGCATAGTGAAAAAGTTCTAGAGGTCTATTGGATAACAACATGAATATAGTTAATCCTGTTGAACTGTACACTTAAAAATAGTTAAGACAATATATTTTGCTGTATGTTTTGTAATTTAAAAAATATTTTTTAAAAAAGGAAACCAAAAATAGTGGTGCATTAAGGAGGGGGTTGGGAGAAGGCAGAAAGACCCTGAGAGTCCTACAGCAAATCAAAGGGTTTACCGAAATCCAGGGTTAAGAGCATCAGTCTGGGCAGATCAGGTCTAGATCCAACTCCACAGCTTATGAGCAGAGTGACATTGTTGAGTTATTTAACTCTGAGATTCAGTTTCCTCACGTATAAAATGGGGCAATACCAGCATTTATCTTCAGGGTTGTTAGGCAGCTTAAATTCACACACAGAAAAGGATTAGGAACTGTGCCTGCCATTGTAAGAATTTAATAAAGTTTAGATTTTATTCTTATTCCTTCAGACTGTCAACAATTTAAGGGAAAGCAGGCTGTAGCACTGGACAGATGGTTGTTCCAAGAATAAGTGTCTTCTATATATAACAAAAGTGTGGAAGAATGTGAAACATATCAACACCATTTCTGAAAGACTCAGTTGTAACATAAGTGTAATTAATTCAAGTGATCTATTTGTAGTCTGATAAATTTAAAAGTTTATTAAAGAAGAAATGTTGAGATCAGAAAAGACCACTATTGACATGATTTTATAAATGCATAAATACATAGAAATATATATTTATTTTTAAAACTTTTCAGAAAAAAGGAATGAAGAAGTGTTGAGGGAGGAAAATCTTCCTTCTACTCCATTAGGTTCTGTGATGGGCCTGAGGATTCAATTGACAAAAGACAGATTAACAGAAGAAAAGCATTCAAATTTATTTAATTTTGTGGGTGTACAGGAGAGTCTTCAGATGGAAAATGAAGACCCAAAGAAGCTCTTAGGCCCAAAAGCTTATATCCATTTTTACACAAAGAAGGATAAATTGTGGGGCTATGACAAGACACAGGAGCTTGGGCTGGGGGCGGTATATCATGGGATAGTGACTAGGAACTAAATGGAGGGAGCTAATGAAAGATTGGGGTAATGTTTTAAAATTTCTTTTCTCTTTATATATAGCACTTTAACCTATGTTTTGCCTGCCAACTGGAACTGGACCTCTTTTTTGGGCAGCCTCTGGTCTTAATTGCAGCCCACTCTCTAGTTATGGCGGGCAGGCTCTGGAGTGTGTGGGCTCTGTTGTCCCAGCAGGGGTCTAGTTGCCATGTGCATGTTGGAATCTTAGCTCCCTGACCAGGCTTCACATCTGGAACCTATGTCCCCTACACTGGAAGGCAGATTCTTTTTCCTTGTTAGGCTGCACTTGGTCTTCCTATGGTCTGTGTGAGCTTCTCATTGTGGAGGCTTCTCTTGTTAAGGAGCTCTAGAGTACAGGCTCAGTAGTTATGGCATTCTGGCTTACTTGCCCCGCAGCATGTGGAATCTTCCCAGACCAGGGACTGAACTCGTGTCTCCTGCATCGGCAAGCAGATTCTTAACCACTGGACCACCACGGAGGTCCCTGGGTTTATTTTAGATGGTCTGTTTGGACAGGTACATTTCAGCATCAATTTCCAGGCTCTGATGATAAGAATGTTCGTCTCTTCCTGGTACAGGGACGGCACCTTTCTTTGGGGAAATTTCATGTCCTGCTTTTAGGTAGAATCAGACAGTCACAGAGCCCTTTTTGTATTTGATGTTTCTCAAGTGCCTTCAACTTAAAATAGTTTGCCAAAGCAGCATGTTTTGGGAAGTCATGTTCTGAACCTTTCAGAAGAAAAGTGGGTGATATACTATCAGAATCAAACTCTGTTGCATTTAATAGAACAGTTTGGTACTGCCAAAAGAAAAGACAGATTAACTCAGTAATATGGAAGTCTCTTCTCTCCCTCCTTCTCACCACCTCCACCTCCACCACGACCTCTTTTCCAAGCAGGTTCCCAAATAGTATACAGCATGAGAACTTAAAAGATGATAAAGGTAACATTTCAAAACAGTAGGGAAAGGGACTAGTCACTGAGCAAGTGGGTAATATTTTGGAAAGAATACATAAACTTCTGTATGATCATCAACTAGAATAAACTTCAGCTAGATCGAAGACTTTAGGGTGAAATTATGAAACCACATGACACCTAGGAGGGGTGTTTATATGATCTTGGAAGGAAAGTTTTCTTTCTTTTTTATTTTTAATTAGAAGATAAATACTTTACAATATTGTGATGGTTTCTGCCATACGTCAACATGAATCAGCCATAGGTATACATATGTCCCCTCCCTCTTAACCTCCCACCCACCTCTCTCCCTGTACCACCCCTCTAGGTTGTCACAAAGCACTAGATTTGGGTTCCCTGCTTCATACAGTGAAACTTTTCTTTCTAAGAAAACAAAATTTAAAAAAAAATTAACATATTTAGCCTGGGTAAAAATCAACAGTTAGAACTGGACATGGAACAACAGACTGGTTCCAAATAGGAAAAGGAGTACGTCAGGGCTGTATGTTGTCACCCTGCTTATTTAACTTCTATGCAGAGTACATCATGAGAAACGCTGGGCTGGAAGAAGCACAAGCTGGAATCAAGATTGCCGGGAGAAATATCAATAACCACAGAGATGCAGATGACACCACCCTTAGGGCAGAAAGTGAAGAGGAACTAAAAAACCTCTTGATGAAAGTGAAAGAGGAGAGTGAAAAAGTTGGCTTAAAGCTTAACATTCAGAAAACTAAGATCATGGCATCTGGGCCCATTACCTCATAGGAAATAGATGGGGAGACAGTGGAAACAGTGTCAGACTTTATTTTTTTGGGCTCCAAAATCACTGCAGATGGTGACTGCAGCCATGAAATTAAAAGACGCTTACTCCTTGGAAGGAAAGTTATGACTAACCTAGACAGCATATTAAAAAGCAGAGACATTACTTTGCCAACAAAGGTCTGTCTGGTCAAGGCTATGATTTTTCCAGTGGTCATGTATGGATGTGAGAGTTGGACTGTGAAGAAAGCTGAGCGCCAAAAAATTGATGCTTTTGAACTGTGGTGTTGGAGAAGACTCTTGAGAGTCCCTTGGACTGCAAGTAGATCCAACCAGTCCATCCTAAAGGAGATCAGTCCTGGGTGTTCATTGGAAGGACTGATGCTGAAGCTGAAACTCCAGTACTTTGGCCACCTCATGCGAAGAGTTGACTCATTGGAAAAAACCCTGATGCTGGGAGGGATTGGGGGCAGGAGGAGAAGGGGACGACAGAGGATGAGATGGCTGGATGGTATCACCGACTCGATGGGCATGGATTTGGGTAGAGTCTGGGAGTTGGTGATGGATAGGGAGGCCTAGCGTGCCGCGATTCATGGGGTCACAAAGAGTCGAACACAACTGAGTGACTGAACTGAAAAATTAACTCTGGAAAGAACACTGTATACACACATAATGGAAATTGGGCAATTTTGATCTGTAATTAAACTTCAAAAAATTCATTCTAAACAAAATAATAAATGTATTTGTGTAGAAGGATATTAACTGACATATTACCCATAATAGTAAAACTTGCCAAACATCGTAAATGTTTCATAATAGGGGAATATTTTAAATAAATTGTTGGCTCCCTGTTCTATATGCATTCTGGACAAATCAAGAAGTGGAAATAAACTACATTTATAAATATAACTATAAATAACATAATCAATGAAAAAAGTTTATATGATTGTTCTGGAGAATGAGAATTAGCAATAAGCGAGCTCTTTTTTTTTTTGGTAATTTTATGCCTTTCAACACTGACTTTTAATTGATATACATCTCTTACTTTCCTAGAAAAAAATTAAGACTAATAAAATTATCTAAATAGCAGGATTCTAACTTTAAAAAATCATCAGAATATTAAAGCCTAAAAAAAGAAATATTCAAGTGTCAAATGTGGTTTTCAGTAGGTAGTAAATTATGACGCTTCCAAGGTGGCACTAGTGGTAAAGAACCCACCTGCCAGAGAGTTAAGAGATATGGGTTCGATCCCTGGATGGGGAAGATCCTTGGAGGAGGGCATGGCAACCCCCTCCAGTATTCTTGCCTGGGGGGGAATTTTATGGACAGAGGAGACTGGCAGGCTATAGTCCATGGGGTTGTAAGAATTGGACACAACTGAATCGGCTTAGCATGCACACACATGCAAATTATAGGTGATTTTTTTTTCTTAGCATGACTCTGTATTTCTTTTTTTTAATTTCCACCATTACACATTTTTAAACTGAAGTACAGTTAGTTTACAATGTTGTGTTAGTTTCTGCTGTAATGGAAAGAGATTCAGTTATATATACATTCTTTCACATTTTATTTTCCATTATGGTTTATCACAGGACATCAAATATAGTTCCCTGTGCTAAATACAGGACCATGTTGTTTATCCAGTCTATATATAGTAGTTTGCATCTGCTAATCCCAAACTCCTAATGCTTTCTTTCCCCACCCCCAAAACATCTTGGCAATCATGAATCTGTTCTCTATATCTGTGGGTCTATTTCTGTTTCATAGATAAGTTCATTTGTGTCATATTTTAGATTCTACGTATAAGTGATTTCATTTGTCTTTCTCTGTCTGACTTAGTCACTTAGCATGATAATCTCTAGGTCCATCCATGTAGCTGCAAATGGCATTATTTCATTATTTTTATGGCCGAGTAGTATTTCATTGTATGCATGTACCACATTTTCTTTATGCACTCATCTGTCGACGGATATTTAGGTTGTTTCTGTGTCTTGGCTATTGTGAATAGTGCTGTTATGAACATAGGGGTGCATGCGTCTTTTTTGAGTTATAGTTCTGTCTGGATATATGCCCAAGAATGGAGCAGGAACTGGCAACACACTCCAATATTCTTGCTTGGAGAATTTCATGGACAGAGGAGCCTGGCGGGCTACAGTCCATGGGGTCGCAAAGAGTTGGACATAACTGAACGACTAATACACCCGACACACATGCCCAAGAATGAGATTGCTGGATCATATGGCAACTCTATCTTTAGTTTCTCTGAGGAACCTCCATACTCTTTTCCATAGCGGCTGCACCAACTTACATTCCCACAATCTCTCCAGTATTTGTTATTTATAAACTTTTTAATAGTGGCCATTTTGACTGGTGTGAGGTGGTACCTCATTGTAGTTTTGATTTGCTTTCTGTAATAATTAGTGACATTGAACATCTTTTCATGTGTCTGTTGGCTATCTTCAAGTGTTTGTATATCTTCTTTGGAGAAATGTCCATTTAGGTCTCCTACCCATTTTTTGATTGGGTTGTTTTTGTTGTTGTTCTTGTTGCATTGTATGAGCTTTTTGTATATTTTGGATGAATATTAAATAATTAACAATAATAATATTTATTTACATTATCATTATTAGAATTATTTATTAACACTAATAACCAATATAGTAAGTACTATAAAGAATTATAAACATTGATATTAATATAATTAATATTGATAATCATTTATTTAATGATATTAAGTAAATATTTGGATACTTATTACCATTTTGAAGTTCTCATCATGTAAGTCTTTTACTTCCTTGCTCAGGTTTATACCTAAGTATTTTATTTTATTGGATGTGGTTTTATGATTTTGGAAATTAAGCCCTTGCTGTTTGCGTCATTTGCAAGTAATTTCTCCCATTCTGTAGGTTGTCTTTTCATTTTGTGTATGGTTTCCTTGCTATGCAAAAGCTTATAAGTTTGATTAGGTCCCATTTGTTTTTTTTTTCAATTGTCTTGGGAGACTGATCTAAGAAAACATTGGTACGATTTCTTTAACATTCTCATTGTAAGAGATTGACTTGCCTGTGTTCTTTTCTAGGAGTTTTATGGTGTCATGTGTCTTTAAGCCATTTTGAATTTATGTTTCTGTGCAGTGTAAGGGTATGTTCTAACTTGGATTTGCATACAAGCTCGGACTCCAACTTTCCCAACACCACTTGCTCAAGAGACTATCTTTCCTCCACTGTATATTCTTGCATCCTCTGTTGAAGATTAATTGACCATAGGTGTGTGGGGTTTATGTCTCAGCTCTTTATTCAGTTCCATTGATCCACATGTCTGTCTTCATGCCAGTACTACACCTTTTTGAATACTGTAGCTTTGTAGTATTGTCTGAAATCTTGGAGGGTTAGGCCTCCTGCTTTGTTCCTTTTCTTCAGGATTGCTTTAGCAATTCTGGGTCTTTTATATTTTTATATATTTATAAAATATATAAATTTGGGGATTATTTGTTCTAGATCCATGAAAAATGTGATGGATAATTTGATAGGAATCATGTTAAATCTTCAGATTGCTTTGGGTAATATTGCCATTTTAACAATATTAATTCTTCCAATCTAAGAGTATTGTTATCTTTCCATTTCTTTGAATCATCTTCAATTTCCTTTATTACTATTTTAAAGTTTTCAACATATAAGTCTTTTACCTCCTTGTTCAGGTTTATTCCTAAGTTTTTTTTTAAGATGTGGTTTTATAAGGAATTATTTTTTGCCTTTCCTTTCTGATATTTCATTGTTAGTATAAAGAAACAAAACTGATTTCTATATGTTAATCTTATGTCCTACTATTTTGCTGAAATCATTTATCAGTTCTAGTAGTTTTTGTGTGGAGTCTTTAGGATTTTCTATATAGAGTGTTATGTCATCTGTGTATAAAGACAATTTAACCTCTTCCCTTCCAATTTGGATACATTTTATTTCTTTTTCTTGTTTGATTGCTGTGGATAGGACTTCCAATACTATGTTGAACAGAAGTGATGAGAGTGGGCATCTTTGTCTTGTTCCAGACTTTAGAAAGAAGGCTTTCAGCTTTTCACTGTTGAGTTTTATTGGCTGTGGGTTTGTCAAAAATAGCTTTTATTATGTTGAGACATGTTCCCTCTATACCCACTTTGGTAAGAGTTTTTAGCATGAATGGATGTTGAATCTTGTCAAATACTCTTTCTGCATCTATTAAGATCATCATGTGGTTTTGGTCTTTTCTGTTGTTGATGTGGTGTGTCACATTGATCTGTGTATGTTGAACCATCCTTGTGACCCTGAAGTGAATTCAACTTGGTCATGGTATATGATTTTTTATGTAATTTTTTTACTCAGTTTGCTAATATTTTGTTAAGAACTTTAACAAAAGTTAAAATCATATCCATATTCATGAAAGATATTGGCCTGTAATTTTCTTTTTTGGTAGTGTCTTTGCCTGGTTTTGGTATCAGGGTGATGGTGGCTTCATAGAATGCCTTTGGGAGTGTTCCCTCCTTTTCAATCTTTTGGAAGAGTTTGGTAAGAATCAGTAAAAGTTCTTCTTTGTATGTTTGGTAGAACTTGGTTGCGAAGCCATCTGGTCCTGGACTTTTGTTTGTAGGGAGTTTTAGAATTACAGAGTTTGGTTTACTTCTAGTGTTTGGTCTGTTCAGATTATCTATTTTTTCTTGATTCCGTTTTGGTGGGTGGTATATTTTTAGGAACATGACCATTTCTCATAGATTGTTGAGTTTGTTGGCATATAATTCTTCATAGTATTCTCTTATGGTTTCTAAAATTTCTGTGGTATCAGTTGTTATTTCTTTTTCACTTTTTATATTGTTTATTTAGGCCCCCTCTCTTTTCTTCTTAGTTAGCCTGGCCAGAGATTTGTCAATTTTGTTTACCCTTTCAAAGAACCAGCTTTTGGCTTTATTGATTTTTTTCTACTTTTTAATCTCTATTTTATTTATTTCCTCTCTGATTGTTATTATTCCCTTCCTTTTTCTGATTTTAGGTTTTGTTTTTTCTTTCTCTAATTCTTTTAGGTGGTAGGATAGGTTGTTTATTTGAAAATTTTCTTGGTTTTTGAGGGAGGCCTACCTCATTATGAGCTTCCCTCTAAGAAATGCTTTAGTTGTATCCTATAGATTTTGTATGGTTGTGTTTTTATTGTCATTTGCCTCCAGGTATTTTTTAAATTTCCTCTTTGATTTCATCAACCCATTAGTTTTTCAGTAACATGCTGTTTTTTCCATGTAATCATTTTTTCTCATTTTTCTGTGATTGATTTCCAGTTTTATGCCATTATAATCCGAAAAGTACTTGAAAAAATTTCTATGCTCTTAAATTTGTTGAGTCTTGTTTTATGCTCTAGCATGTGGTCAGTCCTAGAGAATGATCCATGTGCACTTGAAAAGAAGGTGTATATTGGTTTTTTGTATATAATGTCCTGAAAATATCAATTAAGTTTAACTGTTCTATTTTATCACTTAGGATCTCTGTTGCCTTACTGATTTTGTCTAGATCTGTCCATTGATGTTAAATTCTCCTACTATTATTGTATTCCCACCTAGTTCTCCCTTTATATCTGTTAGTCTTCATTTTATGTATTTGAGTGCATCTATATTGGGTACATAAATGTTGACAAATGTAATATCCTCTTCTTCTATTGATCTTTTTATCACTATATAGTGTCCTTCTTTATCTTTCTTTGTGGACTTTGTTTTAAAGTATATTTTATCTGATATTGTGACCCCCACTTTCTTACCATTTCTGTTTGTGTGAAATATCTTTTTCCATCCCCTCACTTTCAATCTATGTGTGTCCTTTGCCCTAAAGTGAATCTCTTGTAGGCAGCACATCGTAGGCTCTTGTTTTACCCAATCTGACACTTTGTCTTTTGATTGGTACATTTATTCAATTGACACTTAAGGTAATTTTTGATAGATATCTATTTATTACCAGTTTAAACCTTGATTTCCAGTTGAGTCTATATTTCTTCTTTGTTCCTTTCTTTTTGTTTTTCCTTTTGTGTGTTTGATGATTTCCTTTTCTATTATGTTTATGTTCTCTTCTTTTTGTTTTTTGTGAATCTATTGTATGCTTGTGATTTTCATTTTTCAAGTATTGTTAACCCCTTCCTATATCTACTTGCTATGGACTGAAATTCATATATGTTCAAATGTATTATAGAAGAAAAAAGTCTACATTTTCTTACTCTCCTCCTCCACATTTTATGATTTTTGATGTCCTCTTTTACATCTTCATGTTTATCCTTTTGCTGTTTGTTGTGGTTATCATTGTCTCAAAAAACTTTTTTTTGATTTTTATTTTTTTAAAAAATATGTGTAATGGCTTACTTAAGTGATTCACTTCCTACTTGTTATTTTCTTTCTTATAGCTTCTTGTTTCTCTTCCACTTAAAGAAGACCTTTCAATATTTCTTTTAGGATATGTTTAGTACTGCTGTATTCTTTTAGATTTTGTCTGTCTGAGAAACTCTTTATCTCTTCTTTTATTCTAAATTTTAATCTTGCTGAGTAGGGTAAGCTAGGTTGCAGATTTTTTCCTTTCAAGAGTTTGAATATATCTTTACATTCCCTTCTGGACTACAATATTTCTGTAGAGATATCAGCAATAGCCTTATGGGGATTCATTTGTAATTAACTGTTTGTTTTTCTCTTGCTGCCCTAAGATTCCTCCTTTTTTTTTTTCTTTTATAGAAAATGATTTATTTTTGTCTGTGCTGGGTCTTCACTGCTGCATACAAGCTTTCTCTAGTTGTGGCAAATGGGGCCACTCTCTAGTTTCAGTATGCAGGTTTCTCGCTGCAGTGGCTTCTCCTGTTGTGGAGCACAGGCTCTAGGGCATGTGCGTTTCAGTAGTTGTGGCATGTGGGCTCAATAGTTGCAGCTCGTCCACTCGAGACCACAGGCTCAGCAGTTGCGGCACACAGGCTTATTTGCCCCATGGCATATGGAATCCTCCCAGACCAGGAGTTAAACCTGTGTCCCCTGCATTGGCAGGCAGATTCTTAACCAATGGACCACCAGGGAAGTCTGATAATCCTCTCTTCAACGTTTGGCATTTTAATTATATGTTTTGGTGCAGTTCAGTTTGGGTTCATCTTATTTGGGACCCTCTATGCTTCCTGTATATGGATATGTTTCCTTCTTTAGAAGTGGGTCATTTTCAGATCAGAGAAGGCAATGGCACCCCACTCTAGTACTCTTGCCTGGAAAATCCCATGGACGGAGGAGCCTGGTAGGCTGCAGACCATGGAGTCACACAGAGTCGGACACAACTGAAGCGACTTAGCAGCAGCATTTTCAGATATAATTTCTTCAGATAAATTTTTGGTCTTCTTTTTTCTTTCTTCTCCTTCTGGAATTCCTATTATGCATAGGTTGGCATGCTTCATGGTATCCCATATGTCTCTTTTATTGCTTTCATTTTTTTTTTCATTTGGCTTTCTGTCTGCTGTTCTAATTGGGTGATTTCTATTATTCTGTCTTCCAAATCACATATTCATTCTTCCACATTAATCAATCTGCTATTCATTGCCTGTAGCTCAGCTTTCATCTCAGCAAATGAGTTTTCTAATTTTTCTTGGCTCATCTTTATAACTTCTAGTTCCTTTTTTTTTCAATAATCTGCATTTCTATTGATAGTCTTTTTTAATTTCTTCAATATTTTTATTATCTCCTTTTTGAACTCAGAGTCTGTCAGAGTAAAGAAGTCTGTTTCATCGTTTGTCCTTTCAGGGAAGTTCTCTTGATCTCTTAACTGGAAGTAGTTCCTATGCTTATTCATTTTACTCATATTTCTCTTGCTCTGTGAGTTAAGAAGAAGTAATTATTTACTATAGTCTTGGAGGGCTATTTTTATATGGGAGGATCCAAGTTTACCCTGCATGGGTTTAATATTTTTGATATGAGGGCTGTTTTAGTATGCATGCCTGCCACCTCCTTCCTCAGCGTGTCCTGGTCACTATCCCCTTGATAAGAGGGAGTGACTGGTTTTGGGTGACCAGCAACCAACTGTTCCTCCTTTTTGCTCAGTGGTTGTCACAGCCCTGTCACAGGCAGGGTCTGCTCCCTAGATGTTGGAGTTGAAGACTCCAAATCCATTTCTGAGCTGTGCTTCTGAGCTGAGGTTCCAGGTAAGTGGGATTGGTGCACTCCCGGTGGGAGAGGAGCCACTGAGTATTCCTCTGCCACTAGTGAGTGTGCTCTGTTGTGGCACCTGCCACCCATTGTGTAGGCTCACAAAGTACTCTGTTGTGGGCACTGCCCTTGGCCCCACCTCAACTGTGAGAATGATGACAATCAGCTTTGGTATTGGTATCCCTCAGGCATTGTTTCCACCAGAACTGATCCACTGAAGTCAGGTCCCAGGACTGCCATGGTCATGCATCTAGACACCCCATGGGAGCTAAGGAGGAAGTGCAGACCTTGGCCCAGGCCAGCACCCAGTGTTATGTGCCCACAAAGTTCACAGTTGCTAAGACCAGACATATCCCAGCTGCAGAAGCACCCATGTCCACTTGGATGTCTCACAGGCTCTGAGTTTACCAAGCTCACAGCAGAGACCATAAATCTATGGTTTGTGCAGCTACGGGAAGACATTTCAGCTCTGTGCCCTAAGTCATGCAGCCCCCGGGGCTTACCTGTGATTTCAACCCCATTTCTGTGTGTGGTCAACCCACTGGTGCCTGTTCCTAGAGCCTCCAAGGTGGTGGCTGGCACAGGACCCCTCAGAGGTGGTGGCAGGTACATGGGGAAGGAGGCTGTGGTGGTGCTTCCTGCCTCTCGCTTTGTGTTCCCATTAGGAATGGGGGCTTCTCTGGTGTCTCAGATGGTCAAGAATCTGCCTGCAATGCGGGAGACTTAGGTATGATCCCTGGGTTGGGAAGATCCGCTGGAGGAGGGAATGGCAACCCACTCCAGTATTCTTGCCTGGGGAATCCCATGGACAGAGGAGCCTGGTGGGCTACTGTCCATGGAGTCACAAAGATTGGACATGACTGAGTGACTAGTGCTTTCACTTCCACTTTAGGAATGGTGCTTGGCTGCTATGGCATCCCTCGGTTTCTTCACAGACACCCCTAGTTGCTGCTGTACCACACTGTTGCCCCTTCAGACTGTCTCTGCACAGTCAGCCTCAGTCCTCTCCCTGAGGCTGTCTCCTAAACCCCAAGTTTCAGCACCACCCCCAGCCTCTACCAGCAGACGTGTGTCTCAAGCTGGGGTCTGCAGGGAGGTGGCACAGACCGCCTGGGCAATCTCCCTCCATTCTGCCTGGTGCACATCAGTTGCTGCGGTCTCCACCAAGCCTCTGAGGTCCCTTTCTGTCCCAGCTGGTGTCCCTGCAGGTGAGGGAACTTCACAGTGTGCGGGGACCTTTCCTCTTTTGTAGCTTGCTCCCAGGGATGCAGGTCCCATCCCACTTCCTTTTTTTCCCTTTCTTCCTACTCAGTTACGTGGAGGTCTCTCTAGAGGCTTTCTGCCAGTGATCAGTTGACATTCTGTGAGAACTATTCCATGTGTAGATGTACTTTTGGTGTATTTGTGGTAGGGGGTGAGCTCCATATCCTTGTACTCCACCCCCCTGATTGCAGACCCCCTTTTTTGTATTTCTGAATCCTCAATAAGGAATATAAGTTTCCTTTATAATCAGAAAACTAATTGATCTGTAGGTACTAAAGTAACTGTGGCTTCAGACTGTGAATTTTAAGTCATTGTAACTAGGTTCAAATACATCTTTATTAGTCAAAATAGGAACCATTACACAATCAACACATTTTTGCCAATGAGAAATAAGTTTTGTTTATTCCTGTAGCGGAAAAATCCATGCCTCGGGATTCAACAAACTCTTGGAAAACATTTTCTGTCTCCTGCTGGCTTTCGAAATGTTTTCCATGCAAGAAGTTGTCAAGATGTTTGAAAACGTGGTAGTCAGTTCGTGAGAGGTCAGGTGAATATGGCGGATGAGGCCCAATTCATTCAACTTTTGAAGTGTTGGCCGTGTGACATGTGGTCAGGCACTGTTGTGGAGAAGAATTGGGCCCTTTCTGTTGACCAGTGCCAGCTGCAGGTGTTGCAGTTTTTGGTACATCTCACTGATATGTACATACTTCTCAGATGTGATGGTTTCATTGGGATTCAGAAAGCTGTAGCGGATCAGACTGGCAGCAGACCACCAGACAGTGACCATGACCTTTTTATGGTGCAAGTTTGGCTTTGGGAAGTGCTTTGGAGCTTCTTCTTGGTCCAGCCTCTGAGCTGCTCAGCGCTGGTTGTTGTATACAATCCACTTTTCATTGCATGTCACAATCCAATTGAGAAAAGGTTTGTTGTTGTACAGGATAAGAGAAAACAACTCTTTAAAACAATGATTTTTTTGATTTTCAGTCAACTCATGAGGCACCCACTTATGGAGGTCTTTCACCTTTCTGATTTGCTTCAAATGTTGAATGACTGTGGAATGGTTGATGTTGAGCTCTTTAGCAACTTCTCATGTAGTTGTAAAAAGGATAAGCTTCAATGATGGCTCTCAACTGGTTGTTGTCAGCTTCTGATGGCCGGCCACTACGCTCATCTTCAAGGCTCTCATCTCTTTTGTAAAATTTCTTGAAGCACCACTGCACTGTATGTTGGTTAGCAGTTCCTGAGTCAAAAGTGTTGTTGATGTTGTGAGTTGTCTCTGCTGCTTTACCACACTCAAATAAAAAAATCTCTTGAGTTTGCTTTTGTCTAACATCATTCTTATAGTATAAAATAAATATAGACAGCAAGTAGTAAGTCATTAGCAAAAAAATAAAGTGAGAAATATGCATTAAAATGATGTATAACATAACCAGATTTATTTAAGAATATACTCCAATATCAAATGGCAAATTTCAACAATACAAAACTGCAATTCCTTTTGCACCAATCTAACAAAAACAAAACATGCTACTAATGTTATTATAAAGAAATAGAATAACATTTTTTCAATGTAAATATTATGAATTTTATTATCTTACATATAATCTGATATGTATCCATCCATCTTCTTGCCTCCCCTAGAAGATATTTCAGGCACTGTAACTATATCTCTCTTGATCTTTATTAAATAGAATACTATGGATTCCCACAAATAACTGAACAATCAAGTAATCATATGCTATTGGTCTAGATGTCAGTTCTGATAGATAGGAAGTTTTTTTGGTTACTGCTGACTCAATCAAGTATTAAATGAAATTTCCAAGAGTTCACTTAAGTTATAAGTTTACATAAACTAGGCTTCTTATTTATGTTTTTAAAAAAATTTTTATCACAAAAATTATTTTGATGTATTTACACCCAAGATAACATGCAACAGATTTCTCCCTGGATAAGAGTGTGTGTGTGTGTGTGTGTGTGTGTGTGCGTGTGCGTGTGTGTGTTAGTCATTCAGTCATGTCTGACTCTGTGATCCCATGGACTGTAGCCCGCCAGGCGCCTCTGTCCATGGAATTCTCCAGGCAAGAATACTGGAGTTGATTGCCATGTCCTCCTCCAGGAGCAACTGAACTTCCCTACCAATCTTCCCGACCAGGGATTGAACCCAGGTCTCCCACGTTGAAGGAAGGTTCTTTACCATCTGAGCCACCAGGGAAGCCATGTGGGAAAGATTGCTTAACAGTCAGCCAAGTGCTAGGACTGCCTAAGTGTCAATTCAATGCCAGAAATACATAAGTGGAAAAGGATTTCACAACTTTTTATGGTCTGTCTCAACACACACTTACTTAAGCTATGGTCAGTTTAGTTCAGTTGCTCAGTCGTGTCTGACTCTTTGTGACCCCATGGACTGCAGCATGCCAGGCTTCCCTGTCCATCACCAACTCCCGGAGTTTACTCAAACTCATGTCCATTAAGTCAGTGATGCTATCCAACCAACTCATCCTCTGTCATCCCCTTCTCCTCCTGCCTTCAATCTTTCCCAGTGTCAGGGTCTTTTCTAATGAGTCAGTTCTTTGCATCACATGGCCAAAATATTGGAGTTTCAGCTTCAGCATCAGTCCTTCCAATGAATATTCAGGACTGATTTCCTTTAGGATTGATGGGTTGGATCTCCTTACAGTCCCGGGGACTCTCAAGAGTCTTCTCCAACACCACAGTTCAAAAGCATCAATTCTTCGGTGCTCAGCTTTCTTTATAGTCCAACTCCCACATCCATACATGACTACTGAAAAAACCATAGCCTTGACTAGATGGACCTTTCAGCAAAGTAATGTCTCTGCTTTTTAATATGCTGTCTAGATTGGTCATAGTTTTTCTTCCAAGGAGCAAGCGTCTTTTAATTTCATGGCTGCAGTCACCATCTGCAATGATTCTGGAGCCCAAAAAAATAAAGTCTCTCACTGTTTCCATTGTTTCCCCATCTATTTGCCATGAAGGCATGGGACCAGATGCCACAATCTTAGTTTTCTGAATGTTGAGCTTTAAGCGAACTTTTTCACTCTCCTCTTTCACTTTCATCAAGGGACTCTTTAGTTCTTCTTCACTTTCTGCCATAAGGGTGGTGTCATCTGCATATCTGAGGTTATTGATATTCTCCCAGCAATCTTGATTCCAGCTTGTGCTTCATCCAGCCCAGCATTTCTAATGATGTACTCTGCATATAAGTTAAATAAGCAGAGTGACAATATACAGCCCTGCTGTACTCCTTTCCCATGTTGGAACAAGTCTGTTGTTCCATGTCCAGTTCTAACTGTTGCTTCTTGACCTGCATACAGATTTCTTAGGAAGCAGGTCAGGTGGTCCAATATTTCCATCTCTTTAAGAATTTCCCACAGTTATTTGTGATCCACACAGTCAAAGACTTTGGCATAGTCATTAAAGCAGAAGTAGATGTTTTTCTGGAACTCTCTCGCTTTTTTGGTGATCCAATGGATATTGGCAATTTGATCTCTGGTTCCTCTGCCTTTTCTAAAACCAGCTTGAACATCTGGAAGTTCACAGTTCACATACTGTTGAAGCCTGGCTTGGAGAATTTTTGCATTACTTTGCTAGCATGTGAGATGAGTGCAATTGTGTGGTGGTTTGAACATTCTTTGGCATTGCCTTTCTTTGGGATTGGAATGAAAACTGACCTTTTCCAGTCCTGTGGCCACTGCTAAGTTTTCCAAATTTGCTGGCATATTGAGTGCAGCACTTTCATAGCATCGTCTTTTAGGATTTGAAACAGCTCAACTGGAATTCCATCACCTCCACTAGTTTTATTTGAAGCTATGGTCAGAGCCCTCCAAACTGACTAGTGGCTGGGTATTAAACAAGCCAAGGCTTGTTTAAGGTAGCCAAGGCTTAGAAACATATGATATAAATTGCTACTAAAGATGCAGGTTTGATCTCTTAATCAACAAGATCCCCTGGAGTAGGAAATGGCAACCCACTCCAGTGTTTTTGCCTGGAAAATCCCATGGACAGAGGAGCCTGGTGGGCTACAGTCCATGGGATTGCAAAGAGTTGGACACTACTGAGTGACTGAGTAGGCACACACACTACCCCCACCCTCAAGAAAAAAAAAGAAAAAAACAAACCACCAAAACCAAACAATCTGAAAAAACTTGAGGCTCACATAACCTAAACTCACAATTCTAGGAAATCATCAACTCTCAAGAATTATGCGTTTTCCATTGTTCAGTCTGCCTACATCTCCATTCCTTCCTCTGGACCTAGGCAGTTGGGTCAGGCAGTTGGCTATTTTTGACATGATTTCCCTTTCAAGGATGCCTTTTAACTTAGGTTTGGTCATGGGACCAAAGCCTGGCCATCTGTATATTCATTCCGGCTTACTGAACACAGAAGAGTGTCCATGTGAACCAAGCTGAAACAGAGGCCTGGTCAATGGACATTTTTCTGTCAGTTACTAGGAAACAGAGAAGTTTTTTGATTATTAATTGCCAGGTACAAGGGCAATATACACTTGGAGCTTTTGAGCATCAGTATGGGGAAGAAGGTCCATTAGAGGATAAAACTCACTTAGAGAAAAGCAGAACTGAGAGATGCAAAGAGGGAGAGGCAGAGAAGAGGGAAGAGTGGAGTCAGAGAGACCGACCGTGTTGATGATATCGGATGTGATACCAGCAGAAGGAAACCAGGTTAAGCCACTGATATTTTAGAGCTGCTATAGCAGTTAGCACACCCTGATGAATACACCCTAAAATGTGTAAGTGATATGTATCTCCCTTCCCAGTGGTTTTATTTATTTATTTGGCTGAGCCAGGTCTTAGTTATAGCATGCAGGATCTTCTAGTTTCGTTGCAGCACATGGGATCTTTAGTTGCAGCATGTGAACTCTTAGCTATGGCATGTGGATTCTAGTTCCCTGACCCAGGATTGAACCCAGGCCCCTGCATTGGGAGTGTGGAATCTTAGCCACTGGACCACCACGGAAGTACTCTCCGTGGTTTTAGAACACTGGATCTTCTACCCACTCTTTCCACTTTAGAAAGTAATTAAGAGCATACTTTTTTGGAGGAAATTTAATATGGTAAATAAAAACCCCAAACTAGTAGTTACTACAAAATATAGTTTAATTTCACTCTTCATTATTTACCACAAAATTTTAAAAATACCAACATACAGACAAGAGCAAGTGAAACAGAAAAGACCTTAAAAGTTGTATAAAATACAGACCTAAACTCAATATTCTATGAGCAGTGACACACACACACACCAAATAGTCTGAATTCAGAAAGCATGTCCCCAGTTGGATGCGTTTTCTTTCTAAAGTCAGCTTTTACTGGAGTCACATCTGGAATGATCCTAAACAAAAATTCTTTTATGTGGAAAGGATCTTCCCAGACTTCTCTTAAAAAAGCATTTCTTATTAAACAGAGGCAGACTTATTCTAGGCACAAAAGTCTTAAATGCCTCTCCTAGGCCGCATGGAACTTAGAAAATTTAATGAAAACAAAGCCCTATAGGGATGAGAAAGTGACACCTAGTGGCCACCCAGCAGGTTTTCTTTACGGCTTCTGATAATGCTACCAAAGAGATGTCAGCCTTGCTCATGCCCACAATATTCTGTTCGGCAAACCTGAGTCTCTAATTCCAGAGCCCAGCAATGACCTACCTGAGTGACAGATTCCTCTTTAGAACAGGATCTGAAACTGGACCCATTAAACATGGGCTGATACCTAGAGAGTGGCTATGTTATATACTTGTGCCCTAGACTCTACAGAGATTTCTCATTATGACAACCAATGAACAACAGCCTTTTCCCATTGTGACACTGTAATTACATACTTCTCTTTATTTCTGTTTAGTTACCAAAAGTCTGTTCTGTATCTTCCTATTTATGTTTATCAGTGATTTCCAAATTTAGTGACTACTATAGAGTATACCTCAAGTTTTATTTGATTTCAGGTTAATGAATGTCTAATACTTCCAAGTTTACTAATTTCAAAAAAGTTTAAATTTGATACACTGATAAAGGTTCACAGTTATTTACATTGAACTGAAGATCAATAAATGTTCTTTATAGCAGTTAGAGGTAAACACCATACTTAATAGTATAAATTTTGGTCTATTTAAAAATATCCACTTATTAAATGTCCAAGAGCAGGGCTGAAGAATGAAAATATAATGTGTATCACATGTATAATTTAAAACTTTCTAGTAGTCACATTAGGAAAGTAAGAAAATAAAATTAATTTTAATGTTTAATTTGGTATATCCAAAATATTATTTGAGTATGTAATCAATACAAACTTGTTATATTTTTTTTTTGAAAGGATACATGCACCTCAATGTTCATAACAATATTATTTACAATTGCCAAGATATGGAAGCAACCCAAGTGCTCATCAACAGATGAATGGAAGAAGGTGTCATAAATACACACAGAATGGGATACCACTCAGTCATGAAAGAGTGAACTTTTGCTATCTGCAGCAACATGGATGGATGGAGGGCGCTGCTGCTGCTGCTAAGTCGCTTCAGTCCTGTCCGACTCTGTGCGACCCCATAGACGGCAGCTCCTCCGTCCCTGGGATTCTCCAGGCAGGAGCACTGGGGTGGGTTGCCATTTCCTTCTGCGTGGAGGGCATTATGCTGGCCAGGATCTGCGCGCACATGGGCCAGCTTCTATGGGGAGGGAAAAAGTCAGGTTGCGAGCTGAAGGAGGAACACTGCCCAGGCCGTCCTCCCGACAAGGCCTCGGCCAGGAAGCGGGTTGGGTGGATGATGCGTGCCCAGCACCGTACAGCCAGCAGGGTCGAAGCGTTATGTGATATTTTATATTCCTTTTTTTTCATACTAAGTCTTTGAAATCTGGTATACATTTTATATTCACAGCACATTTCAATACATACGAGTCACGTTTCCAGTTTTCAGTAGCCACATGTGGCCAGTGGCTATCATAATGAACTGACTATATCCAGCATCTGACTATGGGTTCGAGACCTATGGGTGAGAATCATTACTCCATAGGAAGTAAACGGAGAGATCAAACCTCTTTTTACAAATAAGGAAACTGAGGTACAGAGAGGTAAAATGGCTTTCTTGAGGTCACACAGAGAAATTTAGTCTAGCAGGCTCTTCCAATCCAGGTAAGCCTCCCATGTAGGTAATTCTTAGAATTAAAAAAATAAATAAATAAAAGAGTATTCTTTTTAGGATATTTGATTAAATTGGTAGATATTTTCACCAACATGTAAGAAATTAATTGGTTCGAGTAAAAAAAAACAGTATAATGTAAAGCATAAAAAATTTGTCACTCCTACCAGCAATCAAATGTAAAGAGAATGCATTTTGAGGAAAGCACTGAACTTAGAGCTACAGTATCATACAATGCTTGGATTGAATTCCGGGTCCAGGGCAAGAAGATAAACATCAGAGTGGGTTACTAAAGGGTCAAAGCATTCAATTCAAAGGAATTCAATTACTATCCACCCATAAGTCTATGGAATAACCTCTCCTCTTACAAAGAGAGAGAACTGCTACCATGCAAACAGGAATGACCAGCTTCGAGAAAGTCTGCCTCTCAGATCCCTGGATCATGAGGGTTGCCCCCACCTCCTTGGGAGGTCAAGGGGCCACAGTGACCTATCCCACTACCACTGGCTTAGGCTGACTCTGGAGGTCTAACACAATCTGCAGTGGTCCAGACTCCTGAAATGTTACCTCTATAGGCAGACCTGTCTATCTGACTTAGAGAACAGGTGTATCTGTCATGCTTCTTCAGACTTAATTATCATGCTTGCGTGCATGTGGGCGTGTGTGTGCTCAGCAGTGTCCAACTCGGACTGTAGCCCACCAGGCTCCTCTGTCCATGGAGATTCTCCAGGCAAGAATACTGGAGTGGGTTGCCATTTCCTCCTCCAGGGAATCTTCCTGACCCGGGGATCAAACCCAAGTCTCTTGTGTCTTCTGCATTGGCAGGCAGGTCCTTTACCAATGAGCCACCTGGGAAGCCCCAACTATCATGCATAGGCTGCTACAAACCAATACCCCCATTTTGCAGGATTTCGTTGGCTTTGGCTTATTCTACACTTGAATGTCCCCCAAGTTCTCAAATGCCAGAACCAGGGGTGGTGCTGAACCTCTGACATTGCTGGAACACTGCATTGGCTCAAGACAACAGGTCAATACATCCCTGCCCACATGGCCTCTGCAAATGTCACATGTGAAGGAACATATGATTTTGGTTGTTGCCTATTACTATGTTGCCCATTAATGTGTCTGAAAGTTTAATCTACTGCAGCCTAAGGATATATGTGTAAGGTAAAAAGAATGCCTTGTTTGGTGAAAGGCTCTGAGGAAAATCTGCTGGAGAGGGATAGCGTGACACAGAAAACTGGAGTTGATCCCCAGGGGTTTCCCCATTAGTTTCCTAGCCTGTCTTACTTTTACTTGAGAGGCACAAAAGAGACTATATGGGAATACACTTGGTAAACTAGAAAGAGCTATTAAAACCATAGGTATTATGGAACCATTATAATATTACGGTATTATGATCTTCAAACATGTAGATATACATACAGTATTTTAAATATCCTTAATTCCTGCACTCAATTTGAGCCACTTCTAGATTACTGGTTTTAAAAATGCTCTCAATTTTTAATTATAGCTGGAAAATTGGTTTTCAGATTCTTTCTCATTGCCTCATGGTTTTTAAAATGTACTTGTCATTTATGTAATTACCTTTGGTTACAAGCAATAGTAACTGTAATTTCCTAATAATTTAGAGAGCCAACAACTAGTTCCTAGGTCACTTAACTAATCATTTAACTGAGACTATTGTTTTCCCAAATGTGTATAAATAAACTGGTTTACACACATTAAACATTAAAAGATATATAAACTTAATTGTGACATTATGCATGACATTGAATCTGCCTGGATCCACTTCTTCCACTAAGACTAATCTGTTGCTAAATACCTTTTCAGCATCAGAAACCTGTCCTATCTGTAATAAAAATCTTGAGTGGTTCTATTAAGAGTAAATCTTAATACTCTTGAGTATTAAGGCAAAGGCTAATCACTCAGCTTGAGGGCCCAAGATCTTTCCTTTTCTGTAAGCAAAGTTGACACTTTCTCAGCTTTTCCTTTTTTTGAGTTTTAAATAAGAGATCATCTCACTTAAAATCTATCTCAAAGTGCTCAACTGACCATAACTATTGTGGTTCTGTACTTGCCCAAGTCCACAAAGACTGAATACAGTATTCATTGTGATCACAATTATAAATTGCACTATCCCTTTAAATGTTCAAGTACTCACTGTTTTCTTAAAGTGGATAAGCCCTGTCCTCAGTGAAGGAAATATC
The DNA here is from genome assembly GCF_019320065.1 of Cervus canadensis. NCBI lineage: Eukaryota > Metazoa > Chordata > Mammalia > Artiodactyla > Cervidae > Cervus > Cervus canadensis. The sequence continues at coordinate 36,100,023 of NC_057406.1, read as the reverse complement.
TTAGGAATGGAAATGTTCCAAATTACACAAATC